>NC_091179.1:24510584-24858084 GCF_040958095.1 Procambarus clarkii
CCTCCCCCTCCACCACCCCACCTCTCCACCACCCCCACCTCTCCCTCCACAACTCCACCTCTCCCTCCACCACCCCACCTCCCCCTCCACCACCCCACCTCCCCCTCCACCACCCCACCTCTCCCTCCACCACCCCACCTCCCCCTCCACCACCCCACCTCCCCCTCCACCACCCCACCTCTCCCTCCACCACCCCCACCTCTCCCTCCACAACTCCACCTCTCCCTCCACCACCCCACCTCCCCCTCCACCACCCCACCTCCCCCTCCACCACCCCACCTCTCCCTCCACCACCCCCACCTCTCCCTCCACAACTCCACCTCTCCCTCCACCACCCCACCTCCCCCTCCACCACCCCCTCCACCACCCCACCTCCCCCTCCACCACCCCACCTCCCCCTCCACCACCACCCCACCTCCCCCTCCACCACCCGCAAGGTATTGATCTCCATCACTGGACGACACACTCGCCCCAGCACGCTCACAAAATATTCCCCGCCTGTAGTGTGGTGCTCAACATTAGTGTCAGTGGCAGTTATTACACAAGTGTGGCCACACGTGTACAGTGTACCGTGTTTGGTCATAGTGTGTTGAGTGAGGCATGACTGGGCGCCCGGGTCACGACGCCCGGGTCCGGGTGAGTGTTGTCATGAAGGGAGCGGGGCCTCGGCGCCGACGCCGTCCTCGCTCACCTCCTCTATAACAACACGGAAACTGTTGCTGCTGGTGGATAAAACAGTGTTTCCCGCTACGCTAATTATATTTATCATGGTGAAAACGTGCGCTAACTTTAGTTATGCGTGTGTTTCTACACATTGCGCCTGACTTGAAGGTATTGAATGGTTGAGTGAGAGTGTAGAGAGGGTGGTGGTGGGAAGGAGCACTTGGCAACTGGGTGTGAGGGGCTCCCCTCGGTGTGTTGAGGGGAAGATGGCCGAGTGACGTGACCGGAGCCGCACCTCGCTCCTCGGTGTGTCTAACCTACACTATGGAAGAACTGGAGGAGGAGATGGAAGGGGACGCCAAGTAATCCTCACTTCTTCTCGAGGACTTGTCTTCACGAGTGATGTAAATGGCTGAGGAGGACTGTAGTAGGAGAGAGAGAGAGTAGCGAGGAGGAGGTTCTGGTGAGGGAGAGAGTGAGAGAGAGACAGTGTTGCCGAACACTGGTGGCAGTGCACGACCCCTGAAGCCACCTCTGTCCTCGGATTATCGCTCGCTCCTTCCTACACCACTGCCAGGACAACCCTACAGGACAACCCTACACCTCCACCACCGGGACAACCCTACACCTCCACCACCAGAACAACCCTACACCACCACCTCTGGGTAAACAAACTAGCTCTAAGAACATTTGCTATTTCTGGGTTTAACATTTACCATAAAGAACAACTGGTCCAGTGACACTGTTCAACCCATACTCTTAACACTACTCCAGGAGTGACATACTCACTGACTGCTGCGGCTGGAGTGTACACAAAGTGATGTGAGCCAAGGGTCTGCCTTTGTACTGCTGCAATTCTGAAAGGTATTACAAAAATTGAGACGGAATAACCATAAACGTAAACTGAACTAGGCCTAGCAAACGCACTCTTAGGCCTACTTTAGTACACATTTGATCTATACTGGCCTTGAGAAGAGGTGTGTTTGGCTGATGCCTTCTTTCTCGGCCTCTACGAAATTTATTGTATAAAACGTAGATTTGTTGTGTGCAACCGTCCATGTTTTGTGCTACCATCCATAGTAACTATAAGTACTATGTACTACATTCCATAATAACTATAGGTACTATGTCGTAAATCAACCAGGTATCAACCAGGTATCAACCAGGTATATGCAGATGAAATGTCACAATAACGTGACTGAAAAATGTTGACCAAACCACACACTAGAAATTGAAGAGACGACGACTCTCTTTCTCTGTTTACCGTAAACCCATGCATAGTGGCATGTACCTCCACTTCTCTTCCTACCATCCTCCTTCTGTTAAGAAAAGTGTCCTCGTCTCTCCCTTCCTCCGCGCTCTACGCATCAGCGACCCTCAGTTTCTGGATTCTCAAATTTCCTTTATCTACAAATCTTTATCTCGCCTTGGTTACCCCTTACAGTTTATCAACTGTGCCTATTCTTAAGGTAAACGAAATTTCTTTCATCCTAAACCTGCTTCCAACAGTAGTAGCACTGTACTATGCCTTCCCTTCATATCTGAACTCAAAACTTGTATTAATACCTTCGTTCTCTTGACATGAGGCTCGCTTTTCGACATACTAACACACTTCGTAGTAATCTGGTTCACACTTCTGCTTCTAATGCTGCTGATGTCTACTCCTGCTATTTCCTGTTCGTCTTGTCCTCTCCAATATTTTGGGGGAACTGGCCGTAAGCTAAATGACAAAACTTCTTTTGTGCCTAAGTCTAAGTCTGCAGACACAAACAATGCTCTCTTGTGCCATGTTAGGGATTCTAATCATCCTATTGATTGGTCTTCCAATCTGTCCTGCTTCTGCTCTACACAGACGCCGTCTTGTTGAATCGGTGCTGGTACCCAGCCTACCCAACATGAACTTGAGTCCTGGCTTTGTTGCTGCTGACTCTTCCCTTTCACACTATATACTCAAATGTTCTAAACTTTCTAACAAACGTGACCTAACATAAGCCTGCTCTTCATTTTTCCCCTTTCTTTTCCTTTTTTCTTTCTCTTGTTCCTCTTACGTTCCCATCTTACTCCTATTATTTCACTTTATATTACTCCGTACCTTCCGTACCTTTTGCTCTTGCTCTTATCTCTTATGCCTCCTTCGTCTCATCACGGTCGACTTGATAACGACCCAGGACGGACCGAAACGTCGTCGTCTTTTCCAGTTCTAATGTGTGGTCTGGTCAATATAGTTACTATGTACTACCTTCTATAATAACTATAGTTAGTATGTACTATCTTCCATAATAACTATAGTTACTATGTACTATCTATCTTCCTTAACTATTGGTACTATAATGTTTGGATGAGAGGTTGAGAGGTAGTAGTGATGACGGGACACTGGCTGTGATGTATGATCTGAGACACGTATTGTTTGTGTGGAGTGACTCGAACCCCGGTCCCCTCCAGGCAACGACGGGCCATTTCCCCGTGGTGCAACAGTCGACTCAAGTCCTGGGAACATTGTGTACTGCTGGGTGATCAGAGGCATCAGATGTGAGGAAAATGCAGGCAGGAGCAACACCTCTCAAGCTCTGTGTATTGGGCCGGTGGAGGGAGGGAGGGGGGGGGGGGGTGTTGACTCACCCAGAGGTACTCACCTACATGTACTCACCTAGATGTACTGTCGTAGGTGTACTCACCTAGATGTGCATACCTAGGCGTACTTACAATATAGACCTTTAGCCTTCCGAACACTTCTTAATTTAATACAATAACTAATTTCCCGCGTTTTTGCTGTAATATTTACATGAGTTGTTGAGTAAGCTTCGACACCCTGTGTGTGTGTGTGTGTGTGTGTGTGTACTCACCTAATTGTGCTTGCGGGGGTTGAGCTTTGGCTCTTTGGTCCCGCCTCTCAACCGTCAATCAACTGGTGAACAGATTCCTGAGCCTATTGGGCTCTATCATATCTACACTTGAAACTGTGTATGGAGTCAGCCTCCACCACATCACTTCCTAGTGCATTCCATTTACTAACTACTCTGACACAAAAAAACACTGTGTGTGTGTGTGTGTGTGTGTGTGTGTGTGTGTGTGTGTGTGTGTGTGTGTGTGTGTGTGTGTACTCACCTATTTGTACTTGCAGGATCGAGCATTGGCTCTTGGATCCCGCCTTTCCAGCCATCGGTTGTTTACAGCAATGACTCCTGTCCCATTTCCCTATCATACCTAATTTTAAAATTATGAATAGAGTTTGCTTCCACAATCTGTTCCTGAAGTGCATTCCATTTTCCCACTACTCTCACGCTAAAAGAAAACTTCCTAACATCTGTGACTCATCTGAGTTTCCAGTTTCCACCCATGTCCCCTCGTTCTGTTATTATTACGTGTGAACATTTCATCTATTTCCACTTTGTCAATTCCCCTGAGTATTTTATATGTCCCTATCATATCTCCTCTCTCCCTTCTTTTTTCTAGTGTCGTAAGGTTCAGTTCCCTCAGACGTTCTTCATATCCCATCCCTCGTAACTCTGGGACAAGCCTCGTCGCAAACCTCTGAACCTTTTCTAGTTTCCTTATGTGTTTCTTCAGGTGGGGGCTCCATGATGGCGCGGCATACTCTAAGACTGGCCTCACGTAGGCAGTGTAAAGCGCCCTAAAAGCCTCCTCAATTAGGTTTCTGAATGAAGTTCTAATTTTCGCCAGTGTAGAGTACGCTGCTGTCGTTTTCCTATTTATATGTGCCTCAGGAGTTAGATTAGGTGTCACATCCACTCCCAGGTCTCTTTCTCGAATCGTTACAGGTAGGCTGTTCCCCTTCATTGTGTACTGTTCTTTTGGTCGTCTATCACCTGATCCCATTTCCATAACTTTACATTTACTGGTGTTGAACTCCAGTAGCCATTTCCCTGACCATCTCTGCACCCTGTTTAAGTCCTCTTGGAGGATCCTACAATCCTCATCTGTCACAACTCTTCTCATTAATTTTGCGTCATCCGCAAACATTGACTTGTATGATTCCACTCCTGTAAACATATCATTTACGTAAATTAGAAAGAGGATTGGGCCCAGCACCGATCCTTGAGGTACTCCACTTGTTACTGTTCGCCAGTCCGACTTCTCGCCCCTTACCATTACCCTCTGGCTCCTTCCTGTTAGGTAGTTCCTCACCCATGCTTGGGCCTTTCCGCTTACTCCTGCCTGCCTCTCAAGTTTGTAAAGCAGTCTCATGTGCGGTACTGTATCAAAGGCCTTTTGGCAGTCAAGAAATATGCAGTCTGCCCAGCCTTCTCTGTCCTGCCTTATCCTTGTTACTTTGCCATAGAATTCTAAAAGGTTTGTTAGGCATGATTTCCCCGTCCAGAACCCATGTTGGTGCTTGTTTACAAACCCAATGCTCTCCAGGTGCTCAACAAGTCTTAGCCTAATTATTCTTTCAAGTATTTTGCAGGGGATGCTTGTCAGTGATACGGGTCTGTAGTTAAGTGCCTCCTCCCTATCACCTTTCTTGAAAATCTGTACGACATTTGCCTCCTTCCAGCAACTGGGCAATTCTCCCGACCTAAGTGACTCATTAAAGATCATTGCCAGAGGCACGCTGAGAGCCTGCGCTGCCTCTTTTAGTATCCACGGTGATACTTTGTCTGGTCCAACCGCTTTAGTTGCATCCAGTGTTGTCAACTGTTTCATTACCTCCTCTGCTGTCACCTCTATATCTGATAGTCTTTCATCTAGGGTAATCTCTTCTAACAATGGGAGCTGCTCAGGCTCGGTTGTGAACACTCCATGGAAACTTGCATTCAGTACCTCGCAGATTTCCTTCTCGCTTTCTGTATATGCCCCTTCTGTTTTCCTCAGTCTTGTCACTTGGTCATTTACCGACATCTTCCTTCTTATATGGCTATGTAGTAATTTAGGTTGCTTTTTCGCTTTGATTGCAATATCATTCTCATAATTTCTTTCCGACACTCGTCTTATGTTAATGTAATCGTTCCTAATGTGTTAATGCGTGTGTACTCACCTAGTTGTACTCACCTAGTTGTGCTTGCGGGGGTTGAGCTCTGGCTCTTTGGTCCCGCCTCTCAACCGTCAATCAACAGGTGTACAGGTTCCTGAGCCTATTGGGCTCTATCATATCTACACTTGAAACTGTGTATGGAGACAGCCTCCACCACATTGCTTCCTAATGCATTCCATTTGTCAACCACTCTGACACTAAAAAAGTTCTTTCTAATATCTCTGTGGCTCATTTGGGCACTCAGTTTCCACCTGTGTCCCCTAGTGCGTGTGCCCCTTGTGTTAAATAGCCTGTCTTTATCAACCCTGTCGATTCCCTTGAGAATCTTGAATGTGGTGATCATGTCCCCCTAACTCTTCTGCCTTCCAACGAAGTGAGATTCAATTCCCGTAGTCTCTCCTCGTAGCTCATACCTCTCAGCTCGGGTACTAGTCTGGTGGCAAACCTTTGAACCTTTTCCAGTTTAGTCTTATGCTGGACTAAATATGGACTCCATGCTGGAGCCGCATACTCCAGGATTGGTCTGACATATGTGGTATATAATGTTCTGAAAGATTCCTTACACAAGTTTCTAAAGGCCGTTCTTATGTTAGCCAACCTGGCATATGCTGCTGATGTTATCCTCCTGATATGAGCTTCAAGGGACAGGTCTGGCGTGATATCAACCCCCAGGTCTTTCTCTCTCTCTGACTCTTGAAGTATTTCATCTCCCAAGTGATACCTTGTATCTGGTCTCCTGCTTCCTACCCCTATCTTCATTACATTACATTTGCTTGGGTTAAACTCTAACATCCATTTGTTCGAGCATTCCTGCAGCTTGTCCAGGTCTTCTTGAAGCCTCAAGCTGTCCTCATCTGTCTTAATCCTTCTCATAATTTTGGCGTCGTCAGCAAACATTGAGATGTGTGTGTGTGTGTGTGTGTGTGTGTGTGTGTGTGTGTGTGTGTGTGTGTGTGTGTGTGTGTGTGTGTGTGTGTGTGTGTGTGTGTGTATGCGTGCGTGTGTGCTCACCTATTTGTACTTGTGGGGGTTGAGCTTTGGCTCTTTGGTCCCGCCTCTCAACTGTCAATCAACTGGTGTACAGATTCCTGAGCCTACTGGGCTTTATCATATCTACATTTGAAACTGTGTATGGAGTCAGCCTCCACCACATCACTGCCTAAAGCATTCCATTTGTCAACCACTCTGACACTAAAAAAGTTCTTCCTAATATCTCTGTGGCTCATTTGGGTACTCAGTCTCAACCTGTGTCCCCTTGTTCGCGTTCCACCCGTGCTAAACAGTTTATTCTTATCTACCCTGTCAATTCCTCTGAGAATTTTGTAGGTAGTTATCATGTCTCCCCTTACTCTTCTGTCTTCCAGAGGAAGATAGAAGTGTGTGAAGCCCGTGTGTGTTTTCGTTTCTAGTCTTCGTTCTATAGGCTATCCTTATTTCCATATATAATTATTAACGTTTTGCTATCAGATCAAATTGTGGAGTGTACTCACCTAGTTGTGCTTGCGGGGGTTGAGTTCTGGCTCTTTGGTCCCGCCTCTCAACCGTCAATCAACAGGTGTACAGGTTCCTGAGCCTACTGGGCTCTATCATATCTACACTTGAAATTGTGTATGGAGTCAGCCTCCACCACATCACTTCCTAAAGCATTCCATTTGTCAACCACTCTGACACTAAAAAAGTTCTTCCTAATATCTCTGTGGCTCATTTGGGCACTCAGTTTCCACCTGTGTGCCCTAGTGCGTGTGCCCCTTGTGTTAAATAAGTGTGGTAAGGGTTATGTGTATACCGGGAGGCATGTCAGGTGTGTGAGGTGGGTGTAGTGGTGCTCTGGTGGCACTCACATCCCCAGCCACACCCTGGTAGCTACACTGTTCCTCCACACCATGTGTGTGTACCTCTTGTCCCTGTACACAGTTCTCCCAGCCCGGCCAGGCGCCAGTTTAGTGCTAGCGTGATCGATCAGGCTGTTACCTACACAATCAATAAACCCGGACACTATTTTCGTACAGTAGCGTTCATTCGAAATTTTTGTCTTGAATAAAGTTAATGGTGAATGTGTAATAACTCGACTTCTGACTCGCCTTCGGTGAGTCAGAACCTGTACTCACGAATAGTGTTCAACGTTACCCCGGTGAGTATGGTGGATGTGAGGTGGAGAGGTGTGTTGGTGCGGTATTGACAGGCCGGGTGCTGGGGGTGCAGGGGAAGGGGGAGGTGCTGGGGCACGGGAGGGAGGGAGGGCAGGTGCTGGGGCACGGGAGGGAGGGAGGGCAGGTGCTGGGGCACGGGAGGGCAGCGGGGCAGGTGCTGGGGCAGGAGGGCAGGCAGCAGAGGGCAACCAGCCGATCCAATATGCGGAGGTAGGCAGAATACTGGGACTCATGATAAATAGAACAGGGATATAAATTCACGTAAGGGACCGACTAAACAAAGCCAAAGCAGCCTTAGGAAAACTGAGGAGATTCCGAAGCCTCAGTACTAACATTCAGATCCACCTATATAAGGCTCTAGTTCGGCCGCATCTAGAGTATCCCCCAGTACCAGTACACACCATAAAGAAAACTAACATGCAGAAACTGCAAGCAGTGTAAAATAAGGCGCTAAGGAGAGCAGCAAAACACCGTCCACCATATGATCAGACAATCCAGGAGCTCCACGAACTATTGAACATAGAGCCACTAAACATCAGACTGCAGCACCAGGCCATCAGGGCGTGGAACACCATCGAGATATTAGAGGACCCAATGTTAGAAAGATGAGACGCCCCGCTCCCACAGCTGGTGGCCCAAGATGAGACGCCCCGCTCCCACAGCTGGTGGCCCAAGATGAGACGCCCCGCTCCCACAGCTGGTGGCCCAAGATGAGACGCCCCACTCCCACAGCTGGTGGCCCAAGATGAGACGCCCCGCTCCCACAGCTGGTGGCCCAAGATGAGACGCCCCGCTCCCACAGCTGGTGGCCCAAGATGAGACGCCCCGCTCCCACAGCTGGTGGCCCAAGATGAGACGCCCCGCTCCCACAGCTGGTGGCCCAAGATGAGACGCCCCACTCCCACAGCTGGTGGCCCAAGATGAGACGCCCCGCTCCCACAGCTGGTGGCCCAAGATGAGACGCCCCACTCCCACAGCTGGTGGCCCAAGATGAGACGCCCCGCTCCCACAGCTGGTGGCCCAAGATGAGACGCCCCACTCCCACAGCTGGTGGCCCAAGATGAGACGCCCCGCTCCCACAGCTGGTGGCCCAAGATGAGACGCCCCACTCCCACAGCTGGTGGCCCAAGATGAGACGCCCCACTCCCACAGCTGGTGGCCCAAGATGAGACGCCCCGCTCCCACAGCTGGTGGCCCAAGATGAGACGCCCCACTCCCACAGCTGGTGGCCCAAGATGAGACGCCCCGCTCCCACAGCTGGTGGCCCAAGATGAGACGCCCCGCTCCCACAGCTGGTGGCCCAAGATGAGACGCCCCGCTCCCACAGCTGGTGGCCCAAGATGAGACGCCCCACTCCCACAGCTGGTGGCCCAAGATGAGACGCCCCGCTCCCACAGCTGGTGGCCCAAGATGAGACGCCCCACTCCCACAGCTGGTGGCCCAAGATGAGACGCCCCGCTCCCACAGCTGGTGGCCCAAGATGAGACGCCCCACTCCCACAGCTGGTGGCCCAAGATGAGACGCCCCACTCCCACAGCTGGTGGCCCAAGATGAGACGCCCCGCTCCCACAGCTGGTGGCCCAAGATGAGACGCCCCACTCCCACAGCTGGTGGCCCAAGATGAGACGCCCCGCTCCCACAGCTGGTGGCCCAAGATGAGACGCCCCGCTCCCACAGCTGGTGGCCCAAGATGAGACGCCCCGCTCCCACAGCTGGTGGCCCAAGATGAGACGCCCCGCTCCCACAGCTGGTGGCCCAAGATGAGACGCCCCGCTCCCACAGCTGGTGGCCCAAGATGAGACGCCCCGCTCCCACAGCTGGTGGCCCAAGATGAGACGCCCCGCTCCCACAGCTGGTGGCCCAAGATGAGACGCCCCGCTCCCACAGCTGGTGGCCCAAGATGAGACGCCCCGCTCCCACAGCTGGTGGCCCAAGATGAGACGCCCCGCTCCCACAGCTGGTGGCTCAAGAGCCTCGACTCACTAGATGAAAACCCCGCCCCACAGTACATAATTCCCAGGTGAAATACCGACCAGATATCCTTCCCCCATAATTGAAAAATTGAGTATGTATGTGTGTATGTATGTGTATATGTGTATGTATATGTATGTATGTGCATATATATATATATATATATATATATATATATATATATATATATATATTATATATATATACATATATATATATACCCGAACAAGGCAAACGAATATATATATATATAAATATTTATGTGTGTGTGTGTGTGTGTGTGTGTGTGTGTGTGTGTGTGTGTGTGTGTGTGTGTGTGTGTGTGTGTGTGTCACGAAAATAAACACGTGATTAAAAATGTTACAGTGTCAGACCACGGATGAAAATTGAAACAGGAATTTCCTTAAGTATTTTCGTATATTAATACATCTTCAGAAGGAGTGACTCCTTGTCGAAGATGTATTAATATACGAAAGTACTTAAGGAAATTCCTGTTTCAATTTCCCTCCGTGGTCTGACACTGTCATATTATATATATATATATATATATATATATATATATATATATATATATATATATATATATATAATATGGTCGTCATGGTCTGGTATGTCGTAAATCACAGGGTAAAATTGCAAGACATGAAGAAGTCAACGACATCATCAAGAGGAGCCTCGCCACAGCCCGCTGCCCGGCACAAAGAGAACCACACTTATCCAGACCTAACGACCCTCAGAAGCGCCCTGATGGGGTCACCTTGCTACCTTGGAAGGATGGTAAGCAAGTGGTATGGGACTACACGTGCGCTGCCACACTGGCCAGTACCTACCTCCACTACAGCACACGTGAAAGCGGTGGTGCTGCTTCTTTCAGGGAATCGCAGAAAATTATTAAATACAGAGGTCTAGCACATTGCTACAGCTTTGTTCCGATCGGCTCGGAGACCCTCGGTTCGTGGGGAAAATGTGCATTGAAGTTCCTGAAGGATTTGGGGGACAAATTGATCAGCGCTACAAAAGACCAGAGAGCAAAAAGTTTCTTGTTCCAGCGCCTCAGTGTTGCGATTCAGAGGGGAAATGCCTGTTGCGTCTTGGGCACTAGTCCAACTTCAGAGGAATTCGAAGAAGTGTTTGACTTGCAACAATGATCGAACCCGTCTGTGACATTCATCAATGTTTCCCATTGTTGTGTTTTTCAAGAGATCCATAACCTTTAAGCACCTTTTTGCATTATTATTTTTGTATCAACCCATGTATATCTTGTAACCATCAAATGCATAATAAAGCACAAAAAATATATATATGTATATATATTACAACAGTTTTGGATGAGGTGAAAACAAACTTTCAACACAAGATAGAACACGAAATATTGGGTAATATTGGGTAAATTTAAAGGGGAAGAATGGAAGTAAATGCAAAGGGCCTATTGGTCCATATTTCTTGATGCTTCTATATTGGAGCGGAGTCTTGAAGTGGGTAGAATATAGTTGTGCATTAATTGGCTGTTGATTGCTGGTGTTGACTTCTTAATGTGTAGTGCCTCGCAGATATCTAGCCGCCTGCTATCGCTGTATCTATCGATGATTTCCGTGTTTTTGTTAAGACTTCTCTGGTGATGGTCTGGTTGTGGGAAGAGATTCTATATTCCTTAATGGAGCCCTGTTGCTTATGCATCGTTAATCGCCTGGAAAGAGATGTTGTTGTCTTGCTTATATACTGAGTTCTTTGAGGCTTACATTCCCCAAGTGGGCATTTGAAGGCATAGACGACATTGGTCTCTTTTAAAGCATTCTGCTTTGTGTCTGGAGAGTTTCTCATGAGTAGGTTGGCCGTTATCTTGGTTTTATAGTAAATCGTCAATTGTATCTTCTGATTTTTGTCTGTAGGGATAACGTTTCTATTAACAATATCTTTCAGGACCCTTTCCTCCGTTTTATGAGCTGTGGAAAAGAAGTTCCTGTAAAATAGTCTAATAGGGGGTATAGGTGTTGTGTTAGTTGTCTCTTCAGAGGTTGCATGGCGTTTCACCTTCCTTCTTATGATGTCTTCAACGAAACCATTGGAGAAGCCGTTGTTGACTAGGACCTGCCTTACCCTACAGAGTTCTTCATCGACTTACTTCCATCCTGAGCTGTGGCTGAGAGCACGGTCGACATAAGCGTTAACAACACTCCTCTTGTACCTGTCCGGGCAGTCACTGTTGGCATTGAGGCACATTCCTATGTTTGTTTCCTTAGTGTAGACTGCAGTGTGGAAACCTCCGCTCCTTTCCATGACTGTTACATCTAGAAAAGGCAGCTCCCCATCCTTCTCCATCTCGTAAGTGAAACGCAACACAGAATTCTGCTCAAACGCCTCCTTCAGCTCCTGCAGATGTCTGACATCAGGTACCTGTGTAAAAATGTCGTCAACATACCTGCAGTATATGGCCGGTTTCAAGTTCATGTCGTCATTGTCATTGACGTATTTGACAAATGACATATTGACAAATGACGTATGACAAATGAGGAAAATGAAATATAATACAGGTTATACCACGCTAACCTGTATATAATACAGGTTAGCGTGGTATATGATATTTGTCATTTCATGACAAATATGTCATACATATTATATATATATATATAATGTATGTATATATGTGTATGTATGAACAACTCGATAAATAATAATAATAAAATAAAGAGCCTTAAACAGAACAACATGTGTGGAAGCATCGGAGTGTGTATATATGAATGCTACACAGTATTCATCTATAGACATCCATATATGGTGAAACACATGTGAAGAACCTCTCACACACTCACAACTCCCTGACAAGAGGGAGCCAGCTTAGCTTAGCTGCCAACACCCACACATCGTGTCAGCAAGGCGGACAGTCCGCCTGCTTTCATAACTCTCACTGTATTTCCCACTTCTAAACTTCCCTTCATATCCCATATTAGCCGAGCGGGAAATATTCACGCCACAGATTACAATCTCTGCGCTAGAAAAATACTATTAATAGAAACATAATATAGCACAAAAAACGTGGTAAATCAGAAGGGTAGACTAATACATAATGATTATAACTTTCAGTACTCTGTAATTATTATCTCAATACTAATATGGCTTGTAAAATTAGTTTCACCTTTGCTGCTGTTAGTCTGTAATACAGGTTAGCGTGGTATATGATATAGGCAGGCCTAGTCTATAACGTATCTTACCGTGCGAGGGTTTCGAGGATCAATGTCCCCGCGGCCCGGTCTCTGACCAGGCCTCCTTGTTGGTGGTCCGGTCAACCAGGCTGTTGTTGTTAGATGCAGATGATCGTAGCCTAACGTAAGACTTACAGTCTGGTTGTTATATATATATATATATATATATATATATATATATATATATATATATATATATATATATATATGTATGTATATATATATGTATGTATGTATATCACGAAAATAAACACGTGATTAAGAATGTGACAATGTCAGACCACGGAGGAAAATGAAACAGGAATTTCCTTAAGTACTTTCGTATATTAAATACATCTTCAGAAGGAATACATCTTCAGATTCCTTCTGAAGATGTATTTAATATACGAAAGTACTTAAGGAAATTCCTGTTTCATTTTCCTCCGTGGTCTGACTATATATATATATATATATATATATATATATATATATATATATATTATATTATATATATATATATATATATATATATATATATATATATATATATATATATATATATATATATATATATATATATATATATATATATATAACTGAAAACTCACACCCCAGAAGTGACTCGAACCCATACTCCCAGGAGCCACGCAACTGGTATGTACAAGACGCCTTAATCCACTTGACCATCACGACCGGACATAATGAGGTGATAGCCGAGGCTATTTGAACCACCCCACCGCCGGCACTCGGATGCTATGCTATGCCCAAGATTACTATCCGAGTGCCGGCGGTGGGGTGGATCAAATAGCCTCGGCTATCACCTCATTATGTCCGGTCGTGATGGTCAAGTGGATTAAGGCGTCTTGTACATACCAGTTGCGTGGCTCCTGGGAGTATGGGTTCGAGTCACTTCTGGGGTGTGAGTTTTCAGTTGCATATTGTCCTGGGGACCATTCAGGCTTGTTCGCATATATATATATATATATATATATATATATATATATATATATATATATATATATATATATATAATCATACCGTAGATCATATTATAAAATTCAAACCTTTGCCAATGAAACCGAAGCATCTAAAGCATCCCTGATCAACCAGGCTATGACTCATATGTCAGGCTGCGAGCAGCCGCGTGCAACAGCCTGGTTGATCAGTCCAGCAACCAAGAGTCCTGGTCGACGACTGGGCCGTGGGGACGCTAATCCCCGGAAGCACCTCAAGGTAACCTCAAGGTATCTATCCTGACCTAAAATAACAACACACAAACGTATAATATATGGTACTATTAATCTAAATTTAAGAAAATGCTTTATTTTACTACACAATACGGACAAAATTGCTCGTGTGCCTTCAAGGAATTACCGCAGCTGGAGTGAATTATGTTTCATGACAATCAAAGATAAAACAAGAAATGGAAATGAAGGAGCGGGTCACACCAGCAGTAATAGACGCATATGAATAGAAAAGTAGGGTGTTGGAAAATTAATATTTCGAAAATATATGGGTTGTGTACCGTGCGGTGATCAAATATATCACCGTAGTGTCCAAGTAATGTGTAAGTACTTCTTTTATAATGATGTACTGCCGGGAATCTTAGCGAAGGATCCGAAAATAAACAGTCTCCGTGGTGTAGTGGTAAGACACTCGCCTGGCGTTCCGCGAGCGCTATGTCATGGGTTCGTATCCTGGCCGGGGAGGATTTACTGGGCGCAATTCCTTAACTGTAGCCTCTGTTTAACGCAACAGTAAAATGTGTACTTGGATGAAAAAACGATTCTTCGCGGCAGGGGATCGTATTCCAGGGACCATAGGATTAAGGACTTGCCCGAAACGCTACGCGTACTAGTGGCTGTACAAGAATGTAACAACTCTTGTATATATCTCAAAAAAAAAAAAAAAAAAAAAAAAAATTGCTTACTGTAGGTGCCGCCTGCACATGACTGTAAAGCTGCCGCCCAGTTGGGTGGGTGTGGAGCACATGACTGTAAAGCTGCCGCCCAGTTGGGTGGGTGTGGAGCACATGACTGTAAAGCTGCCGCCCAGTTGGGTGGGTGTGGAGCACATGACTGAAGCTGCCACCCAGTTGGGTGGGTGTGGAGCACATGACTGTAAAGCTGCCGCCCAGTTGGATGGGTGTGGAGCACATGACTGTAAAGCTGCCGCCCAGTTGGGTGGGTGTGGAGCACATGACTGTAAAGCTGCCGCCCAGTTGGATGGGTGTGGAGCACATGACTGTAAAGCTGCCGCCCAGTTGGGTGGGTGTGGAGCACATGACTGTAAAGCTGCCGCCCAGTTGGATGGGTGTGGAGCACATGACTGTAAAGCTGCCGCCCTGTTGGGTGGGTTTGGAGCACATGACTGTAAAGTTGCCGCCCAGTTGGGTGGGTGTGGAACACATGACTGTAAAGCTGCCGCCCAGTTGGGTGGGTGTGGAGCACATGACTGTAAAGCTGCCGCCCAGTTGGGTGGGTGTGGAGCACATGACTGTACAGCTGCCGCCCAGTTGGATGAGTGTGGAGCACATGACTGTAAAGCTGCCGCCCAGTTGGGTGGGTGTGGAGCACATGACTGTACAGCTGCCGCCCAGTTGGGTGGGTGTGGAACACATGACTGTAAAGCTGCCGCCCAGTTGGGTGGGTGTGGAGCACATGACTGTAAAGCTGCCGCCCAGTTGGGTGGGTGTGGAGCACATGACTGTACAGCTGCCGCCCAGTTGGGTGGGTGTGGAGCAAGACTAGTAACTGTGTGACTCACCATAGATGTAAAGTGCCTTGTATAGTGACTGTTGTGAGCCTCTTGTTGAATCACTTGATATAAAAAGATTATCGATGTGTATATGTATTTGTATGATTGTGTAATATATATATATATATATATATATATATATATATATATATATATATATATATATATATATATATATGTGTGTGTGTGTGTGTGTGTGTGTGTGTACATGTATAAATAACATTAATAATTGTGTAACTAGCTTCAAAAGCTTTTCACTTACTTAGCTAAACGAACTATGGGGCTCAGTTCCTGAACCCATTATGTGCCTCTGTAACCCTTTCCACCACCTGATTGATACCTGGTTGATGGGGTTCTGGGAGTTCTTCTACTCCCCAAGCCCGGCCCGAGGCTAGGCTTGACTTGTGAGAGTTTGGTCCACCAGGCTGTTGCTTGGAGCTTCCTGCAGGCCCACATACCCACCACCGCCCGCGGGATGGGTATGGGGCACACAAAAAAGAAAGAAATTGACATTGGAAAGTTTTAAAATGTTGGCGACGCCAGTGTGACTGGACCCGTGTGGGTGAGTGGCCTGTCCCGCCTTCCCGCCTCCCTCTCTCTCTCCCAGGTCACGTGGTACGAGGCCTCTCCCGCCTGTGGGTGGAGCGTTATGCTGGGTGTGGGTGGAGCGTTATGCTGGGTGTGGGTGGAGTGTTATGCTGGGTGTGGGTGGAGTGTTATGCTGGGTGTGGGTGGAGTGTTATGCTGGGTGTGGGTGGAGTGTTATGCTGGGTGTGGGTGGAGTGTTATGCTGGGTGTGGGTGGAGCATTATGCTGGGTGTGGGTGGAGCGTTATGCTGGGTGTGGGTGGAGTGTTATGCTGGGTGTGGGTGGAGCATTATGCTGGGTGTGGGTGGAGCGTTATGCTGGGTGTGGGTGGAGCATTATGCTGGGTGTGGGTGTGGGTGGAGCGTTATGCTGGGTGTGGGTGGAGCATTATGCTGGGTGTGGGTGGAGCGTTATGCTGGGTGTGGGTGGAGCATTATGCTGGGTGTGGGTGTGGGTGGAGTGTTGTGCTGGGTGTGGGTGGAGCATTATGCTGGGTGTGGGTGGAGTGTTATGCTGGGTGTGGGTGGAGCATTATGCTGGGTGTGGGTGGAGCGTTATGCTGGGTGTGGGTGGAGCATTATGCTGGGTGTGGGTGTGGGTGGAGCGTTATGCTGGGTGTGGGTGGAGCGTTATGCTGGGTGTGGGTGGAGCGTTATGCTGGGTGTGGGTGGAGTGTTATGCTGGGTGTGGGTGGAGCGTTATGCTGGGTGTGGGTGGAGCGTTATGCTGGGTGTGGGTGGAGCGTTATGCTGGGTGTGGGTGGAGCGTTATGCTGGGTGTGGGTGGAGCGTTATGCTGGGTGTGGGTGGAGTGTTATGCTGGGTGTGGGTGGAGCATTATGCTGGGTGTGGGTGGAGCGTTATGCTGGGTGTGGGTGGAGCGTTATGCTGGGTGTGGGTGGAGCGTTATGCTGGGTGTGGGTGGAGCGTTATGCTGGGTGTGGGTGGAGTGTTATGCTGGGTGTGGGTGGAGCGTTATGCTGGGTGTGGGTGGAGCATTATGCTGGGTGTGGGTGGAGCATTATGCTGGGTGTGGGTGGAGCGTTATGCTGGGTGTGGGTGGAGCATTATGCTGGGTGTGGGTGGAGCATTATGCTGGGTGTGGGTGGAGCATTATGCTGGGTGTGGGTGGAGTGTTATGCTGGGTGTGGGTGGAGCATTATGCTGGGTGTGGGTGGAGCATTATGCTGGGTGTGGGTGGAGTGTTATGCTGGGTGTGGGTGGAGCATTATGCTGGGTGTGGGTGGAGCATTATGCTGGGTGTGGGTGGAGCATTATGCTGGGTGTGGGTGGAGCATTATGCTGGGTGTGGGTGGAGCATTATGCTGGGTGTGGGTGGAGCATTATGCTGGGTGTGGGTGGAGCATTATGCTGGGTGTGGGTGGAGCATTATGCTGGGTGTGGGTGGAGCATTATGCTGGGTGTGGGTGGAGCATTATGCTGGGTGTGGGTGGAGCATTATGCTGGGTGTGGGAAACACTCATCAGGATGCAGATTGTCCACGTTATCGTGGTAATTTTCCTCTGTTGGCGAGAGAGAATGAAGGATTGATATTATTATAGTGTATGGTGAAGTTATAACTTGAGTGTCATCAAGTGAGGACTGTACACACTGTAGACGTGATGTAGGTCGTCCAGCGTACTGTACAACACACTGTAGCTGAACATGTATGTAACTCATTACTTCTGTCTAACCTTAGTCACTGCCAACCTTCTAACTATGCTGTACTAACTGTAGTAGTTGTTTACTAACACATTCTCGTCTCTCTCTCTCCCCCCGTGTGTGCGTGGCTGCAGACCTGGCAAGGCACCTTCACTGGCTACTCCCGTCCTCACTGGACGTCGCCTCACCCCTGTTAACCTCTGCGACTGTCGTCATATGCAATCCTACAGTCTTGTGAGAACCAGGATGCCCCACCAGCAGCGCCGCCAGGATGCTGCCGCCCGCTGACACCCGCAGCGACTGGTGCCACTACCTAGTGCCCCGGGAGGCACTCACCTCCTCCCTCAACACCTCGCCTTACGTAACAAGTGACCTTCTAGCAGGAACGTCGTCGAGGTTCAGGAATTCTGCGACCCAGCTCGCCGGCAGCCACACTCGTCTCACTATGATACTGTACAAGGTGACCTGATCTTCTTCACCCTCAACCAGCAGTGCGGCGTGACTCTGCATCTTCTCCACACCTGCGGCACCTGCGGCACTTGCGACACACCTGCCAAACACCTGGTGCAGCGGTAACTCCTCCCTGGGCTTATTCCCTCGCCCTCCCGCACCACCAACCGCACTACACCTCTCCTCCCATACCTATAATTTTCTATTTATTTTTGTGAAGTGCTATACAGATAGTAAGTGTACTACACTCTGTGGACGGCCGCCCGTGCTGGTGTTGTGTATCCGTACACCAGTTGTTGTGATTATATGGACAATGTCTCAGTGTTGTTGTTTGTGCTACTGGCGTGTTGTGTTCCTTGTGCAGTGTTAGACCACTCAACGTTCACTGTGTACCTAGCGTGCAGCACTCAGCATGCGGATTGTTAATCAATGTTGCGTTGCGTTACTTAGTCGTCAGTAATACCAGGAGATAACCCGTCGCCTCTGGTGGCGTCAGCAACACCAAGATCTGGGCGGGAAGATCAAATACTGGAGCTTTGTGTGTGGTGAGGAGCCCGGGAGGCGTGTGTGGTGAGGAGCCCGGGAGGCGTGTGTGGTGAGGAGCCCGGGAGGCGTGTGTGGTGAGGAGCCCGGGAGGCGTGTGTGGTGAGGAGCCCGGGAGGCGTGTGTGGTGAGGAGCCCGGGAGGCGTGTGTGGTGAGGAGCCCGGGAGGCGTGTGTGGTGAGGAGCCCAGTTGGTATACAGTGAGAATTTCAGGAAAGTTGATCGTGAGAGGTGATAGTGGCGCTCCCAAGGCGGGTGTTGGAGGGAGATCGAGGTGGGGGTGGGGCGGCGGGTGTTGGGGGGTAGTGAGGGTGGTGATAAGGCCGCCCATGCTTACCTCTGGCCCGGCGTCTCTCTATGTTGAGGAGTGCGGGCGTGGGCGTGCGCTGGCAAGGGGGGCGAGGTATAAAGACAGATAGTGGGGGCGGGGAGTGGTCGCCCGCCGTCGCCGCCATGATCTATTATTCTCTGGACCCACAATTCAACGCTCTCATCTTCTCCGTATGTGGCCGCCACGAGCGCTACACCCTCCTCCCAGACGCCCTTGCCTGCTATCCCTATGGCCACCCGGTCGCCTCGGACGTCCTGGCGTACGTCCACACGCTTGGCGTCCATGTGGCCACCCTGGGCGACCACTACGCCTGTTTCCTCACTCAAGGTAAGCTCTTCACCACTTGTAATGCTTCACAAAATGTTGTGCCATATCATTTGTTTCTGCTCCTCTAATACCTAAGTACAGGAGTCCTGGAGACGTTTTAGGTGTTCAAGAGACTATCCCTGGATAGTCTGTTGTTCACTGCTCGCAGGTCTGGTTAGGCCAGTAAGTAATTATCAGAGAATGTCCTGCCAGTATGGCGGTATAGCACAGTCTGTCGCAGAATATTCAAGAGATCATGTATGATATTAATGATACAAGAGGATTAAGACATCGCTGAGAGAGGAGTGACTGTACATGGAGTTGAGTGACCGCAAGTGTCTTGTGTTGACAGTGAGGTGCAGCCCTCACTCGCGGCTCTCATCAGTAACACGACCCGTAAAGTCTCAGTCAAGAATTGACTTCTGAGACCAACCCGTCCTCGTAATAGAACGTCACATTGTGACGTAAACTCTACCTAAAGCCAAAAATTGTCGTACTAGAAAATGGTAGCGGGTTGCAAAATTGACATACTGTTCTGTTTTCTGTTCTGGGTCCTCAGGTAGGTTAGGATTAGGGCACTTTAGTACGACAGTTTCTTGACGTTGGGAAACCTTATGAGGACGGGCTGAGTTGACGCCTCGTCTCGGAGAAGGGAAAGTTGACTATTTTAAAGTAAGCACAGGACTTAGGAGAACACAGGAAGGCTACCACAACAATAAAGCAAGATGGTTGGGTGGTCCAGGTGGACGTGTTCTCGCTCGCCAGACACCACACAAGATCATTAGTTACTGATCTTCCTTTAAGCTGTGATAGGCAAGAACACGCAGGCAAAGACAACGTGAATCAGCAGAATAAAGTATGCGTCACAGAGTCGACATTCCGGCGTCACCTTCACAGGGAAGTCCCTGTACACCCCCCATCTCTCCCTCCTCCATACTCAAGCTGGCTCTTCTCTCATGCGTACACTCACACTTACACCTGTACCTAAACCCACGATGCTGCTCCATCCTCACACCTACGCCACTCACTCCCCCGTCCACACCTACACCCTCGCTGCTGGCTCCCCCGTCCACACCTACACCCTCGCTGCTGGCTCCCCCGTCCACACCTACACCCTCGCTGCTGGCTCCCCCATCCACACCTACACCCTCGCTGCTGGCTCCCCCGTCCACACCTACACCCTCGCTGCTGGCTCCCCCGTCCACACCTACACCCTCGCTGCTGGCTCCCCCATCCACACCTACACCCTCGCTGCTGGCTCCCCCATCCACACCTACACCCTCGCTGCTGGCTCCCCCATCCACACCTACACCCTCGCTGCTGGCTCCCCCGTCCACACCTACACCCTCGCTGCTGGCTCCCCCGTCCACACCTACACCCTTGCTGCTGGCTCCCTCGTCCACACCTACACCCTCGCTGCTGGCTCCCCCGTCCACACCTACACCCTCGCTGCTGGCTCCCCCGTCCACACCTACACCCTCGCTGCTGGCTCCCCCGCCCACACCTACACCCTCGCAGCTGGCTCCCCCGTCCACACCTACACCCTCGCCTCACTCGGCCGCGGCTTGAGAGTGAGCCAGCACAATGTACAGGTAGTCCCGAGTGGTAGGCAGCTCTTGACGGGCGACCCCACATCACGCAACCCGGACCACTGAAGGCGGGAACATGCGTGACGAGGCATCTTGCGTGACGATGCGCGCACGGCACGTCCGTTCGTGAGAGGATCCACGCGCGTCGGGAGTTAATTCAGGAATGGGTCTTTCTGCGGTCTGGCTGCCACGGATCCGATCCGAAAGTTGTGACAAACATTTACCAGCAAATGTGCGCAGTCCAGTGTGTCGGGTGAAAATGTCTTGTCGGGGACCCTGCACTCTCTCTTTGGGGAGCACGCAGTGTCTTGTGGGGGAGGAGTCATTTAGTCTCTTGTGAGGAAGTATTCAAAGTCGCATTAAAGCTACTGTCTTGGGGGGGATAGACCGAATATATATCCAACCTGGCGGCACAGGACTGAATAGTTGAGAATATGGTTAAGAGTAGTGTTATGACCGGGTTACATTACTCTCTAACTGCTCTCTCCTCACCTTAAGTTAAAGGAAAATTGTAGTACTTCAGAAATGGTAAGATGTTTAGTGAATAACAAATTGGCCCCTACGACAACCCATAATATTTGATCCGTAAGACCACCCATAATACTTGGTCCGTAAGACAAGGCGCAGGCACAAGACCACCGTGAAACCGACCACACCAGACGTAATAAACGAATAGTTAAATAAAGAATACTGATTACCTGCCTCAGATTGCACTGGGTTCCGACAGCAGGCAAGCTATTGTGATGTTAGGACAGTATCCCATCTTATTCTCGCGCCTCGTTTTCTCTTTCGATCTTCCTCTTAAAAAATAAACGTTTTCTATCGGATACCTTTATAATTTATCATAGCATTGTTCTCGTATTATTATTATTATTATTATTATTATTATTATTATTATTATTATTATTATTATTTTGCTAGAGATATGGCCAGTCATTTATACAAGGCTAACCAGTGGACACGGTTAGAGATCTGTTAGATGCCATAGAGTTATTGAACATTGGATCACAATATTCTTTTACTGTGTGAACCCGTTACTGTGTGAACCTGTTACTGTGTGAACCTGTTACTGTGTGAACCCGTTACTGTGTGAACCTGTTACTGTGTGAACCTGTTACTGTGTGAACCTGTTACTGCGTGAACCTGTTACTGTGTGAACCTGTTACTGTGTGAACCCGTTACTGTGTGAACCTGTTACTGTGTGAACCCGTTACTGTGTGAACCTGTTACTGCGTGAACCTGTTACTGTGTGAACCTGTTACTGTGTGAACCTGTTACTGTGTGATCCTGTTACTGTGTGAACCCGTTACTGTGTGAACCCGTTACTGTGTGAACCTGTTACTGTGTGAACCCGTTACTGTGTGAACCCGTTACTGTGTGAACCCGTTACTGTGTGAACCCGTTACTGTGTGAACCTGTTACTGCGTGAACCTGTTACTGCGTGAACCTGTTACTGCGTGAACCTGTTACTGCGTGAACCCGTTACTGCGTGAACCCGTTACTGCGTGAACCCGTTACTGTGTGAACCCGTTACTGTGTGAACCCGTTACTGTGTGAACCCGTTACTGTGTGAACCCGTTACTGTGTGAACCTGTTACTGCGTGAACCTGTTACTGTGTGAACCCGTTACTGTGTGAACCCGTTACTGTGTGAACCCGTTACTGTGTGAACCCGTTACTGTGTGAACCCGTTACTGTGTGAACCCGTTACTGTGTGAACCCGTTACTGTGTGAACCCGTTACTGTGTGAACCCGTTACTGCGTGAAACAGTTACTGTGTGAACCCGTTACTGTGTGAACCCGTTACTGTGTGAACCCGTTACTGTGTGAACCTGTTACTGCGTGAAACAGTTACTGTGTGAACCCGTTACTGTGTGAACCTGTTACTGTGTGAACCCGTTACTGTGTGAACCCGTTACTGTGTGAACCTGTTACTGTGTGAACCCGTTACTGTGTGAACCCGTTACTGTGTGAACCCGTTACTGTGTGAACCCGTTACTGTGTGAACCTGTTACTGCGTGAAACAGTTACTGTGTGAACCTGTTACTGCGTGAACCTGTTACTGCGTGAAACAGTTACTGTGTGAACCTGTTACTGCGTGAACCTGTTACTGCGTGAACCTGTTACTGCGTGAACCCGTTACTGTGTGAACCCGTTACTGCGTGAACCTGTTACTGTGTGAACCCGTTACTGTGTGAACCTGTTACTGTGTGAACCCGTTACTGTGTGAACCCGTTACTGTGTGAACCTGTTACTGCGTGAAACAGTTACTGTGTGAACCCGTTACTGTGTGAACCCGTTACTGTGTGAACCTGTTACTGCGTGAAACAGTTACTGTGTGAACCTGTTACTGCTGCCACTGGCTACGGTATTACTAAGGCGAGTCACTGGATGTTTCTAACAAGACGAACGGACATTTTCTCTGGACGCGCCACACTGTACGAGAATGAAAACTTTACTTCATCGCCAACATCTTTTTCGTTTTTACAGAGTGGTAATTCGTACTATTAGGTTAAATAAAGTTATGTTAGAGTATAGTAGGTTGGGTTAGTTTATATTTGGTTGAACAAAATCTGAATGAAATAGTTAAACCTGGCAGTGCGTATGAGATTCAAGCTTAGCTCATCAAAGAAAACGGAGACTGTCTGTATTAAATATGCAGTAACTTCGGTGAACCTGCGAGACGACGATGTCCTAACACTCACTAACTGTCCGGATACAGTATAATTAATCCTTTATAATTGCGAGGAATGTTGCTTTAGCTTCGTGTTTTCCTATGGACTACGTATCCCAAAAAAGTTACTCCCTATGGTGTTGAAGAAGTTACATGTTATCTATGTTTAATTATCCTGCTGGCGAGAAACAATGGGTAGTTTCTTTCTCCCTATGCCCCTGTTATCTAGCAGTAAAATAGGTACCTGGATGTTAGTCAGCTGTCACGGGCTGCTTCCTGGGGGTGGAGGCCTGGTCGAGGACCGGGCCGCGGGGACACTAAAAGCCCTGAAATCATCTGTGATTACCTCAAGATACTCCAATCGCTATCCTCTTCGTAGCTGTGAAAAGGCAACGAGTATACAATAGGCTCAGGAGAGGCGTAGGTTTGGCTTGGTGGTAAGGTTAAGGCCTAACCAAATTGTGGGTTATGATTAAGGCCACATAACTATGCCAGGTGTGCGAGTAGTCTTGAAGGATGGGTTGAAATGCCTCACACACACACCTACACCAAATACCAATCCTTGCCAACAGAATCTAAACACCTGACCTACCATAGGCTCAATTATGCACGAAATTACAACAAATAATAATAATAATTACAAATACAGTTTGAATACAGAATACGTATAAATTAATGAGGGGATCTTTGGGGCGGGCCGCAGCTTGACGAGGGTAGACTGAAGAGAGCGTGTTAGTTACCTATTGACCCATGGGTGTTACCTATTGACCCAAGGGTGTTACTGACCCAAGGGTGTTACTGACCCACGGGTGTTACTGACCCACGGGTGTTACTGACCCACGGGTGTTACTGACCCACGGGTCTTACCTATTGACCCATGGATGTTACTGACCCATGGGTGTTACCTATTGACCCATGGGTGTTACCTATTGACCCACGGGTGTTACTGACCCAAGGGTGTTACTGACCCACGGGTGTTACCTATTGACCCATGGGTGTTACCTATTGACCCACGGGTGTTACTGACCCAAGGGTGTTACTGACCCACGGGTGTTACCTATTGACCCATGGGTGTTACCTACTGACCCATGGGTGTTACCTACTGACCCATGGGTGTTACCTACTGACCCATGGGTGTTACTGACCCACGGGTGTTACCTATTGACCCATGGGTGTTACCTATTGACCCATGGGTGTTACTGACCCATGGGTGTTACCTATTGACCCATGGGTGTTACTGACCCATGGGTGTTACCTACTGACCCATGGGTGTTACCTACTGACCCATGGGTGTTACTGACCCACGGGTGTTACCTATTGACCCATGGGTGTTACTGACCCATGGGTGTTACCTATTGACCCATGGGTGTTATTGACCCATGGGTGTTACTGACCCATGGGTGTTACTGACCCATGGGTGTTACCTATTGACCCATGGGTGTTACTGACCCATGGGTGTTACTGACCCATGGGTGTTATTGACCCATGGGTGTTATAGACCCATGGGTGTTATTGACCCATGGGTGTTACTGACCCATGGGTGTTATTGACCCATGGGTGTTACTGACCCACGGGTGTTATTGACCCATGGGTGTTATTGACCCATGGGTGTTACTGACCCAAGGGTGTTACTGACCCACGGGTGTTACCTATTGACCCATGGGTGTTACTGACCCACGGGTGTTACCTACTGACCCACGGGTGTTACTGACCCACGGGTGTTACCTATTGACCCATGGGTGTTACTGACCCAAGGGTGTTACTGACCCAAGGGTGTTACTGACCCACGGGTGTTACCTATTGACCCATGGGTGTTACTGACCCAAGGGTGTTACTGACCCAAGGGTGTTACTGACCCACGGGTGTTACTGACCCACGGGTGTTACTGACCCAAGGGTGTTACTGACCCACGGGTGTTACCTATTGGCCCATGGGTGTTACTGACCCACGGGTGTTACTGACCCATGGGTGTTACCTACTGACCCACGGGTGTTACCTACTGACCCACAGGTGCTACCTACTGACCCACGGGTGTTACTGACCCACGGGTGTTACTGACCCATGGGTGTTACCTATTGACCCAAGGGTGTTACTGACCCACGGGTGTTACCTACTGACCCACGGGTGTTACCTACTGACCCACGGGTGTTACCTACTGACCCCACGGGTGTTACCTACTGACCCACGGGTGTTACCTACTGACCCACGGGTGTTACCTACTGACCCACGGGTGTTACCTACTGACCCACGGGTGTTACCTACTGACCCACGGGTGTTACCTACTGACCCACGGGTGTTACCTACTGACCCACGGGTGTTACCTACTGACCCACGGGTGTTACCTACTGACCCACGGGTGTTCCGTACTGACCCACGGGTGTTACCTACTGACCCACGGGTGTTACTGACCCACGGGTGTTACTGACCCACGGGTGTTACCTACTGACCCACGGGTGTTACCTACTGACCCACGGGTGTTACCTACTGACCCATGGGTGTTACCTACTGACCCACGGGTGTTACTGACCCCACGGGTGTTACTGACCCACGGGTGTTACCTACTGACCCATGGGTGTTACCTACTGACCCACGGGTGTTACTGACCCACGGGTGTTACCTACTGACCCATGGGTGTTACCTACTGACCCACGGGTGTTACTGACCCCACGGGTGTTACCTACTGACCCACGGGTGTTACCTACTGACCCACGGGTGTTACTGACCCCACGGGTGTTACTGACCCACGGGTGTTACCTACTGACCCACGGGTGTTACTGACCCCACGGGTGTTACTGACCCACGGGTGTAACCTACTGACCCATGGGTGTTACCTACTGACCCCACGGGTGTTACCTACTGACCCACGGGTGTTACCTACTGACCCACGGGTGTTACTGACCCCACGGGTGTTACTGACCCACGGGTGTTACCTACTGACCCATGGGTGTTACCTACTGACCCACGGGTGTTACTGACCCCACGGGTGTTACCTACTGACCCACGGGTGTTACCTACTGACCCACGGGTGTTACTGACCCCACGGGTGTTACTGACCCACGGGTGTTACCTACTGACCCACGGGTGTTACCTACTGACCCACGGGTGTTACCTACTGACCCACGGGTGTTACCTACTGACCCACGGGTGTTACCTACTGACCCACGGGTGTTACTGACCCACGGGTGTTACCTACTGACCCACGGGTGTTACCTACTGACCCACGGGTGTTACCTACTGACCCACGGGTGTTACCTACTGACCCACGGGTGTTACCTACTGACCCACGGGTGTTACCTACTGACCCACGGGTGTTACTGACCCACGGGTGTTACCTACTGACCCACGCTAACAGAGGGTAGCGTGGCTTGGGGTGCTATATCTATCCTTGCGGCAGGCTGGGAAATAGACTTCAGGGGGGGGGGGGCAGCTAATAGCAAAATTGGGGAACTCGTAAAATAGGTACAGTTGGGGGGTAAAGATAGACATTAGAGTTAGGAGGATGAGGTTCAATTAGCGGTCAGCTGCTGCTGAAGTGGTGGTGGGGCGGGCAGGTCGATGTGAATACAGGACTGACAGAGTTACTGCTGCTCTTGGGGTTCGAAGTACAGTACAGTACAGTATTGTAGTGCCTGTGGTTGTATTTCTACCGGGGCTTAGGAATACTGTATTGTAGTGTTGTTGGTTGTATTTCTACCGGGGTGTAGACGTAATACAATAGGGTGTTGTTATGCTCAGGTCAGATTTGAAAGAAATATACGTGTTTTATGAGCAATTATATCGTCATAAATTATTCTTACTGGTTGGTGCTTAACGGTGGTCATTATTGTGAGTGGTCTCTTGTCTCAGGTGTGTGTGAGCCTTCCTTGGTGACGGTGAGCGCTCACCGTAGTCACAAACATGTTTGCACCTGGGTGCTGCTCTGGCCCTTTACGCTAGAGAAGAACAACACAAAGTAACACTGAATGTTGCGAGTGACAAGGAACACGGAACACAGTCATCATCGATCAGGCGGCGCTGGGTGAGGCAGTGTTGTGGTGGGCTGTGGGGGGGTGGTGTGTGGTGTGGGGGGGGTGGCTGTAGTGAGGCAGTGTTGTGGTGGGCTGTGGGGGGGGGGTGTGGTGTGGGGGGGGTGGCTGTGGTGAGGCGGTGTTGTGGTGGGCTGTGGGGGGGGGTGGTGTGTGGTGTGGGGGGTGGCTGTGGTGAGGCAGTGTTGTGGTGGGCTGTGGGGGGGGGTGGCTGTGGTGAGGCAGTGTTGTGGTGGGCTGTGGGGGGGGTGGTGTGGGGGGTGGCTGTGGTGAGGCGGTGTTGTGGTGGGCTGTGGGGGGGGGGTGGTGTGGGGGGTGGCTGTGGTGAGGCGGTGTTGTGGTGGGCTGTGGGGGGGGGGGTGTGGTGTGTGGTGTGGGGGGGTGGCTGTGGTGAGGCAGTGTTGTGGTGGGCTGTGGGGGGGGGGTGTGGTGTGGGGGTGGCTGTGGTGAGGCGGTGTTGTGGTGGGCTGTGGGGGGGGGGTGTGGTGTG
This sequence comes from Procambarus clarkii, assembly GCF_040958095.1. Classification (NCBI taxonomy): domain Eukaryota; kingdom Metazoa; phylum Arthropoda; class Malacostraca; order Decapoda; family Cambaridae; genus Procambarus; species Procambarus clarkii. The sequence goes on from NC_091179.1 coordinate 24,538,954, forward strand.
GGGGGGTGGCTGTGGTGAGGCAGTGTTGTGGTGGGCTGTGGGGGGGGTGTGTGGTGTGGGGGGTGGCTGTGGTGAGGCAGTGTTGTGGTGGGCTGTGGGGGGGGGTGTGGTGTGTGGGGGGGTGGCTGTGGTGAGGCAGTGTTGTGGTGGGCTGTGGGGGGGTGGTGTGTGGTGTGGGGGGTGGCTGTGGTGAGGCGGTGTTGTGGTGGGCTGTGGGGGGGTGGTGTGTGGTGGTGGCTGTGGTGAGGCAGTGTTGTGGTGGGCTGTGGGGGGGGTGTGGTGTGGGGGGGGGTGGCTGTGGTGAGGCGGTGTTGTGGTGGGCTGTGGGGGGGGGTGGTGTGTGGTGTGGGGGGGTGGCTGTGGTGAGGCAGTGTTGTGGTGGGCTGTGGGGGGGGGTGGTGTGTGGTGTGGGGGGGTGGCTGTGGTGAGGCGGTGTTGTTGTGGGATGGTGTGGGAGTGGCTGTGGTGGTGTGGGGTGGCTGGGGCTGGGGCTGTGGGCGGGGGGGAGGGTGTATAGTGAAGTGGTGGAGGTGTTAGGACACTTCTCACGCACCACACACACACATATTCCCCGAGCCTACGAGTTGGTTAACACCTGCCACACTCTGTAACACCCATGACCCCTCCTCCCTCCCGCTAGAGTTCACACCCAGGGAAGCCTTCTCCAAGAGGTCAGCCCAGATGACCTCTGGATTATCTTGTATGTTGATTAAAAATTCCTGGGTTAGTCTTAGCATAGTTTCAAGTATGTAATATTTCATGATACTCTTGTCAAACATTGCAATGGAATTAGACCCCAGATTCTTATGTGTAAACATTCATGGATCTCCCCCTTTTGGCCAGGTCAGAGGTCAGTCACACTCGTAATTAATAACTCCTCTCTTGAAGGGTGTATGGTGAATGTCACGCAAGCTTAATGGACAAATTCTTGTGTTTGTGCACGTGTGGCCCGACCTCTTACATTCTTGGTGTAGGTAGCAACAGCAAATCTCCCCCACCCCCTTTTGTGTGTGTATATATATACCCCTATATGATAGGAGAGAGAGAGTGTGCCGGACACCAGGGTCCAGAGTGGGTCTGTGAAGAACATCTCACAGCCAGGGAGAGACAGAGTGAATCCACCGAAGGGAGAGACAGGTCTTAAGGTAATGTGTGTGATCTCTGAGGGTTTTGTTCCATGTCTAAATTTCTTAACTATTGGCCAGTGTTAGAGTAGGATTTATAGTGGTGAATAACATAATTTGTTCTCAATAAACTCATGTTAAGCTTCCCGTCTGTGTCAATTGTTAAATCCTCTTAGCCTCTGGATATAGTGGGCTGACAACCGTCCCATAGTTAATGAAAGTTAAAGAAAGAAAGGACTCTCCAAGTCAAGCAATGTTTCTTGCCTCGTTGCTTGATAGAGTTAATGGACAAGGCAGATGGTGGCAGCGTAGTTAATCCTGTGTAGCATTTCCTTAGAAGGGTACCTTTGGTTTCCGGTGTAATCATTAGTGGTACTGTTGAGTAGTGTTACAATATTAGTGTTACATTTTTAGTTTATATTTATACTGGTGTTACAACTCCTGTGGCCTCTACAACACATGCCACACTCCTGTGTCCTCTACAACACCTGCCACACTCTTGTGTCCTCTACAGGCGTGTGGCAGGTGTACCTGCTAGGTACACCTGCAGGTATAGGTGTACCTGCTAGGTATACCAGTAACATAATCTTGAGAGGTTGATTCAATACTGTTAAATCCACCGTATTATATTACGTAATCATAGAGCGAGTAGGTTTGTGTATATAACACCAGGGGAACTTCTCGAGTCAGTCCAAATTCCCGCCTCCTAGTTGGAAAGGTGGGGGGGGGGTGTGTGGAGCCCGCGTGTAAACTGCGGTTTAAACCGCGCGTTTAAACGTTTAAAGCTTTTAAACGTGCGTGTAAACTGGGCGTTGAGGCGGCTGGCTCCTGGTTGCTTCTCTCCACTCTGCGGATAACATACAATGTAACTCCTGCAGTGCTAATATTCCCCCGTTAATCTCAAATGAATAGATTAACTGCCTATTAGACTGTAACACTTTATTATTCTAAACACTTGTTGATTGAAACACTAAAGTATTGTAAAGTATACACTTAGACCTGAACTCTGGTAACACTCGGCTGAAGTAACCTTTGGAATATTAGTTATTGGAACACTGGTATTTGTTATGGTATTTGTCATCAACTGACATATGGTGACCCACGGGTGATAACACACGGAACCAATGGCACCTTTCCAAGGAAAATGCTACACAGAGAAATCTTACTAAACTAGCCTGATATCAAGCCTTACTATCCTGCCTGATATCAAGCAAAGAGGCGAGAAGCATTGCTTAGCTTTGAGAGTCCTCGTCTAGCTGTCTTTAATAACTGACCGGTTGTTAACACAACTGAACTCAGAGGATTAGGCGGTTCCATTGAAAAAACAAATGGAAAGTTTAACATGGGTTTATTTAGAACAAATTATGACATTCACCAAACTCTAAGTCCCTACCGTAACACTGGCAATGGTTAAGACATCACAAATGGAAAATATCAAAGACCACACACATTACCTTCTGGGTCCTGCTCTACAACCAGGGTGAACTCACTGTGTCTCCTGGTGGCCAGCTTGATGATTTGCGGCCACTGATCCTCTCTACCTCCAGCACTCTCCCTGCCTTACTCCCATACAGGGGTATATAGACACAACCCCAAAGCTGCCACACCTCATAGCTGGAAAAAGGGGGGGGGGGAGATTTGCTGTTGCTAACCTACATTGAGGCTTGTAAGTGCCCCCTCCCCCCCCACGAGCACAACTCTCAAGAATTTACCATTAAGTTGTTTGACAACCACGACACACCTCTTCAAGGAGGGGAATATTAATTATGGGAGTGAGAGAGGGAAGGAACGTTTGCACAAGCCACCACTCACTCGGCAGGTGGCTGACCTCTCACCTGGCAGAAAGGGTAGGTCTTGGGTGTTTACACGTAGGTCTCTGGGAGTTATAAATCCATTAAAATGATTGACAAGATTATCATGATTAATATCACCTTGAAACTAGCTGACTTAAGCTAACCAGGAATATTTTAATTAACTTTGCAGGACGATCCAGAGGTCATCTGGGCTGACCTCTTGGCGAAAGCTTCCCTGGGTGTCATCTCTTGGGGAGTTTGGTCATAAGTGTTACAAGACTTAAACTTACTCTGGATGTTTAAATTCTCCTGCGGCGTAACGGCCGGCCTATTCTATCACAAGTAAATATGGCCACAAACACCAATAGAATGTCAGTAGCCGACCGGACACAATTTCCCTTATCGTGTGAAGCTAGCAGCAAAGTCTGGGAGCCGTGAGACGTCGGATGACCCCAATATTGGACGATGCTAGTTGGCGTGCTTCAGCAGGGATCAGCTCGACCTCCTCTTGTCGTGAGACTGCGCTTCACGCGTCCTCGCTCGCGTGGTGAACGCACGGGAAATTAGTCACGCAATTTAATTTATCTCGTTCACTAACGCCACAATGTTGGCGTCATTTTTTGCCCTAATATTTTACATCAAATTCCAGTGAACAATTTTCCAGTGTTCATAACTCTGGATCGAAAGGTTTTTTCGTGATTTAAAGCAAATTTAAGAAATGCTGAATACGTGACGTGACTATTATTTTGCCCGTGAATCAACATGTCACGGATGTGGAAATTCACCTTGGGACGGAAGTACACTTTAAAATTTGTTAAGTTTAATTAATTTCCAATCTAAATAATAGATGCAAATAAAAGCAAATTACAGACTGGTTTTAATACGAATTAGATAAAGAAATCGTCACCGCGTGAGCCGTAGTGGGTGACGCAATAGTCCACCCTCGATACTAGGAAACTTTTGGCGTTTCCTCATTAGAAATTTATATTATTAGTCAATTTAATTTCCTAATACAACGCATTTATCTTGCTGTGTTAGAGGTTAATAATTTGGGCAGTAGTAGATGTGTACTCTCCTAGTTGTGCTTGCGGGGGTTGAGCTCTGGCTCTTTGGTCCCGCCTCTCAACTGTCAATCAACAGGTGTACAGGTTCCTGAGCCTACTGGGCTCTATCATATCTACATTTGAAACTGTGTATGGAGTCAGCCTCCACCACATCACTGCCTAATGCATTCCATCCGTTAACTACTCTGACATTGAAAGGTGGTGGTGGTAGATGTGTGTAGTGGTGGTGGCGGTAGATATGTGTAGTGCTGGTGGTGGTAGATGTGTGTAGTGGTGGTGGTGGTAGATGTGTGTAGTGGTGGTGGTAGATGTGTGGGGTACCTGCTTGATGGGGTTCTGGGAGTTCTTCTACTCCCAAGCCCGGCCACCAGGAACATCCGCGGACCTCTGATGTTTATACAGTGTTCTCTGATTGTGCCTATGGCACCTCTGCTCTTCACTGGTTCTATTCTGCATTTTCTTCTATATCGTTCACTCCAGTACGTTGTTATTTTACTGTGTAGATTTGGGACCTGTCCCTCCAGTATTTTCCATGTGTATATTATATGACATCTCTCTCGTCTCCTTTCTAGTGAGTACATTTGGAGAGCTTTGAGACGATCCCAATAATTTAGGTGCTTTATCTCGTCTATGCGTGCCGTATATGTTCTCTGTATTCCCTCTATTTCAGCAATCTCTCCTGCTCTGAAGGGGGAAGTGAGTACTGAGCAGTACTCAAGACGGGACAACACAAGTGACTTGAAGAGTACAACCATTGTGATGGGATCCCTGGATTTGAAAGTTCTCGTAATCCATCCTATCATTCTCCAGGCTGACGTGCTGGTCAGTGGTCACGTCTGTGGTACAACGTTGACTACAAGAACACCACAACCCCCAGAGGCCGATGCTCCTTAGTCTAAGCAAACGTCAGGATTGTGGTCTTTTTATAGTTCTTGAATCACTTGCAGCCCGTCCTCCAAACAAAGATCCAACAGTGATTCCATCCACCCACCAACCCCCAGCTGTTTATGAATGAAAACCCGTTTACACACGACTCATAACTGATTTCGTTCGAACACTTCCAGAACAAGTGCTTCACTGACGCATTTTGTTCGAACCACAACGCTGTAAATGCTTCATCCACGTACTACAGATACAAATAATCGCCAACAGAACCTAAACATCTAACCTAACCTAAGCCTATATATGCACAATATGCTGATATAATATAACTAATTTATATTTGAGAAAATTCCTGTTTTGAATGAACAGCATGTAAAAATTTATGAATGCGTCTGTGGGGTCGACCGTTAGGTGGAATGGACTTGAGTCGAGGACGGATTGGCATCTGAAATGTTGCGCTTCGGGTGCTTCCGGAGCGGGGTACTGTTGTGGTGAAGAGGGCGGGAATATCCTCCCTTGTCTCCCTTCTCTTACTTCTTGTCTCATTTTTTTTTTTTTGGGGGGGAGGAAGTAAAGAGGAAGGAGAGGCATAGGTGAAGGAAAGTTTAGAAGTGGGAAATACAGTGAGAGGTATGAAAGCAGGCGGGCTGTCCGCCTTGCTGACACGATGTGTGGGTGTTGGCAGCTAAGCTAAGCTGGCTCCCTCTTGTCAGGGAGTTGTGAGTGTGTGAGAGGTTCTTCACATGTGTTTCACTATTTCACTATATATGGATGTTTATAGATTAGTACTGTGTAGCACTCATATATGTTTAAGGCTATTTATTTCATTATTATCATTTATTGATTTTATATATATATATATATATATATATATATATATATATATATATATATATATATATATATATAATATGTAATATAAAATAAAATACACGCAGTTTTTTCAAGTTTTGGGGGAGGGATTTCAGGTCGGTATTTCACCTGGGAATTATGTACTGTGGGGCGGGGTTTTCATCTAGTAAATCGAGGCTCTTGGGCCACCAGCTGTGGGAGCGGGGCGTCTCATCTTGGGCCACCAGCTGTGGGAGCGGGGCGTCTCATCTTGGGCCACCAGCTGTGGGAGCGGGGCGTCTCATCTTGGGCCACCAGCTGTGGGAGCGGGGCGTCTCATCTTGGGCCACCAGCTGTGGGAGCGGAACGTCTCATCTTTCAAACATTGGGTCCTCTAACATCTCGATGGTGTTCCATACCCTGATGGCCTGGTGCTGCAGTCTGATGTTTAGTGGCTGTATGTTCAATAGCTCGTGGAGCTCCTGGATTGTCTGATCATATGGTGGACGGTGTTTTGCTGCTCTCCTTAGCGCCTTATTTTACACTGCTTGCAGTTTCTGCATGTTAGTTTTCTTTATGGTGTGTAGTGGTACTGGGGGATACTCTAGATGCGGCCGAACTAGAGCCTTATATAGGTGGATCTGAATGTTTGTTTTGAGGCTTCGGAATCTCCTCAGTTTTCCTAAGGCTGCTTTGGCTTTGTTTAGTCGGTCCCTTACGTGAATTTTTTATCCCTGTTCTATTGATCCTGAGTCCCAGTATTCTGCCTACCTCCGCATATTGGATCGGACGGTTGTCAAGGATAATGGGGTCTGGGTTTCTTTTTTGCAATGTGTATTATCTGGAACTTTTGTTTATGATAATTTTCTATTGCTTCTCAAAGTTGTTTATGAGTTCAATTGCTGCCTTGGTCTTGTCGGCTAGTAGCGGCTTTGATGGTCCTGGTTGGCATATTATTTGGGTGACATCGTCAGCGTATGTGATGTATTCTCCATGTTGGGGTTGGGGTAGGTTAGCTGTATATATGTTGAATAGAGTGGGGGAGAGGCAGCTTCCTTGCGGTACTCCACTTTTCTGTTCTATTACGTCATCCAAGTAGCTGCCGATATTGAGCCTAGCAGTTCTCTAAAGTCTATAAAGCTGCTGAGAGTAGCAGTAAATCTCGATGGTAGTCCTAGATCAGATATCTTATATTTTAGGCCTGTGTGCCACACTTTATCGAAGGCTTTCGAAGCGTCTCTAAGCACTATATTACACTGATCTTTTTTCGACACTGCGTTGGCTATATGCTGGTAGATCAGGGCTATAGCTGTATGGGCCCCTCTGCTATATGCTGGTAGATCAGGGCTATAGCTGTATGGGCCCCTCTGCTATATGCTGGTAGATCAGGGCTATAGCTGTATGGGCCCCTCTGCGGTGTCTAAACCCATGCTGCCTGGTGTTATACTTCTCTTCCTCCTCCATGTACTTCACAAGTCTGACTATTTGTTTCCCTTGCTTCCCCCTTCTTGTTTCTCCACCTCCCTCCTCCCTCGTGTTTCCCCTCCCTCACTACCCCCCCCCCCCTCCCACCACTCCCCCCTGCCATTACCACACTCAGGTGCACACTGCTCCCACCCGCGCCAGCACGCCGGGCTGGAGTTCCCACGGTGTTGTCAGTGGTGCTGCCGGGGTCTGCCCGGCCCTCTCAAGTTGACCTCCAGCAGGTACTCCAGTAAACCATCCCCCCCCCCACTCCTCCTCCCTAGAGTAGACCCAGGTAGCCCTCCTCTGCTGGTGACTGCCACCACGACCACGACCACCACCACCACCATCACCAGCACCACCACCACCACCATCACCAGCACCACCACCAGCAGGTGTCGGACCTCACACACCCACCGGTGGCCTCACCATTCATTAGAGGGTATCCGTCTCCGCTCTGATGTACTCTAAACTCCACTCCCTCCCTCTCCCCCTCCTACCTTCCCTCTCCCTCTCCCCCCTCCTTCCTTCCCTCTCCCTCTCCCCCTTCCTCTCTTCCAACACACAATATGTAATTGAACATTGCTGAGGATGCATCTTCGTGGATACGTGTTGCAAGGTTTTCCTGGTGCCCGTGACCGCTCGCTCACCGTCATGCTTGGTGACCCTCATGTTGGTGTCTTCTAGTGTCTTCCTGTGTCCTGCAGTGTCCTCCTGTCCTGCAGTGTCCTGTGTCCTGCAGTGTCCTGCAGTGTCCTCCTGTGTTCTGCAGTGTCCTCCTGTGTCCTGCAGTGTCCTGCAGTGTCCTCCTGTGTCCTGCAGTGTCCTCCTGTGTCCTGCAGTGTCCTCCTGTGTCCTGCAGTGTCCTCCTGTGTTCTGCAGTGTCCTCCTGTGTCCTGCAGTGTCCTCCTGTGTCCTGCAGTGTCCTCCTGTGTCCTGCAGTGTCCTCCTGTGTTCTGCGATGTCCTCCTGTGTCCTGCAGTGTCCTCCTGTGTCCTGCAGTGTCCTCCTGTGTCCTGCAGTGTCCTGCAGTATCCTCCTGTGTCCTGCAGTGTCCTGCAGTATCCTCCTGTGTCCTGCAGTGTCCTCTTGTGTCCTCTTGTGTCCTCCTATGTCCTGCAGTGTCCTCCTGTGTCCTGCAGTGTCCTGCAGTGTCCTCCTGTGTCCTCCTGTGTCTTGCAGTGTCCTCCTGTGTCTTGCAGTGTACTCCTGTGTCCTGCAGTGTACTCCTGTGTCCTGCAGTGTCCTCCTGTGTCATGCAGCGCCCTCCTGTGTCCTGCAGTGTCCTCCTGTGTCCTGCAGTGTCCTCCTGTGTCCTGCAGTGTCCTCCTGTGTCTTGCAGTGTCCTCCTGTGTCCTGCAGTGTTCTGTGTCCTGCAGTGTCCTGTGTCCTGCAGTGTCCTGTGTTCTGCAGTGTCCTCCTGTGTCCTGCAGTGTCCTCCTGTGTCCTGCAGTGTCCACCTGTGTCCTGCAGTGTCCTCCTGTGTCCTGCAGTGTCCACCTGTGTCCTGCAGTGTCCTCCTGTGTCCTGCAGTGTCCTCCTGTGTCCTGCAGTGTCCACCTGTGTCCTGCAGTGTCCTACTGTGTCCTGCAGTGTCCTGTGTTCTGCAGCGTCCTCCTGTGTCCTGCAGTGTCCTCCTGTGTTCTGCAGTGTCCTCCTGTGTCCTGCAGTGTACTCCTGTGTCCTGCAGTGTACTCCTGTGTCCAGCAGTGTCCTCCTGTGTTCTGCAGTGTCCTCCTGTGTCCTGCAGTGTCCACCAGTGTCCTGCAGTGTCCTCCTGTGTTCTGCAGTGTCCTCCTGTGTCCTGCAGTGTCCTCCTGTGTTCTGCAGTGTCCTCCTGTGTCCTGCAGTGTCCTCCTGTGTCCTGCAGTGTCCTCCTGTGTCCTGCAGTGTCCTCCTGTGTCCTGCAGTGTCCTCCTGTGTCCTGCAGTGTCCTCCTGTGTTCTGCAGTGTCCTCCTGTGTCCTGCAGTGTCCTCCTGTGTCCTGCAGTGTCCTCCTGTGTTCTGCAATGTCCTCCTGTGTCCTGCAGTGTCCTCCTGTGTCCTGCAGTGTCCTCCTGTGTCCTGCAGTGTCCTGCAGTATCCTCCTGTGTCCTCCTATGTCCTGCAGTGTCCTCCTGTGTCCTGCAGTGTCCTCCTGTGTTCTGCAGTGTCCTCCTGTGTCCTGCAGTGTCCTCCTGTGTCTTGCAGTGTCCTCCTGTGTCCTGCAGTGTCCTCCTGTGTCCTCCTATGTCCTGCAGTGTCCTCCTGTGTCCTGCAGTGTCCTCCTGTGTCTTGCAGTGTCCTCCTGTGTCTTGCAGTGTACTCCTGTGTCCTGCAGTGTACTCCTGTGTCCTGCAGTGTCCTCCTGTGTCATGCAGCGCCCTCCTGTGTCCTGCAGTGTCCTCCTGTGTCCTGCAGTGTCCTCCTGTGTCTTGCAGTGTCCTCCTGTGTCCTGCAGTGTTCTGTGTCCTGCAGTGTCCTGTGTCCTGCAGTGTCCTGTGTTCTGCAGTGTCCTCCTGTGTCCTGCAGTGTCCTCCTGTGTCCTGCAGTGTCCTGCAGTGTCCACCTGTGTCCTGCAGTGTCCTCCTGTGTCCTGCAGTGTCCTGCAGTGTCCTCCTGTGTCCTCTTGTGTCCTGCAGTGTCCTGTGTTCTGCAGCGTCCTCCTGTGTCCTGCAGTGTCCTCCTGTGTTCTGCAGTGTCCTCCTGTGTCCTGCAGTGTACTCCTGTGTCCTGCAGTGTACTCCTGTGTCCTGCAGTGTCCTCCTGTGTTCTGCAGTGTCCTCCTGTGTCCTGCAGTGTCCACCTGTGTCCTGCAGTGTCCTCCTGTGTTCTGCAGTGTCCTCCTGTGTTCTGCAGTGTCCTCCTGTGTCCTGCAGTGTCCTTCAGTATCCTGTGGTGTTCTAATGTCCTGTCTTCCATTGTGGTGCAGTGTGGTGGAGTGTGGTGCAGGCGTCACAGTCACACACTAATTGTTAAGGCATCAATCATTGTGTCTTACACTCTGGTGACGTCATACACACACAGGCCTCCCCAGTGCCCTCCACTCACCGTGACGTCACCCTGATTACAGTGACGTCACCCTGAGTACAGTGACGTCACCCTGATTACAGTGACGTCACCGTGACGTCACCCTGAGTACAGTGACGTCAGCCTAAACACACAGTTATCGGGTAATACACAGTCTTGATGACATCACAACGTGGGCTGCTGACGTCCATGTTAACAAACACCAAGAGTCCACTACTGTGCGGTGTCTGGCCGGTGTGGGCTCCGTCATGTCTGGCCGGTGTGGGCTCCGTCATGTCTGGCCGGTGTGGGCTCCGTCATGTCTGGCCGGTGTGGGCTCCGTCATGTCTGGCCGGTGTGGGCTCCATCATGTCTGGCCGGTGTGGGCTCCATCATGTCTGGCCGGTGTGGGCTCCATCATGTCTGGCCGGTGTGGGCTCCGTCATGTCTGGCCGGTGTGGGCTCCATCATGTCTGGCCGGTGTGGGCTCCGTCATGTCTGGCCGGTGTGGGCTCCATCATGTCTGGCCGGTGTGGGCTCCGTCATGTCTGGCCGGTGTGGGCTCCATCATGTCTGGCCGGTGTGGGCTCCATCATGTCTGGCCGGTGTGGGCTCCGTCATGTCTGGCCAGTGTGGGTTCCGTCATGTCTGGCCGGTGTGGGCTCCATCATGTCTGGCCGGTGTGGGCTCCATAATGTCTGGCCGGTGTGGGCTCCGTCATGTCTGGCCAGTGTGGGTTCCGTCATGTCTGGCCGGTGTGGGCTCCATGTCTGGCCGGTGTGGGCTCCGTCATGTCTGGCCGGTGTGGGCTCCGTCATGTCTGGCCAGTGTGGGCTCCATCATGTCTGGCCGGTGTGGGCTCCATCATGTCTGGCCGGTGTGGGCTCCATCATGTCTGGCCGGTGTGGGCTCCATCATGTCTGGCCGGTGTGGGCTCCGTCATGTCTGGCCGGTGTGGGCTCCATCATGTCTGGCCGGTGTGGGCTCCATCATGTCTGGCCGGTGTGGGCTCCGTCATGTCTGGCCGGTGTGGGCTCCGTCATGTCTGGCCGGTGTGGGCTCCGTCATGTCTGGCCGGTGTGGGCTCCGTCATGTCTGGCCGGTGTTGTGGGGAAATCTGGCTCCAGTATAATACTAATAAAATGTATAATTTTATGAATGCAAGATAATAATTAATTCTAAGTTAGCTCGAAGGACCAGAATGTTTTAAATGAGAAAATCTGTGATTTATAGATCTATGATTATATATAAATAAATTCTATTAAGCAATGACTGTAAATTATATAATTCTAGAGCCAGCCTACCATGACATATTTTGGGGGTATTCTATAAGATTAGTCTATGTGCAACATATGTTATGTGATAATAATAAGTTTAATATTAATATGTACACACCTAGATAATGAGAAAAATATGTAATGCAAGAAATACTACTGCAAATCAAAGATTAATAATTCATAAAGGCAATATCAGATATATATGGGCTCTGAATAATAAAGTACTATCTACAATGAAAACTGATTAAATTTCAGCTGTGACAAAGAGACGTAGATGCAATCCACTGTACGACGCTCTGGAAACAGTTTGAGATAGTGATACTTGGAGCACGTGAGGGTATGGCGGCCACCCTGGAAACACAAATCGTAACTGTCTCTATTTTCAGCTTGTTACAACTTGTAACAAAGTTGTTACATCTTGATTTAACGTGTTTATGACGTATTAGAACGTTATTACGACTTGCTATATTGGTTGTTATAACTGGTTAGGTGGTGTTAAAACTTGTTCGAACGTTGTACCAATGTCGTAGTTTCGGTGTGTGTTTGGCGGCCACACGCTTCCTCAGGGGTGTTGCACCATGCTGCAATAATGATATTTCCATAATTTCCACTCCAAACTAGTATTCACACACATATAAAGTAATATCTAGATATTTGGAGGGGAAAGAGCTGCACTTACATGGGATTATTTTTTACGCCTGCAGCGTCACAACATGGCTACCTATATTAGTTATGAATTTATGAGCTCAATAAACTAAAAGGTAAAAATGCCTGCCGAACTGGTGTCCGTGATTCTGGTAAGCTGCGTCCTTAATCTAGCGTCCAGGGATGTTAGGATGCCTTCTGGATGGTAAGATTTGTTGGCACCGCTTCCGAGCGCCGTGCCGCTTGATCTAATATGGCGAGAGTCCCCTTTCCTTCCTCCCGAAAGTCGCGCATGCGCATTAGTTCCCAGTAGGGGCTCGAGCATAAATTATATTTATTTATTAAAGCTAAATAGGGAAGGAGGCGTTTATAAATATTCTGGATAACTTAAGTGAATACTTTATGTGGTGATGTTTAATTCTCACAGTGCAAGTCAGTTAATGTAGACTGCACAAATAAAAAGACTCGTTTGGTAGTGGAATTAATTTTAGATTATGATATTATTTACTGGAACAGCAGTCAAGTTGGGTAAAGTAATTCCAGTAAACTGTTGTATACTAAAAGTAAACCTATTGCTAAATAATTATTCATAATAAAGGAAAGTAAATGATTACATTTGTGTTAGATCTACAGGTATGTGGAAATTTATTCTCCGTGAATGGCTGACGTAACACTTCACAATTCTAGGAGAAATTACATGATGTTCCACAACCTAATACACTAAATTCTATGATACTAAGCTACGTATTAGTAGTGTTAGTTAATAATTACGCTTAGTACAGGAAGTACATCCCATTGTATTAAGGATTAGTAAATGAATATTAGATGTGTATGAAGCCTAATACAGGAAATACATCCTGTTGTAATAGAGATGAGAATAACTGTGGGAAATTTCCAACAGGTGTGGGCTCCATCATGTCTGGCTGGTGTGGGCTCCAACATGTCTGGCCGGTGTGGGCTCCAACATGTCTAGCTGGTGTGGGCTCCAACATGTCTGCCCGGTGTGGGCTCCAACATGTCTGCCCGGTATGGGCTTCATGTCTGGCCGGTGTGGGCTCCATCATGTCTAGCTGGTGTGGGCTCCAACATGTCTGCCCGGTGTGGGCTCCAACATGTCTGCCCGGTGTGGGCTCCAACATGTCTGCCCGGTGTGGGCTCCATCATGTCTGCCCGGTGTGGGCTCCATCATGTCTGGCTGGTGTGGGCTCCAACATGTCTGCCCGGTGTGGGCTTCATCATGTCTGGCCGGTGTGGGCTCCATCATGTCTGGCTGGTGTGGGCTCCAACATGTCTGCCCGGTGTGGGCTCCAACATGTCTGCCCGGTGTGGGCTTCATCATGTCTGGCCGGTGTGGGCTCCATCATGTCTGCCCGGTGTGGGCTCCAACATGTCTGCCCGGTGTGGGCTTCATCATGTCTGGCCGGTGTGGGCTCCAACATGTCTGCCCGGTGTGGGCTTCATCATGTCTGGCCGGTGTGGGCTCCATCATGTCTGGCTGGTGTGGGCTCCAACATGTCTGCCCGGTGTGGGCTCCAACATGTCTGCCCGGTGTGTGCTTCATCATGTCTGGCCGGTGTGGGCTCCATCATGTCTGGCTGGTGTGGGCTCCAACATGTCTGCCCGGTGTGGGCTCCAACATGTCTGCCCGGTGTGGGCTCCAACATGTCTGCCCGGTGTGGGCTTCATCATGTCTGGCCGGTGTGGGCTTCATCATGTCTGCCCGGTGTGGGCTGCCTCATGTCTGGCCAGTGTGGGCTCCAACATGTCTGCCCGGTGTGGGCTCCAACATGTCTGCCCGGTGTGGGCTCCAACATGTCTGCCCGGTGTGGGCTTCATCATGTCTGGCCGGTGTGGGCTCCATCATGTCTGCCCGGTGTGGGCTTCATCATGTCTGGCCGGTGTGGGCTTCATCATGTCTGCCCGGTGTGGCCTCCATCATGTCTGGCTGGTGTGGGCTCCATCATGTCTGCCCGGTGTGGGCTCCATCATGTCTGGCTGGTGTGGGCTCCAACATGTCTGCCCGGTGTGGGCTTCATCATGTCTGGCCGGTGTGGGCTTCATCATGTCTGCCCGGTGTGGGCTGCCTCATGTCTGGCCAGTGTGGGCTCCAACATGTCTGCCCGGTGTGGGCTCCAACATGTCTGCCCGGTGTGGGCTCCAACATGTCTGCCCGGTGTGGGCTTCATCATGTCTGGCCGGTGTGGGCTCCATCATGTCTGGCTGGTGTGGGCTCCAACATGTCTGCCCGGTGTGGGCTCCAACATGTCTGCCCGGTGTGGGCTCCAACATGTCTGCCCGGTGTGGGCTCCATCATGTCTGCCCGGTGTGGGCTCCATCATGTCTGGCTGGTGTGGGCTCCAACATGTCTGCCCGGTGTGGGCTTCATCATGTCTGGCCGGTGTGGGCTTCATCATGTCTGCCCGGTGTGGGCTCCATCATGTCTGGCTGGTGTGGGCTCCAACATGTCTGCCCGGTGTGGGCTTCATCATGTCTGGCCGATGTGGGCTCCATCATGTCTGGCTGGTGTGGGCTCCAACATGTCTGCCCGGTGTGGGCTCCATCATGTCTGCCCGGTGTGGGCTCCATCATGTCTGGCTGGTGTGGGCTCCAACATGTCTGCCCGGTGTGGGCTTCATCATGTCTGGCCGGTGTGGGCTCTATCATGTCTGGCCGGTATGGGCTTCATCATGTCTGGCCGGTGTGGGCTCCATCATGTCTGGCCGGTATGGGCTCCATCATGTCTGGCCGGTGTGGGCTCCATCATGTCTGGCCGGTGTGGGCTCCATCATGTCTGGCCGGTGTGGGCTTCATCATGTCTGGCCGGTGTGGGCTCCATCATGTCTGCCCGGTGTGGGCTCCAACATGTCTGCCCGGTGTGGGCTTCATCATGTCTGGCCGGTGTGGGCTCCAACATGTCTGCCCGGTGTGGGCTTCATCATGTCTGGCCGGTGTGGGCTCCATCATGTCTGGCTGGTGTGGGCTCCAACATGTCTGCCCGGTGTGGGCTCCAACATGTCTGCCCGGTGTGTGCTTCATCATGTCTGGCCGGTGTGGGCTCCATCATGTCTGGCTGGTGTGGGCTCCAACATGTCTGCCCGGTGTGGGCTCCAACATGTCTGCCCGGTGTGGGCTCCAACATGTCTGCCCGGTGTGGGCTTCATCATGTCTGGCCGGTGTGGGCTTCATCATGTCTGCCCGGTGTGGGCTGCCTCATGTCTGGCCAGTGTGGGCTCCAACATGTCTGCCCGGTGTGGGCTCCAACATGTCTGCCCGGTGTGGGCTCCAACATGTCTGCCCGGTGTGGGCTTCATCATGTCTGGCCGGTGTGGGCTCCATCATGTCTGCCCGGTGTGGGCTTCATCATGTCTGGCCGGTGTGGGCTTCATCATGTCTGCCCGGTGTGGCCTCCATCATGTCTGGCTGGTGTGGGCTCCATCATGTCTGCCCGGTGTGGGCTCCATCATGTCTGGCTGGTGTGGGCTCCAACATGTCTGCCCGGTGTGGGCTTCATCATGTCTGGCCGGTGTGGGCTTCATCATGTCTGCCCGGTGTGGGCTGCCTCATGTCTGGCCAGTGTGGGCTCCAACATGTCTGCCCGGTGTGGGCTCCAACATGTCTGCCCGGTGTGGGCTCCAACATGTCTGCCCGGTGTGGGCTTCATCATGTCTGGCCGGTGTGGGCTCCATCATGTCTGGCTGGTGTGGGCTCCAACATGTCTGCCCGGTGTGGGCTCCAACATGTCTGCCCGGTGTGGGCTCCAACATGTCTGCCCGGTGTGGGCTCCATCATGTCTGCCCGGTGTGGGCTCCATCATGTCTGGCTGGTGTGGGCTCCAACATGTCTGCCCGGTGTGGGCTTCATCATGTCTGGCCGGTGTGGGCTTCATCATGTCTGCCCGGTGTGGGCTCCATCATGTCTGGCTGGTGTGGGCTCCAACATGTCTGCCCGGTGTGGGCTTCATCATGTCTGGCCGATGTGGGCTCCATCATGTCTGGCTGGTGTGGGCTCCAACATGTCTGCCCGGTGTGGGCTCCATCATGTCTGCCCGGTGTGGGCTCCATCATGTCTGGCTGGTGTGGGCTCCAACATGTCTGCCCGGTGTGGGCTTCATCATGTCTGGCCGGTGTGGGCTCTATCATGTCTGGCCGGTATGGGCTTCATCATGTCTGGCCGGTGTGGGCTCCATCATGTCTGGCCGGTATGGGCTCCATCATGTCTGGCCGGTGTGGGCTCCATCATGTCTGGCCGGTGTGGGCTCCATCATGTCTGGCCGGTGTGGGCTCCATCATGTCTGGGCGGTATGGGCTCCATCATGTCTGGCCGGTGTGGGCTCCATCGTGTCTGGCCGGTGTGGGCTCCATCGTGTCTGGATGGTGTGGGCTCCATCATGTCTGGCCGGTATGGGCTCCATCATGTCTGGCCGGTGTGGGCTCCATCATGTCTGGCCGGTGTGGGCTCCATCATGTCTGGCCGGTATGGGCTCCATCATGTATGGCCGGTGTGGGCTCCATCATGTCTGGCCGGTGTGGGCTCCATCATGTCTGGCCGGTGTGGGCTCCATCATGTCTGGCCGGTGTGGGCTCCATCATGTCTGGCCGGTGTGGGCTCCATCATGTCTGGCCGGTGTGGGCTCTATCATGTATGGCCGGTGTGGGCTCCATCATGTCTGGCCGGTGTGGGCTCCATCATGTCTGGCCGGTGTGGGCTCCATCATGTCTGGCCGGTGTGGGCTCCATCATGTCTGGCCAGTGTGGGCTCCATCATGTCTGGCCGGTGTGGGCTCCATCATGTCTGGCCGGTGTGGGCTCCATCATGTCTGGCCAGTGTGGGCTCCGTCATGTCTGGCCGGTGTGGGCTCCGTCATGTCTGGCCGGTGTGGGCTCCGTCATGTCTGGCCGGTGTGGGCTCCGTCATGTCTGGCCAGTGTGGGCTCCGTCATGTCTGGCCAGTGTGGGCTCCATCATGTCTGGCCGGTGTGGGCTCCATCATGTCTGGCCAGTGTAGGCTCCATCATGTCTGGCCAGTGTGGGCTCCATCATGTCTGGCCGGTGTGGGCTCCATCATGTCTGGCCGGTGTGGGCTCCATCATGTCTGGCCAGTGTGGGCTCCATCATGTCTGCCCAGTGTGGGCTCCATGTCTGGCCAGTGTGGGCTCCATCATGTCTGGCCAGTGTGGGCTCCATCATGTCTGGCCAGTGTGGGCTCCATCATGTCTGGCCAGTGTGGGCTCCATCATGTCTGGCCGGTGTGGGCTCCATCATGTCTGGCCAGTGTGGGCTCCATCATGTCTGACCAGTGTGGGCTCCATCATGTCTGGCCAGTGTGGGCTCCATCATGTCTGGCCAGTGTGGGCTCCATCATGTCTGGCCAGTGTGGGCTCCATCATCAGCATTACAAGCGTGTTGACAATGTAGGAAGCTGCAGTGAAAACAGTAGAGATGCTGATGATGATTGTGGTGTTGGTAGTGGGTTGAGTGGTGGTGGTGGTTGGCCGTGCGGTGGCAGTAGTAGGAGTGGTGGCAGTAGTATGGGTGGTGGTGGTGGTGGCAGTAGTATGGGTGGTGGCAGTACTAGGAGTGGTGGTGGGGGTGGTGGTGGCGGCAGTACAAGGAGTGGTGGTGGTGGTGGCGGCAGTACAAGGAGTGGTGGTGGTGGTGGCGGCAGTACAAGGAGTGGTGGTGGTGGTGGCGGCAGTACAAGGAGTGGTGGTGGTGGTGGCGGCAGTACAAGGAGTGGTGGTGGTGGTGGCGGCAGTACAAGGAGTGGTGGTGGTGGTGGCGGCAGTACAAGGAGTGGTGGTGGTGGTGGCGGCAGTACAAGGAGTGGTGGTGGTGGTGGCGGCAGTACTAGGAGTGGTGGTGGTGGTGGCGGCAGTACTAGGAGTGGTGGTGGTGGCAGCGGCAGCAGTGATGGTGGCGGACTCCGTCAGTGAGGCGCTGACCGCGGCGTCGTACTGTCTACAGGGACCCGTCACGCACTCTGCGTCAGTTCGCCGGTATCTTTTTTTTACGGATTCGTTTATCCTGCCAAATCCACATGACAGACTTCCTACGTGTATTTAGTATCAGTTGACGGGATTCGTGAGGTTGTGACCGTTCGTGTGCCAGTGTTGTGTACAGTGCTGCAAGTGTTTAATAACTGTTTAGGACCAGTAATTCTCCAACACAAATGCCGCATTGGCTGCTCCTGTGTACTCACCTAGTTGTGCTTGCGGGGGTTGACCTCTGGCTCTTTGGTCCCGCTTCTCAATTGTCAGTCAACTGGTGTTCAGATTACTGAGCCTACCGGGCTCTATTATATCTACATTTGAACGTGTGTGTGTGTACTCACCTAATTGTGCTTGCAGGATCAAGCATTGGCTCTTGGATCTCGCCTTTCCAGCCATCGGTTGTTTACAGGAATGATTCCTGCCCCATTTCCCTATCATACCTAATTTTAAAAGTATGAATAGAGTTTGCTTCCCCAACCTTTTCCCCAAGTGCATTCCATTTTCACACTACTCTCACGCTAAAAGAAAGCTTCCTAACATCTCTGTGACTCATCTGAGTTTCCAGTTTCCACCCATGTCCCCTCGTTCTGTTATTATTACGTGTGAACATTTCATCATTTCCACTTTGTCAATTCCCCTGAGTATTTTATATGTCCCTATCAAATCTCCTCTCTCCCTTCTTTTCTCTAGTGTCGTAAGGTTCAGTTCCTTCAGACGCTCTTCATACCCCCATCCCTCGTAACTCTGGGACAAGCCTCGTCGCAAACTTCTGAACCTTCTCCAGTTTCCTAATGTGCTTCTTCAGGTGGGGGCTCCATGATGGCGCGGCATACTCTAAGACTGGTCTCACGTAGGCAGTGTAAAGCGCCCTAAAAGCCTCCTCACTTAGGTTTCTGAATGAAGTTCTAATTTTCGCCAGTGTGTGTGTGTGTGTGTGTGTGTGTGTGTGTGTGTGTGTGTGTGTGTGTGTGTGTGTGTGTGTGTGTGTGTGTGTATTCACCTAGTTGTGTTTGCGGGGGTTGATCTCTGGCTCATTCGGCCCGCCTTTCAACTGTCAATCTGTGTCAATCACACACCCACACACAACTGTGTGTGTGGGTGTGTGCGTGTGTGCGTGCGTGCGTGTGACCCAAGATACCGGCGACAATGGTGACTGACTACATGTTCCTGGAGGAAGTGTGTGAAACAATAACTGTGGTGTGGGAATATGTGTGGCTCTCAGCACTAGGCTACGGTGTGGGAGGCGTTACTGTGTACGGTGCGGGAAGACCCGTGACTGTGTCAGGACTTGTAAGTGGTCGCTGGTGTCCGGCTTGTACAGTCATGTTACTATTGAAACAACGAAGACAGGTGCGACTGATACGAACACTCATCTCTAATGCGACAAGTGGAGCCTAGTGATCAAAAATTGAAAATAGTGACAAAACTGTTCAGAAATTAGAATCCATTGAACTTGACTACTAAAACTAACAAGTGCAATGAAAATAATAAAGTAATTCGAGACTGGTGTAATATATATACTCATTTATTCATTCTGAAAATTATTTAATTTGTGATAATACGTGTGCCTTTGTCTAATGTTTCGAAATGTTGAAAAAAATTTTGTTGAGTGTCTAGTATTTTTTGTTGAGTGTCTTGTAAATGCAACATATCTCCACACCGTAAATAATATTGGTATATCTTCACACCGTAAATCATATTGGTATATCTTCACACCGTAAATCATATTGGTACGACGGCACATGAATCAGGTGACTGATATCAGCTGACTCACGCGGGCGGTCTCATTCATAAGGCCCCGCCAGTCAGCTGATTAATGTCAACAAAGATTGGGACTATTTGTTGACAAACCTCTGGCTAGGCTCCCAGCGCAGGTGTGATGGGTGAGGCTGGCTAGGCTCCCAGCGCAGGTGTGATGGGTGGGGTTGGCTAGGCTCCCAGCGCAGGTGTGATGGGTGGGGTTGGCTAGGCTCCAGCGCAGGTGTGATGGGTGGGGTTGGCTAGGCTCCAGCGCAGGTGTGATGGGTGGGGTTGGCTAGGCTCCAGCGCAGGTGTGATGGGTGGGGCTGGCTAGGCTCCCAGCGCAGGTGTGATGGGTGGGGTTGGCTAGGCTCCAGCGCAGGTGTGATGGGTGAGGCTGGCTAGGCTCCCAGCGCAGGTGTGATGGGTGAGGTTGGCTAGGCCCCAGCGCAGGTGTGATGGGTGAGGTTGGCTAGGCCCCAGCACAGGTGTGATGGGTGAGGTTGGCTAGGCCCCAGCGCAGGTGTGATGGGTGAGGTTGGCTAGGCCCCAGCGCAGGTGTGGTGGGTGAGGTTGGCTAGGCCCCAGCGCAGGTGTGGTGGGTGAGGTTGGCTAGGCCCCAGCACAGGTGTGGTGAGTGAGGTTGGCTAGGCCCCAGCGCAGGTGTGGTGGGTGAGGTTGGCTAGGCCCCAGCACAGGTGTGGTGGGTGTGGTTGGCTAGGCCCCAGCGCAGGTGTGGTGGGTGAGGTTGGCTAGGCCCCAGCACAGGTGTGGTGGGTGAGGTTGGCTAGGCCCCAGCGCAGGTGTGGTGGGTGAGGTTGGCTAGGCCCCAGCACAGGTGTGGTGGGTGAGGTTGGCTAGGCCCCAGCACAGGTGTGGTGGGTGAGGTTGGCTAGGCCCCAGCACAGGTGTGGTGGGTGAGGTTGGCTAGGCCCCAGCACAGGTGTGGTGGGTGAGGTTGGCTAGGCCCCAGCACAGGTGTGGTGGGAGACTGGGACAAGACACAGCAGGAGAGGACAGGAAGCAGGTGGTGGGAGGTGTTGGGAGCACAATCCGGTGAGTGGTGGTGACTGTCACGGTGAGTGGTGGTGACTGTCACGGTGAGTGGTGGTGACTGTCACGGTGAGTGGTAGTGACTGTCACGGTGAGTGGTGGTGACTGTCATGGTGAGTGGTGGTGACTGTCACGGTGAGTGGTAGTGACTGTCACGGTGAGTGGTGATGACTGTCACGGTGAGTGGTGGTGACTGTCATGGTGAGTGGTGGTGACTGTCACGGTGAGTGGTGGTGACTGTCACGGTGAGTGGTGGTGACTGTCACGGTGAGTGGTGGTGACTGTCACGGTGAGTGGTAGTGACTGTCACGGTGAGTGGTAGTGACTGTCACGGTGAGTGGTAGTTACTGTCACGGTGAGTGGTAGTGACTGTCACGGTGAGTGGTAGTGACTGTCATGGTGAGTGGTAGTGACTGTCACGGTGAGTGGTGGTGACTGTCACGGTGAGTGGTAGTGACTGTCATGGTGAGTGGTAGTGACTGTCACGGTGAGTGGTAGTGACTGTCATGGTGAGTGGTAGTGACTGTCATGGTGAGTGGTAGTGACTGTCACGGTGAGTGGTAGTGACTATCATGGTGAGTGGTAGTGACTGTCACGGTGAGTGGTGGTGACTGTCACGGTGAGTGGTGGTGACTGTCACGGTGAGTGGTAGTGACTGTCACGGTGAGTGGTAGTGACTGTCACGGTGAGTGGTAGTGACTGTCACGGTGAGTGGTAGTGACTGTTACGGTGAGTGGTGGTGACTGTCACGGTGAGTGGTGGTGACTGTCACGGTGAGTGGTGGTGACTGTCACGGTGAGTGGTGGTGACTGTCACGGTGAGTGGTAGTGACTGTCACGGTGAGTGGTAGTGACTGTCACGGTGAGTGGTGGTGACTGTCACGGTGAGTGGTGGTGACTGTCACGGTGAGTGGTGGTGACTGTCACGGTGAGTGGTGGTGACTGTCACGGTGAGTGGTGGTGACTGTCACGGTGAGTGGTGGTGACTGTCACGGTGAGTGGTGGTGACTGGGATGTTTCAGCTTCCCCTTGGAGGATAGTGTTGAGAGCAGTGTTCATATTATGAGGTAGCTGAAGGGCTGACGGGTGGAGGTGGTGGTAATTAGTCCCTGTACCCGTCCTCCTAGTCAATAACAACTTGATCTCTTCAAATGTGTCTCTTCCAAGCACCAGTAGTGTCACACCTTGTCTTCCCTGTTCCCTCTCTTCCTGCTGCTCGCGGCTCATTATTGCCTTACTGATTATTACACTTGTTTAATATTGATTCTCCTGTTATGACATCAGAGTTTGTGATCTCAATCCTTTCTCGTAATTCCTCTACTTTGTTTGACATTCCATCTTCATTACCGTACACAATGTTTAGGTCCATTTTCATTATCCGTTCAGTACATCACTGCCAAGGAGGTCGGGTGTCTCCTGGGTTGAGGCAGTGAAGGTAGAGGAGAGTTGCCTACCTGCCTGCCTGTTGTTGTTGGTACCGGGTGTTCAACGTCCCTGGGCCTGGCCTCTGGCTAGGCCTCCTAGTTGGTGTGGTCAAGCAGGCTGTTGGACGCTGCCCGGTGTGTGGCCCTGGCGAAGCAAGAGAGAGTGGTGGAGTGGAGGGCACTTGGGTACATGACAGTGGGGAGGATGGTGTGCTGGGAGGATGGAGTTATGAGATGGGTCAGTGATGTGTGGGAGAGTGGTGTGTGGGAGAGTGGTGTGTGGGAGAGTGGTGTGTGGGAGAGTGGTGTGTGGGAGAGTGGTGTGTGAGAGAGTGGTGTGTGGGAGAGTGGTGTGTGGGAGAGTGGTGTGTGGGAGAGTGATGTGTGGGAGAGTGGTGTGTGGGAGAGTGGTGTGTGGGAGAGTGGTGTGTGGGAGAGTGGTGTGTGGGAGAGTGGTGTGTGGGAGAGTGGTGTGTGGGAGAGTGGTGTGTGGGAGAGTGATGTGTGGGAGAGTGGTGTGTGGGAGAGTGGTGTGTGGGAGAGTGGTGTGTGGGAGTGATGTGTGGGAGAGTGATGTGTGGGAGAGTGGTGTGTGGGAGAGTGATGTGTGGGAGAGTGATGTGTGGGAGAGTGGTGTGTGGGAGAGTGGTGTGTGGGAGAGTGGTGTGTGGGAGAGTGATGTGTGGGAGAGTGGTGTGTGGGAGAGTGGTGTGTGGGAGTGATGTGTGGGAGAGTGATGTGTGGGAGAGTGGTGTGTGGGAGAGTGATGTGTGGGAGAGTGATGTGTGGGAGAGTGGTGTGTGGGAGAGTGGTGTGTGGGAGAGTGGTGTGTGGAAGAGTAATGTGTGGGAGAGTGGTGTGTGGGAGAGTGGTGTGTGGGAGAGTGGTGTGTGGGAGAGTGGTGTGTGGGAGAGTGATGTGTGGGAGAGTGATGTGTGGGAGAGTGATGTGTGGGAGAGTGGTGTGTGGGAGAGTGGTGTGTGGAAGAGTGATGTGTGGGAGAGTGGTGTGTGGGAGAGTGGTGTGTGGGAGAGTGGTGTGTGGGAGAGTGGTGTGTGGGAGAGTGATGTGTGGGAGAGTGGTGTGTGGGAGAGTGGTGTGTGGGAGAGTGGTGTGTGGGAGAGTGGTGTGTGGGAGAGGAGGTCAGTGGCTGTGATGGACACAGCTCACTTAAATAGTGGATGATATGGTGGACGGTATCTGTATTTTGGTTGACAATGGTGGTGGTTGTCTCGGTGGATGGTGCTAGTAGTGGTTGTTCGTTGCTGGAGACTGTCAGTGTGATGTGATGGTGGTTGTCCTGGTGGAGGGATGGTTGGCGGTGTTAACGACCTTCGCAACTGGATGTATGTGCACTATTGAACCACCCGGCCTCCACACCAGTACTTCTCTCACACACCATAATTTCCAACTTCTACCTATATTCTCTCCTTCTACTTTCTCTCACTTTAATGACGCTGTGTTTGTGCACCTTGTCTATTCCCCTCAGTATTTTGTACGTCGTGGTCATATCTCCTCTTTCTTCTCTACGACTTTTTTTCACTCGTGTATCGAATTGGCTTCGACAACTTGCTCATCTAGTGCGTTCCAATTACATCCTCTCGTTCTACTGTTTCCTAATTTGATGATTGCTTCTGTACCTACTTTGTCATCCCTCTTAGTATCTTGTACGTCGCTATTATGTCTGCCATATTCCGTCTTTCCTCCAGTGTAGGGAGGTCATGTTCCCTCAGTCATTATAGCTCCGTCCCCTTAGCTCAGGAAGGAGCCTTGTTGACTATTTGTTTAGTTTTGCTTAGTGCTTTGTAGCTAGGGGGGTTCCGTGCCGGGGCAGCATACTCATAACTGGTCTCACAAATGATGTATGCACCGCTCAGATGGTCCAGGCTCCTGTGTGTGTGTACTCACCTAATTGTGCTTGCGGGGGTTGGGCTTTGGCTCTTTGGTCCCGCCTCTCAACTGTCAATCAACTGGTGTACAGATTCCTGAGCCTACTGGGCTCTATCATATCTACATTTGAAACCGTGTATGGAGTCAGCCTCCACCACATCGCTTCCTAGTGCATTCCATTTACTAACTACTCTGACACTGAAAAAGTTCTTTCTAATGTCTCTGTGGCTCATTTGGGTACTCAGCTTCCACCTGTGTCCACTTGTTCGCGTCCCTCCAGTGTTGAATAGTTCATCCTTGTTTACCCGGTCGATTCCCATGAGGATTTTGTAGGTTGTGATCATGTCCCCCCTTACTCTTCTGTCTTCCAGTGTCGTAAGGTGCATTTCCCGCAGCCTTTCCTCATAACTCATGCCTCTTAGTTCTGGGACTAGTCTAGTGGCATACATTTGGACTTTTTCCAGCTTCGTCTTGTGCTTGACAAGGTACGGGCTCCATGCTGGGGCCGCATACTCCAGGATTGGTCTTACATATGTGGTGTACAAGATTCTGAATGATTGTGTGTGAATGAATGTGATTCTGAATGAAAAGGTGTGTGTGTGTGTGTGTGTGTGTGTGTGTGTGTGTGTGTGTGTGTGTGTGTGTGTGTGTGTGTGTGTGTGTGTGTGTGTGTGTGTGTGTGTGTGTGTATTCACTTAGTTGTGCTTGCGGGGATTGAGCTCTGTTCTTTCGGGCCGCCTCTCAACTGTAAGTGTGTGTGTGTGTGCACACGTGTATAAATGTGTATATATACATGTTATGAGAGTCATGAGGTAGGTGTGGTGCACGGGTCAGTGAGGGGGGAGGGGGGTGTGAGGCACACCACACACGCCTCTCACAACTCCTCATAACACACCCTCATAACACACCCTCATAACACACCCTCATAACACCCTCATAACACACCCTCATAACACACCCTCATAACACCCTCATAACACCCTCATAACACCCTCATAACACCCTCATAACACACCCTCATAACACCCTCATAACACACCCTCATAACACCCTCATAACACACCCTCATAACACCCTCATAACACACCCTCATAACACACCCTCATAACACCCTCATAACACACCCTCATAACACACCCTCATAACACACCCTCATAACACCCTCATAACACACCCTCATAACACCCTCATAACACCCTCATAACACCCTCATAACACACCCTCATAACACACCCTCATAACACCCTCATAACACACCCTCATAACACCCTCATAACACACCCTCATAACACACCCTCATAACACCCTCATAACACACCCTCATAACACACCCTCATAACACACCCTCATAACACCCTCATAACACACCCTCATAACACACCCTCATGAACGTACATCAACTCTATGGATATCTATAAACTATGGACTGCTAAACAAACCTAAATAATCCTCTTATGGTTATCTTGAGGTTATCTTGAGATGATTTCGGGGCTTTAGTGTCCCCGCGGCCCGGTCCTCGACCAGGCCTCCACCCCCAGGAAGCAGCCCGTGACAGCTGACTAACTCCCAGGTACCTATTTACTGCTGGGTAACAGGGGCATTCAGGGTGAAAGAAACTTTGCCCATTTGTTTCTGCCTCGTGCGGGAATCGAACCCGCGCCACAGAATTACGAGTCCTGCGCGCTATCCACCAGGCTACGAGGCCCCCCTTATAACATATAATATACCAATAATAGTATTATTGGTATATTAAAAGGCATTATACAAGCTTCATAACCCTAACCTAACCTACCCTAGGACACATATAAGCTATGTATAGCACTGTACTCGCCCTACGAGAGGTGTACATGTTGCTCGTCCCGAGGATCAGCGCCCCGGTGGCCCGGTCTCTGACCACTTGATGCCAGATACTTCCCCAACTATCTTCGACAGTCTTCAAAATCCACATGTGTAGCGGGTCAGGTGTGTGCCACACATGTGGCAAGTCAGGTGTTGGCTCCGAGCACACTTGGTGTATATATGTGACCCGTCCTCAGACTCTGATACACTAGACTTTGATGGTTGGGACGGAGCACTGGGAGGAGGTCACAGCCCTGATGAAGACCGCGCTCAAGCACCAAGGACCCCTCAACCTTGCCCTCAAGCACGAGGTTGATCATGTACATAGAGAATGATTATTATTATGTGAGGGGCGCCGCCCCCGACCGTCTCCAGGCTGCTCTTCTCCTAGACGACTCTGAAGGTACGTGTACCTCCACACTGACGGTACGTGTACCTCCACCCCCCCCCCTCACTGACGGTACGTGTACCTCCACACTGACGGTACGTGTACCTCCACACACCCACACTGACGGTACGTGTACCTCCACACACCCTCACTGACGGTACGTGTATCTCCACACTGACGGTACGTGTACCTCCACACACCCACACTGACGGTACGTGTACCTCCACACACCCTTACTGACGGTACGTGTACCTCCACCCCCCCCCTCACTGACGGTACGTGTACCTCTACCCCCCCCTCACTGACGGTACGTGTACCTCCACACACCCTCACTGATGGTACGTGTACCTCCACCCCCCCTCACTGACGGTACGTGTACCTCCACACTGACGGTACGTGTACCTCCACACTGACGGTACGTGTACCTCCACACTGACGGTACGTGTACCTCCACACTGACGGTACGTGTACCTCCACACTGACGGTACGTGTACCTCCACACTGACGCTACGTGTACCTCCACACTGACGGTACGTGTACCTCCACACTGACGGTACGTGTACCTCCACACTGACGGTACGTGTACCTCCACACTGACGGTACGTGTACCTCCACACTGACGGTACGTGTACCTCCACACTGACGGTACGTGTACCTCCACACTGACGGTACGTGTACCTCCACACTGACGGTACGTGTACCTCCACATAATATGCTCCTACTCTGGAGGCTCCATATGTAACTTTGCTCATTTACATATTCATTGTGTTTTAAAAATTTTGTTTATTGTGGTAAAAGGTTTAATTCTCTTCTCCAATGGCGTCGTGCAACCGGCGAGTCCGGGTTCAATCTCCATGGCAGGGCAGAAACATTTGTGCAACCTTTCCTTGCACCTGATAGCGCTGTTCACCAAGTAGTAAATAGGTATCTGGGAGTAAGACAGCTGCCACGGGCTGCTTGCTGGGGTGTGTGTGTGTATGTGTGTGGAAAACAAATTCAGTTGATTGATTGACAGTTGAGAGGCGGGACCAAAGAGCCAGAGCTCAACCCCCACAAGCACAACTAGGTGAGTACACTCTCATCCCTTCCAAATGGCTTAGCGCTTTCTCCTCATCAAATAAAAGAAAATAGTGAAACATAAACAGTCAAATAAAAACACCTGTAAGATAAAAATACCTGTCAAATAAAACACCTGACAGATAAAAGCACCTGTCATATAAAACACCTGACAGATAAAAAGCACCTGTCATAAAACACCTGTCAGATAAAAACACCTGTTAGATAAAAACACCTGTTAGATAAAAACACCTGTCAGATAAAAACACCTGTCAAATAAAACACCTGACAGATAAAAACATCTGTCAGATAAAAACACTTGTCAGATAAAAACACCTGTCAGATAAAAACACCTGTAAGATAAAAACACCTGTCAGATAAAAACACCTGTCAGATAAAAACACCTGCCAAATAAAAACACCTGTCAGATAAAAACACCTGTCAAATAAAAACTCTTGTCAGATAAAAACTCTTGTCAGATAAAAACACCTATCAAATAAAACACCTGCCATATAAAAACGCCTGCCAAATAAAAACACCTGTCAGATAAAAACACCTGTCAAATAAAAACACTTGTCAGATAAAAACCTCTCAGATAAAAACACCTGCCAAATAAAAACACCTGTCAGATAAAAACACCTGTCAGATAAAAACACCTGTCAAATAAAACACCTGTCAGATAAAAACACCTTCCAAATAAAAACACCTGTCAGATAAAAACACCTGTCAAATAAAAACACTTGTCAGATAAAAAACACCTGTCAAATAAAAACACTTGTCAGATAAAAACACCTGTCAAATAAAAACACTTGTCAGATAAAAACACCTGTCAAATAAAAACACCTGTCAGATAAAAACACCTGTCAAATATAAACACTTGTCAGATAAAAACACCTGTCAGATAAAAACACCTGTCAGATAAAAACACCTGTCAGATAAAAACACCTGTCAAATAAAAACACCTCTCAGATAAAAACACCTGTCAAATAAAAACACCTCTCAGATAAAAACACCTGTCAAATGAAAACACTTGTCAGATAAAAACACCTGCCACATAAAAACACCTGTCAGATAAAAACACCTGTCAAATAAAAACACCTCTCAGATAAAAACACCTGTCAAATAAAAACACTTGTCAGATAAAAACACCTGCCACATAAAAACACCTGTCAAATAAAAACACCTCTCAAATAAAAACACCTCTCAAATAAAAACACCTGTCAAATAAAAAGACCTCTCAAATAAAAACACCTCTCAAATAAAAACACCTGTCAAATAAAAACACCTCAAATAAAAACACCTCTCAAATAAAAACACCTGTCAAATAAAAACACCTGTCAAATAAAAACACCTGCCAAATAAGACAGATAAAATTAAAGGACTGAAGACACGAACCTAAATAATGTAATAGACTGAAGTAACTTGAATAACCTGACATTTAGTGAACATAACCGAGCAAATATTGCGTCAACCAGACATATAATAGGATGGATTCGTAGCCCCATTTTCAAAATAGTATTTTGAATGTGGTGATCATATCTCTCTTCCAGTGACGTACGGAATAAGATTGATTAATTCCTCGTAATTCATCCTTTTGTACTAGTTTGGTGGCTGGTATGATAGGGAAATAGGTCAGGAATCATTGCAATTAATAGAAAAGCCGGGGTCGAAGAGCCGGAGCTCGATCCTGTAGACCCACATGGATCTTCCTCCGGCGATGAGGTAAAGTGGTCAATGCGAGGCCGTGATGGCTATTATCTTCTGTTTCTTAATAGTGAAAGTCTCTTATTATGGGCTGTTGTTGTAACTCAGACTTCTGTACCGCTGGCTGTGGGGGTCTGTGTCACCTGTACCGCTGGCTGTGGTGGTCTGTATCACCTGTACCGCTGGCTGTGGTGGTCTGTGTCACCTGTACCGCTGGCTGTGGTGGTCTGTGTCACCTGTACCGCTGGCTGTGGGGGTCTGTATCACCTGTACCGCTGGCTGTGGTGGTCTGTGTCACCTGTACCGCTGGCTGTGGGGGTCTGTATCACCTGTACCGCTGGCTGTGGGGGTCTGTATCACCTGTACCGCTGGCTGTGGGGGTCTGTATCACCTGTACCGCTGGCTGTGGGGGTCTGTATCACCTGTACCGCTGGCTGTGGTGGTCTGTGTCACCTGTACCGCTGGCTGTGGGGGTCTGTATCACCTGTACCGCTGGCTGTGGGGGTCTGTGTCACCTGTACCGCTGGCTGTGGGGGTCTGTATCACCTGTACCGCTGGCTGTGGGGGTCTGTATCACCTGTACCGCTGGCTGTGGTGGTCTGTGTCACCTGTACCGCTGGCTATGGGGGTCTGTATCACCTGTACCGCTGGCTGTGGTGGTCTGTGTCACCTGTACCGCTGGCTGTGGGGGTCTGTATCACCTGTACCGCTGGCTGTGGGGGTCTGTGTCACCTGTACCGCTGGCTGTGGGGGTCTGTATCACCTGTACCGCTGGCTGTGGGGGTCTGTATCACCTGTACCGCTGGCTGTGGTGGTCTGTGTCACCTGTACCGCTGGCTGTGGGGGTCTGTGTCACCTGTACCGCTGGCTGTGGTGGTCTGTGTCACCTGTACCGCTGGCTGTGGTGGTCTGTGTCACCTGTACCGCTGGCTGTGGTGGTCTGTGTCACCTGTACCGCTGGCTGTGGGGGTCTGTGTCACCTGTACCGCTGGCTGTGGGGGTCTGTATCACCTGTACCGCTGGCTGTGGTGGTCTGTGTCACCTTGTAACAAACTAGGCTGTTGTAAGAATTATCCAGAGTGGTTTATCGACAAAAGAGAATGGGAAGCTGAGCCGCATGGTGACCTGACCCCCAGGGGAATTCGCGGTGGAAATAACCAACGCTTTGTTCATAGCTGCGTAAAATGAATCATCCTATAGTATTCAGTAATTTAGAGAAAATTAGCCTTTATTCATTTTGCATTAAAATTGTATTGTATAATAGTACTGGATACAATATCAAGAGTATTCTAATTATTGAGTTTAAGTCACCATCAGTGACGTCACGAATCAGATCTAACTTTTGAGGCGGAGTGACCGGCGGTCATAGGTCATCAGGGGTTGACAGGTCTACTATTTCTCAAAGTTTTAATAACCATTTTTGTGATCGGGAACAGCTCTGCCGTTAGATGTTTGTAATTTAATTCAGTAAAATAATTCAACCAGTCTGGATCAATTAAGTACAACAGAGTTTAATTGTTATAACTTAAACCTTGCTAGTAACTGGGTAGAACTTTGACTAGGCGGAAGGATACAATGTTCTGTCTGGGGGGAGACCAGACAAGGAAAAGATCAGTGTGGTCACGGAAGCAGCTGGGATAAGAGGTCAACATCTTACCTCTCCCCAAGAACAGCCCCAACACCTAGAGCTGTGGTCGCCCAAGGTATAGTTGCTATTGTTAAGTATAGAAATAGTCTCATTTGCCACTCAGGTCAAGTAGGGAGTGTTAAAGTGATAGGGAGTGAACACATTTAGATTTTGTTTTAGTTTTCTTTTAATAAATTAAATTTGTTATTAATTTGCATTTTATTGTTTCCATGTGTTTTATGTGTATACTTGTCCTGGTCACGTGGTCCACACGAGGCAGAGTTGCATTGGGCGCCGATTCTAACATCGAATCGGAATTATCATTACCGTGTAATTTATTCCACACTCAAGGTCATCGTTTATAGTGGGGATCAAGCCCCTAGGTTGATTAATTAGCGTGATCGATCCAGACCTCGATCATTGCTCTTGTATTACTGGTCTGGTGGTGGCAGCAGAGGTGACTCTAGGGTTTTGTTCAGAGCTTAGGTCACGTCATACTGAGTGTAGAATCCTAAGTCGGTCAATCGTCTTAGGACCACGTGGCGTGGAGTTGGCTTTGGTAAAAGTTTTGGAGTCCCTGGGTTTAGAAATAATAGTAAGAATACGGGTAGAGGGAGTAGAAGGAAGAGAAGTAAAGAGTGAGGAACCCTAACCCGTGTTACAACCTGTACCGCTGGCTGTGGGGGTCTGTATCACCTGTACCGCTGGCTGTGGTGGTCTGTGTCACCTGTACCGCTGGCTGTGGTGGTCTGTGTCACCTGTACCGTTGGTCGACCAATTGAAGAGTGTACCTAGAGTTCCAGTCACAGCAGTACACAGCAGGTGTACTGCTGTGACTGGGGGAGAACAGGTGTACAGCTGTGACTGGGGGAGAACAGGTGTACTGCTGTGACTGGAGCAAACAGGTGTACAGCTGTGACTGGAGCAAACAGGTGTACAGCTGTGACTGGAGCAAACAGGTGTACAGCTGTGACTGGGGGAGAACAGGTGTACAGCTGTGACTGGAGCAAACAGGTGTACAGCTGTGACTGGAGCAAACAGGTGTACAGCTGTGACTGGAGCAAACAGGTGTACAGATGTGACTGGAGCAAACAGGTGTACAGCTGTGACTGGAGCAAACAGGTGTACAGCTGTGACTGGAGCAAACAGGTGTACAGCTGTGACTGGGGGAGAACAGGTGTACAGCTGTGACTGGAGCAAACAGGTGTACAGCTGTGACTGGAGCAAACAGGTGTACAACTGTGACTGGAGCAAACAGGTGTACAGCTGTGACTGGAGCAAACAGGTGTACAGCTGTGACTGGAGCAAACAGGTGTACAGCTGTGACTGGAGCAAACAGGTGTACAGTCATAGAAAAAAGTCGTCAGAGCGTAATGACTATTTTGGTGACGTTGTGTCATAACTTGGCATTGGTCATCCTGGTGGGATACCCAGACGGGAAGTGCCACACTCACCTAGTGGTGCCACACTGGTGCCACTCACCTAGTAGAGCCACACTGGTGTCACTCACCTAGTGGTGCCACACTAGTGCCACTCACCTAGTGGTGCCACACTGGTGCCACTCACCTAGTGGTGCCACACCTGGAGTGTACCTAGAGTTCTAGCCCGGCCTGGCACCAGGCTTGACTTGTGATAACTTGATCCACGCAGCTGTTTCATGTAGCGGCGTGCAGGCCGGCGCACAAGGACTACAACCCCGGGATGATCCGTCAGTTTCCCTCACAAGTATAATGCTGTTGATCACACAGGAGAGAGGCGAGGCGTGACGCTCTCACAAGAGTGGTGATACACGCTCAGTACTGGTATGATACGTGTGTTGGGGCCAGGGTGACGGGTGAGGGTGACGGGCCAGGGTGACGGGTGAGGGAGACGGGCCAGGGTGACGGGTGAGGGAGACGGGTGAGGGAGACGGGCCAGGGTGACGGGTGAGGGAGACGGGCCAGGGTGACGGGCCAGGGTGACGGGTGAGGGGAAGGGATATGACTGTAGTAGTGTTACGTGTGTGTCACACTAGATGCTCAGCACTGCCACAGGTGGACCATGTTTCGACTGGTGTCAGAGGCAATGTATATACTGTGTGCTGTAGGGCGCAGCGGCTCTAAGTGATACGGGTGTTCAAGGTGTAGTATTGAGTAGTTGTGTTGTGTGTGTTCCTCCGTCCTGTATGGCAGGGATTACTAACAGCATCTTCACTTGTTTGAATTGCTCACATTAAGTAACCCTACATATAGAATTCGTGAATAAAGATGTAATGAAAGGGGCGGCGAAGATAAGCTTCGGGTGTGTTTGTTGACACAGATAAGGTGCGTAGAGGCAGTATGGTGGTAGAGGTGTGTGAGGGGCCCCGGGCCCCGAGCTGTGAGGCCCCCCGGGCCCCGAGCTGTGAGACCCCCCGGGCCCCGAGCTGTGAGACCCCCCGGGCCCCGAGCTGTGAGGCCCCCCGGGCCCCGAGCTGTGAGGCTGAAGGACTACTGAGCCGAGCAGTAACACCACAGCCGCAGCAGCAGCGTGGGGCCGGCCAGGCTCCGCCAAGCCTCGCCGCTGGCAAGCTACACCTGACTGTGATAACTGTTCAGTAGCCAGCGTGGCCACGTGCCGTCAAGTGCTTCCACACCGTCACAGTGCGCACTCTCTCGCGCCACGACAAGCCCAACAATTGAACATTAGAAACTTAAACTGTAATTCACTTTTTTGATGTGAGGAGTGTTAGCGAGCGTTGTGGCGTAGGTGTGTGAGGGCGGGAGGGAGGCTGGTGAGATGCTCATAGATGACCACGTCTTCTGCTTCGTCTCCTACCTGTACCAGGCCGCTGCTGGGGCAGCAGGTGAGTGCCTCCCCCTGGGGGCGTGGCTCTCTGCTGGCACTCTCACTCACAGTTATGACCCAGTCACAGCAAGTGTACTCACCTAGTTGTGCTTGCGAGGTGGTTGAGCTTAGGCTCTTTGGTCCCGCCTCTCAGCTGGACTTGATCTACTGGTGTACAGATTAATGAGCGTCTAGAGATCTATCATATCTACACTTGAAACTGTGTATGGAGTCAGTCTCCACCACATCACTACCTAATGTATTCCACCTGTTAACTACCCTGACAATGAAAAAATTCTTTCTAACGTCCCTGTGGCTCATGTGGGTACTCAGTTTCCACCTGTGTCCCCTTGTTCGCTAACCACAAGTGTTAAACAATTTATCATTATCTACCCTATCAATTCCTCTGATAATATTGTAGGTAGTGATCATGCCCCCCTCCCTAACTCTTCGGTCTTCCAGTGTAATGAAGTTCAGTTCATATCGTTCCTCGTAGCTCATACCCGTCAGCTCGGGGACTAGCCTGGTGGCCACCTCTGAACCTCTTCTAAATTTGTTTTGTGTTTAACTACATGTGGACTCCAGGCTGGAGCCGCATATTCCAATATTGGTCTGACATATGTGGTATACAAGGTTCTGAGTGTGTCGTGGAGAGCAAGAGCTTTGCAGAGAGCAGAGAGATTGCAGAGAGCTTTGCAGAGAACAGAGAGATTGCAGAGAGCTTTGCAGAGAGCAGAGAGATTGCAGAGAGCTTTGCAGATGACACAAAAATCAGTATGAAAATTAGCTCGGCTGAAGACACTGAAAAACTTTAAGCTGATATTAATAAAGTTTTCGACTGGGCATCAGAAAATAACATGATGTTTAACAGTGATAAATTCCAGGTACTCAGGTACGGTAAAAATGAGGACCTTAAACATAATACAGAGTACAAAACACAATCAAATGTACCCATAGTAGGAAAACAGAATGTAAAGGATTTGGGAATAATAATGTCGGACGACCTAACGTTTAGGGAGCATAACCAAGCAAATATTGCGACAGCCAGAAAAATGATAGGATGGATTACGAGAACTTTCAAATCCAGGGATCCCATCACAATGGTTGTACTCTTCAAGTCACTTGTGTTGTCCCGTCTTGAGTACTGCTCAGTACTCACTTCCCCCTTCAGAGCAGGAGAGATTGCTGAAGTAGAGGGAATACAGAGAACATATACGGCACGCATAGACGCAATAAAGCACCTAAATTATTGGGATCGTCTCAAAGCCCTCCAAATGTACTCACTAGAAAGAAGACGAGAGAGATATCAAATAATATACACCTGGAAGATATTAGAGGGCCAAGTACCAAATCTACACAGTAAAATAACAACGTACTGGAGTGAACGATATGGAAGAAAATGCAGAATAGAACCAGTGAAGAGCAGAGGTGCCATAGGCACAATCAGAGAACACTGTATAAACATCAGAGGTCCGCGGTTGTTCAACGTCCTCCCAGCGAGCATAAGAAATATTGCCGGAACAACCGTGAACATTTTCAAGAGGAAACTAGATTTATTCCTCCAAGGAGTGCCGGACCAACCGGGCTGTGGTGGGTATGTGGGCCTGCGGGCCGCTCCAAGCAACAGCCTGGTGGACCAAACTCTCACAAGTCAAGCCTGGCCTCGGGCCGGGCTTGGGGAGTAGAAGAACTCCCAGAACCCCATCAACCAGGTATCAACCAGGTATCAACCAGGGGGGGAAGGGGACGGCTACAGTCGCCTTCCTCGCCACTACGTGAGATAAACAGCGTGTTATGTAGCGCCGTGTCTCCAAATAGTGTGCTGGTTCACCATTTTCGTCCCTTCACTCTCTAGGGTCACACATATAGTACAGTTGGCTTCATTGTCAGTCGACGATCTCAGGTTCGATTCCCGGATTGAAATGGCTTAGCACATTTCCTTACGCCTACTGCCTCTATTCACTTAGCAGTAAATATTTACCTCGAGAGTTATTAAACCATTATTGCGGGGTTGCGTCCTGGGGAGGGTCAAATAGTTCGACCTTGGGGGGGGGGGGCGGAAGGAAGGAAGGAATTATCAAGGGAAAGCGCCAAGTCAAGGGGGGGGGGCGCGGAGGGACCTCCAATACAAGTCTAAAGTATATATGTATAAATACGCAGGCTTCCAGTCTCCGACAACACGAAAAACAAAACTTTGGTTCCTAGACGGAGTATTAGCCGAGCCTGTGATGCTTGGTGCTGTGGGCCGCCTGTGGCAGTGTGGAGGTGTGTGGGGGGCTCCGGTGGCTGAGGGGTCACGCTGGCTGAGGGGTTACGCTGGGTGAGGGGTCACGCTGGGTGAGGGAACACTGAGTGAGAGAACACGGAGAACATGGTCGAGGACCGGGCCGCGGGAACATTGAGCCCCGAAATCATCGCAAGGAAACCGCCAGCGCTAACGGTGGGATGATTACAAAGTCATTCGATAAATGTGACCCTGGAGTGATAGCACACAATGAGGTCAATGGGAATAACTGGTAAAGTAGGACGCTGGATGCTCTGTGTTCTGTCCGACAGAAAATTATGAGTAACAGTCAACCATATATAATTGAGTCCAAGCGCAGTTGAAAGCTCTGTACCTCAGGGTACAGTCCTTGCACCACTGCTTTTCCTTATTCTCATATCATATATAGATAAAAATACAAGCACAGCTTCGTATCATCCTTTGTAGATGACAAAAATCAATATGAAAATTACCTCTGCTGAAGACATTGAAAAACTACAAGCAGATATCAATAAAGTTTTCGACTGGGCAGCAGACAATAACATGATGTTTAACAGTGATAAATTCCAGGTACTCAGGTACGGTAAAAATGAGGACCTTAAACATAATACAGGGTACAAAACACAATCAAATCTGCCCATAGTAAGAAACCAGGATGTCAAGGATTTGGGAATAATGATGTCCGACGATCTAACGTTTAAGGAGCATAACCAAGCAAATATTGCGTCAGCCAGAAAAATGATAGGATGGATTACGAGAACTTTCAAATCCAGGGATCCCATCACAATGGTTGTACTCTTCAAGTCACTTGTGTTGTCTTCAACAACTTGTGTTGTTGTCAAGGTAGGTAAGGTAAGGTCCCGTCTTGAGTACTGCTCAGTACTCACTTTCCTCTTCAGAGCAGGAGAGATTGCTTAAATAGAGGGAGAACATATACGGCACGCATAGACGAGATAAAGCACCTAAATTACTGTATTGGGATCATCTCAAAGCTCTCCAAATGTACTCACTAGAAAGGAGACGAGAGAGATACCAAATAATATACACATGGGAAATACTGGAGGGCCAGGTTTCTAATCTATACAGTAAAATAGCAACGTACTGGAGTGAACGATTTGGAAGAAAATGCAGAATAGAACCAGAGAAGAGCAGAGGTGCCATAGAACACAGTTTAAACATCAGAGGTCCGCGGTTGTTCAACATCCTCCCAGCGACTATAAGAAACATTGCCGGAACAACCGTGGACATCTTCAAGATAAAACTAGACTGGTTTCTAAAAGAAGCTCCGGACCAACCGGGCTGTGGTGGGTATGTGGGCCCGCGGGCTGCTCCAAGCAACAGCCTGGTGGACCAAACTCTCACAAGTCAAGCCTGGCCTCGGGCCGAGCTTGGGGAGTAGAAGAACTCCCAGAACCCCATCAACCAGGTATATGGGGGCCTGCGGGCCGCTCCAAGCAACAGCCTGGTGGACCAAACTCTCACAAGTCAAGCCTGGCCTCGGGCCGGGCTTGGGGAGTAGAAGAACTCCCAGAACCCCATCAACCAGGTATCAAGCATGACATGAGTACACCCAAATCCTTTACATTGCTTTTTCGTTCTGGGTTATGATTTGACTGCATTTTGTACGTGGTTTCCGTTTTTATATTTTCATTTTTTCCATAGCGCATGAGCTGGAACTTATCTTCGTTAAACATCATATTATTTTTTGAAGCCCATAGAAAGACCTGATCTACATCTGATTGGAGGTTTGCCGTTTCCTCTATGTTGCCAACTCTCATGAAGATCCTAGTGTCATCTGCAAAGGATGATACAGTGCTATAGGTTGTGTCCTTGTCTATGTCCGATATGAGGATGTTAAAAAGTACTGGAGCAAGCACAGTACCTTGGGGGACTGTACTGGAGCAAGCACAGTACCCTGGGGGACTGTACTGGAGCAAGCACAGTACCCTGGGGGACTGTACTGGAGCAAGCACAGTACCCTGGGGGACTGTACTGGAGCAAGCACAGTACCCTGGGGGACTGTACTGGAGCAAGCACAGTACCCTGGGGGACTGTACTGGAGCAAGCACAGTACCCTGGGGGACTGTACTGGAGCAAGCACAGTACCCTGGGGGACTGTACTGGAGCAAGCACAGTACCCTGGGGGACTGTACTGGAGCAAGCACAGTACCCTGGGGGACTGTACTGAAGCAAGCACAGTACCCTGGGGGACTGTACTGGAGCAAGCACAGTACCCTGGGGGACTGTACTGGAGCAAGCACAGTACCCTGGGGGACTGTACTGGAGCAAGCACAGTACCCTGGGGGACTGTACTGGAGCAAGCACAGTACCCTGGGGGACTGTACTGGAGCAAGCACAGTACCCTGGGGGACTGTACTGGAGCAAGCACAGTACCCTGGGGGACTGTACTGGAGCAAGCACAGTACCCTGGGGGACTGTACTGGAGCAAGCACAGTACCCTGGGGGACTGTACTGGAGCAAGCACAGTACCCTGGGGGACTGTACTGAAGCAAGCACAGTACCCTGGGGGACTGTACTGGAGCAAGCACAGTACCCTGGGGGACTGTACTGGAGCAAGCACAGTACCCTGGGGGACTGTACTGGAGCAAGCACAGTACCCTGGGGGACTGTACTGGAGCAAGCACAGTACCCTGGGGGACTGTACTGGAGCAAGCACAGTACCCTGGGGGACTGTACTGGAGCAAGCACAGTACCCTGGGGGACTGTACTGGAGCAAGCACAGTACCCTGGGGGACTGTACTGGAGCAAGCACAGTACCCTGGGGGACTGTACTGGAGCAAGCACAGTACCCTGGGGGACTGTACTGGAGCAAGCACAGTACCCTGGGGGACTGTACTGGAGCAAGCACAGTACCCTGGGGGACTGTACTGGAGCAAGCACAGTACCCTGGGGGACTGTACTGGAGCAAGCACAGTACCCTGGGGGACTGAGCTCTTCACGGTTGATGGTCCGGATTTGATTTTGTTGACTATTACACATTGGGTTCTATTAGTCAGGAAATTGTAGATCCATCTACTTATAGGTACATGCATTGTATAACAGAGGTATCACACAATCAATCTTGGGTACAAGTTCAATATATCATCAAGTGTTCCAGTATTCATATAGTATACACAGGGAGTGCATGTTTTCTCTTTCACAAAGTTGACACATTGTGTACTCGACATTTGGGTTTTGAGAAAGCTGCCAGATACGTCTATATCCCAGGCGTATTCTGGCCACTATAACATCACATTGCCGGGTTCTTGTTCTATTAGTCCCATATGTGAATGTCTCCACACGATATCTATCATAATATTTAATGCTACAACTTTCAGACCTTCGTGAACTTGTTAGGTCAATAAGATTTTCATCAGATATTTGTTTAAGTATTCTCTTTGCTAATGAAACACTCATATCTATTTCTACTACTGGTTTTCTGCAGGCTGTCTTAGCAAGCATATCAACAGTGTCATGCCTTGAGATGCCAACGTGTGATGGTATCCATAGGAATTTAATTTCAAATATGTTTTCTTTAGCAGCTAAAACATTCATTCGAATAACACTGACTATTTTCTGGGTGTTACTTCTATGTGCGTTCATATATACTGTGACTTATATACTGTGTCCAGTATATATATTCAAATATATACTGGACTTTGTCTATTAAAATATAGCCTTTGTCTATTAAACAAAGACCAATAGCCTTTGTCTATTAAAAATTCAGTGGCAAGGTATATGCCTGCAAGTTCGGTTGGAGTTGTACTTGCCCAGTCATTGAGGCGCTTCATTGCTGTATGTACGAGAGAAGATTGTTCAAATATGTTACATGCACATCCGGTACATCGTCCACCTTCTTCTACAGAGCCGTCGGTATAGCACTGATACACATCGTTACCCAAACTCTGAGTACTCTCAGTGATGCTGCACAGTCTTAACTGTTTTAATAATGTAGTGTACTCACCTAGTTGTGCTTGCGGGGGTTGACTTCTGGCTCTTTGGTCCCGCCTCTCAACTGTCAATCAATTGGTGTACAGATTCCTGAGCCTACTGGGCTCTATCATATCTACATTTGAAAGTATGTATGGAGTCAGCCTCCACCACATCACTGGCTAATGCTATGGAGGACAGAAGAAAATGTATATATGCTGGTTAGCATTGTAAATGTGTGGCCACGTTTGTGGTAGGAAAAAAAAACTGCCTAATGCATTCCATCTGTTAACTACTCTGACAATGAAAAAGTTCTTTCTAACGTCCCTGTGGCTCATTTGGGTACTCAGTTTCTACCTGTATCCCCTTGTTCGCGTACCACCCGTGTTAAATAGTTTATCTACCCTATCAATTCCTCTGAGAATTTTGTAGGTAGTGATCATGTCTCTCCTTAATCTTGTCTTCCAGTGTCGTGAGGTGCATTTCCCGCAGCTTTTCCTCGTAATTCGTGCCTCTTAGTTCTAGGACTAGCCTAGTGGCATACCTCTGAACTTTTTTCAAGTTTCGCCTTGTGCTTGACAAGGCACGGGCTCCATGCTGGGGCCGCATACTCCAGGATTGGTCTTACATATGTGGTGTACAAGGTTCTGAATGATTTCTTACACAGGTTCCTAAAGGCAGTTCTGATGTTAGCCAGCCTCGCATACGGTGCAGATGTTAATCTTTTGATGTGGGCTTCAGGAGACAGGTTTGGTGTGATATCAACTCCCAGATCTTTCTCGCTGTCCATTTCATGAAGGACTTCATCCCCCATTCGGTATCCTGTGTCTGGCCTCCTGTTTCCACAGCCTAGTTTCATTACCTTACATTTACTCGGGTTGAACCTTGGTAGCCATTTGTTGGACCATTCATTCAGTCTGTAGTATACACTCTTTATACTGTACATACTGTATACACAATCTTTCTTGGGTGTATTTACAAAATCAACTGATAGATCCCAGTTATCCCATGGATTAATTGGTTGATTAATCATTAATTGAGTTGGGCACATATTTAATATTTTGATGGAGTTGGCTACCTTGTAAAACCAAAATGCATGTTCAGATTTCGCTCTTCTTCTATAGAGCTCGGGTGAGTTTAGAGATAGAAAGTTTAGCTTGAAACTTCATGTGTTGTCTAGATCTACTCAATGCCTTCACGCCGAAAACTGTGCTAATGGACAAAATTCTCTCACTTATGGTTGGTAATTTTAACTCTGCTCTCATGTTAACTATTCTCGTGGACTTTGGAGCCCCAAGGATGAGACGCATAGCTTCATTTTGCAAGGTTTCAAGAGATTTTAGCTCTTTGTCAGTATACAGTGTGAGATGTAGAGCATTGTAGTCACTCATAGAGCGTATAAATGATACATAAAACATTCTAGCAAGTCTCACGTTAAGTCCATGATTGACACCAACAAGAACCCGCAAGGGCTCAAATCTCTCCCAAAGTCTCCTCTTGAGAGAAGAAAGGTAACTAGGGTCGTTAATGGGGACACCAAGGTATCTGTAAGACTCGCAGTTCTCAAGTGCTCGCCCATCTATATGATAATTATCGCACCTGTGATAATTGGCTGGTGGAATACCACATGGAATGAGGGCACGAGTTTTCTGTACAGAGATAAGGAGGCCACATTCCTCAGCTCTAGTAGCAAAAGCGCCGAGCAGAACTTGCATTCTAGGCTCGGAGGCAGCCTGTAAACATATATCATCAGCATAACAAATGACAGTGTCTTCATTATTAGTTGGAAGATCTTTAATAAGTTTATGCATCAGAACGTTGAACAACAAGGGACTGAGGACCCCTCCTTGTGGAGTTCCCAATTCAAAGTGTTTGCTCTCTGTGCTTTTAACACCATTAAACAAAACATATGCTGTTCGATTAGACAAATAGCCCTTTATCCATTTCAGTAATTTTCCTTGGATTCCCAACTCAGCAAGCTGTTCTAGTATGATTTCCCTGTTTTCCTGTGACGTAGCGAGAGGGTGAGTGAGGCAGCGTCAGGAGTAGTGAGAGGGTGAGTGAGGCAGTGTCAGGAGTAGTGAGAGGGTGAGTGAGGCAGTGTCAGGAGTAGTGAGAGGGTGAGTGAGGCAGCGTCAGGAGTAGTGAGAGGGTGAGTGAGGCAGCGTCAGGAGTAGTGAGAGGGCGGGAGTGAGGCAGTGTCAGGAGTAGTGAGAGGGTGAGTGAGGCAGCGTCAGGAGTAGTGAGAGGGTGAGTGAGGCAGTGTCAGGAGTAGTGAGAGGGTGAGTGAGGCAGCGTCAGTGTCAGATTTTTCCTACGCTTACCTTCCTTAGGAGGTGGAGCTCAAACAGAAAGGACTGAACACGCAGCTTATACTTTAAGCTAGAGACCATAGGAAGGCGGGAGCAACGGCCGGGATTCACTGAAGGTGAAATCCCTATCCACTAGGTCGTCGACATCCACCTGGCGCAGGTGCAACTAAGTCCGGGTAGATCCTAGGAGCTCACATCAAATTTGAATTTGATGCGTGGCGCTATGAATTGAGTTTGGAATTCCCAAAAGCAGCCTTCATTAAAAAGATCACATTACTAGTCAGTCATACAAAGTAGAACGTGAGTGGAACCTGGTTGAAGGGTTGACATCAAAGGGTGAGTGAGGCAGTGTCAGGAGTAGTGAGAGGGTGAGTGAGGCAGTGTCAGGAGTAGTGAGAGGGTGAGTGAGACAGTGTCAGGAGTAGTGAGAGAGTGAGTGAGGCAGTGTCAGGAGTAGTGAGAGGGCGGGAGTGAGGCAGTGTCAGGAGTAGTGAGGGCGGGAGTGAGGCAGTGTCAGGAGTAGTGAGAGGGTGAGTGAGGCAGTGTCAGGAGTAGTGAGAGGATGAGTGAGGCAGTGTCAGGAGTAGTGAGAGGGTGAGTGAGACAGTGTCAGGAGTAGTGAGAGAGTGAGTGAGGCAGTGTCAGGAGTAGTGAGAGGGCGGGAGTGAGGCAGTGTCAGGAGTAGTGAGAGGGTGAGTGAGGCAGTGTCAGGAGTAGTGAGGCAGTGTTAGGAGTAGTGAGAGGGTGAGTGAGGCAGTGTCAGGAGTAGTGAGAGGGTGAGTGAGGCAGTGTCAGGAGTAGTGAGGGCGGGAGTGAGGCAGTGTCAGGAGTAGTGAGAGGGTGAGTGAGACAGTGTCAGGAGTAGTGAGAGGGTGAGTGAGGCAGTGTCAGGAGTAGTGAGGGCGTGAGTGAGGCAGTG
Source organism: Procambarus clarkii (assembly GCF_040958095.1). Taxonomy (NCBI): domain Eukaryota; kingdom Metazoa; phylum Arthropoda; class Malacostraca; order Decapoda; family Cambaridae; genus Procambarus; species Procambarus clarkii. Next base: position 24,581,960 of record NC_091179.1, read on the forward strand.
TCAGGAGTAGTGAGAGGGTGAGTGAGGCAGTGTCAGGAGTAGTGAGAGGGTGAGTGAGGCAGTGTCAGGAGTAGTGAGGGCGGGAGTGAGGCAGTGTCAGGAGTAGTGAGGGCGGGAGTGAGGCAGTGTCAGGAGTAGTGAGGGCGGGAGTGAGGCAATGTCAGGAGTAGTGAGGGCGGGAGTGAGGCAGTGTCAGGAGTAGTGAGGGCGGGAGTGAGGCAGTGTCAGGAGTAGTGAGAGGGTGAGTGAGGCAGTGTCAGGAGTAGTGAGAGGGTGAGTGAGGCAGTGTCAGGAGTAGTGAGAGGGTGAGTGAGGCAGTGTCAGGAGTAGTGAGGGCGTGAGTGAGGCAGTGTCAGGAGTAGTGAGAGGGTGAGTGAGGCAGTGTCAGGAGTAGTGAGGGCGGGAGTGAGGCAGTGTCAGGAGTAGTGAGAGGGTGAGTGAGGCAGTGTCAGGAGTAGTGAGGGCGGGAGTGAGGCAGTGTCAGGAGTAGTGAGAGGGTGAGTGAGACAGTGTCAGGAGTAGTGAGAGGGTGAGTGAGGCAGTGTCAGGAGTAGTGAGAGGGTGAGTGAGGCAGTGTCAGGAGTAGTGAGGGCGGGAGTGAGACAGTGTCAGGAGTAGTGAGAGGGTGAGTGAGGCAGTGTCAGGAGTAGTGAGGGCGGGAGTGAGGCAGTGTCAGGAGTAGTGAGAGGGTGAGTGAGGCAGTGTCAGGAGTAGTGAGAGGGTGAGTGAGGCAGTGTCAGGAGTAGTGTGAAGGTGAGTGAGGCAGTGTCAGGAGTAGTGAGAGGGTGAGTGAGGCAGTAGTGTGAGGGTGAGTGAGGCAGTAGTGTGAGGGTGAGTGAGGCAGTAGTGAGAGGGTGAGTGAGACAGTGTCAGGAGTAGTGAGAGGGTGAGTGAGGCAGTGTCAGGAGTAGTGAGAGGGTGAGTGAGGCAGTGTCCGGAGTAGTGAGAGGGTGAGTGAGACAGTGTCAGGAGTAGTGAGAGGGTGAGTGAGGCAGTGTCAGGAGTAGTGAGAGGGTGAGTGAGGCAGTAGTGAGGGCGGGAGTGAGGCAGTGTCAGGAGTAGTGAGAGGGTGAGTGAGGCAGTAGTGAGAGGGTGAGTGAGACAGTGTCAGGAGTAGTGAGAGGGTGAGTGAGGCAGGCTCCGGAAGCTGCCAGGATCAACACTAATGCGGACTTAGTAGACGTGTTAAGTCTCAGGTAAATGTGTCGTCCATCCCTGGGTACACACACACTCTCTTTAGCGAGGTTAGGTGGTGGTTGTGACTGGGTGTAGGGGCGGTCCTCGGCACTACCCTACATGTACTACACTAGGGCAGCTGTGCTGTGTCTGGGTGTAGTCGTGTTCTACAGTAGGGCAGCTGTGCTCTATCTGGGTGTAGTCGTGTTCTACAGTAGGGCAGCTGTGCTGTATCTGGATGTAGTCGTGTTCTATATTAGGGCAGCTGTGCTCTATCTGGGTGTAGTCGTGTTCTATATTAGGGCAGCTGTGCTGTATCTGGGTGTAGTCGTGTTCTATATTAGGGCAGCTGTGCTCTATCTGGATGTAGTCGTGTTCTATATTAGGGCAGCTGTGCTGTATCTGGGTGTAGTCGTGTTCTACATTAGGGCAGCTGTGCTGTATCTGGATGTAGTCGTGTTCTATATTAGGGCAGCTGTGCTGTATCTGGATGTAGTCGTGTTCTATATTAGGGCAGCTGTGCTGTATCTGGGTGTAGTCGCGTTCTACACTGAGGAATCTACGCTACCTTCATGTTGTTCGTTTAGGGATGAACATCCCCGCGGCCCGGTCTCTGACCAGACCTCCTGGATAGTGGTCTGGTCTACCAGGCTGTTCGAACGCAGCTACTCGCAGCTTAACGCATGCATCACAGCCTTGTTGATCAAGTATTCTTTGCAGGTGTTTATCAAGTTCTCTCTTGAGCACCGTGAGAGGTTGGCCAGTGATGGTTTTTATGCGTTCCTGAAGAGTGTAGTCGTCCGCGGTTGTTCAACGTCCTCCCAGCAAGCATAAGAAATATTGCTGGAACAACCGTGGATATTTTCAAGAGGAAACTAGATTTATTCCTCCAAGGAGTGCCGCACCAACCGGGCTGTGGTGGGTATGTGGGCCTGCGGGCCGCTCCAAGCAACAGCCTAGTGGACCAAACTCTCACAAGTCAAGCCTGGCCTCGGGCCGGGCTTGGGGAGTAGAAGAACTCCCAGAACCCCATCAACCAGGTATCAACCAGGTATCAACCAGGGCCCAAGATTTTGATTAGTTCTCTCTCAGCGTACCTTTTGTTTTTCAACGGGGGTATTCTGCACGCCCTGCCGTGCCTCCTGGTCTCATGTGCTCTTATTTCCGTGTGCACAACTGAACGGATCATCCAGTAAAATCAGCAGACTTCTAGATGTTACTGCTGCTCGGCTTAGACTCGGTTACAAGTATCTCTGGGAATTCTCATTATCTGCTGATGTAGACCTGACCAAATGTAAACTGTGTCAACAAAATTATTCGCACACTCTCCGTCACTATGTGATGGAGTGCGAAAAGATACGTGAATTCAGAGACAATTGTATGACAAATGTTCAAAAAAATGTGTAAATATTTCATTCGAAATGATCTGCTACCAGAAATTTTAGCCAAATATCCCCAGTTTGCTAACTGTAGGTAGTAACTAAGTGATTGTAACCTATCCACCGCTGCCTACTGGATGGGGGTCGGTGTGCAGGACAAACATATCAATTGTGACACTAGCTCTCCACATATGTCAGTTGCTTAATTTAGAAACTGTACTTGTGGTCGATCTCGAACCCATTGTTGATGTGACGATGTGTATTGAATTTTGCAACTAGCTCATCAAGATTGTAACTTATTTAGCTAAATGAATTGTGGGGTTCAGTCCCTGAGCCCATTATGTGCCTCTGTAACCCTTTCCACTACCATGCACACGATGGGTATGGGGTGCATAATACATGAACTAAACTAATCTAACTAAACAACTGAAAGCAGACCCTCTAATAATCTCCAAGTCCTGTAAACGTGTATAGTCACGTGTGCTACAGTGGGACATCTATACTGTAAATGTGTATAGTCATGTGTGTTACAGTGGGACATCTATACTGTAAACGTGTATAGTCATGTGTGTTACAGTGGGACATCTATACTGTAAATGCGTATAGTCACGTGTGTTAGAGTGGGACATCTATACTGTAAACGTGTATAGTCATGTGTGTTACAGTGGGACATCTATACTGTAAATGTGTATAGTCATGTGTGATACAGTGGGACATCTATATTGTAAATGAGTCTAGTCATGAATTGGTAAATTCGAAAAACACTCAAGATGACTTCATAGTTAATGCACATTCATTCGTGTTAAGAAGATATTCCTTGGTACATATTAGCCTTTCAAGAGTTGACAGGGAAATGAAATCGCATTAGACTTCTAACCCCTGTAACTCTAGTACGGGACATCCGTCCTGTACAAACAGACGCACAAATGTGTGATTACTAACTACTAACATCAAATTAATCTAATAATTCGAAGGAGGAGTATCGGTGTTCGTCTGTTCTAAATAGGACTTCGACCCGTGAGCAGCCCCTGGGGAATTATGTCGGAAAATCCGACACCATTTAATATATCATACAGACAGATAATAATTGCTGCTGTATTACCAACAAGTTAACCCATAGAAAATGTAACTTGTAGTGGAATTCCCGTCTATAGAAAACGGGATATCATTACCACATACTATTATAATTCACCACCTATTATGGTGGGAATTATTCTTAAATACATTAGTCTTTGGACTTTACCATCATAAAACATTTCATATAAATTAACTTAATTATCAATATTAAAGTAGAGTAAATGCGACCCTTCTATCACTTTCTGTCATCTGGACAATGTAGGCCAGGCGTCAGTGAGGAAGGAGGGGCAGCCATTGTTGATACTAAGACCACAGAGGCTCACGGGACCAATTCGGCTCCTGTTAATTTTACTTGGACGAAGTGTTATGGAAACCAAAGGTGTACCATTATCAACACGCTGTCAACAAATCAAGTTAAGTGTTCTTCCGAAACCCATTTATCTTTCATTTATGGCCATTAATGTCAGTATATAAGGTGACCCGGTTAGAGCACGAGGCAGCCTCAAACTAAAGGTAATTAGCCCAGGTCTTCATTGTTCCATGTACAGTGTTTCTCTGATATAGCTGTCATATATAGGAATCTGGCTTTACAGTTAGCGCCCTTTTGACAGGTCAAGACGAGGAAGCATGCTTTGTGCATCAGTTACCAGGGTGATGGAAGCTACCTCAAAGAGGGAAAATGTGGTGTCTACACCCTAGTTATACCTGGTGGACTAAGGCCTGTTGTACTATAAGATAAGGAACCTTTTCAATGTATGTAGTCTAATACTGTAGTTTGATTGGCTGCATATATATAAATTAAATTTATATAAACCCCCCTAATGTGTAGAGGATCGATTTGTGAGATTATGACATTATTGCAGAAATACAGTCCACTTATCATTATACAAATTGCTATCGAAGTATATAAATTAACGTAAATATATATTCATATAAATTAAATAAATATAAATCTCACAGGTCGGTTCCCACAACATAAGAATACCTGCCAGAGTCACGACGGTCTGTTGTCAGGAACCAACAGAACAACAGTGGTGGGGGTGTCGTCTGTTGGTGATGACGTCACAAGCTCTCAGTGTCTTAAACCTTACCTTCTTAGTAGTTGTTTTCTGCCTTCTTGTAGAGGCTCATTACATACGCTGTCTTCTTCAGTTGTTCTCCACTTACCTGAGACAATAGAGTGACTTCCCGGAGTGTGGGACGTCTGCAAGGACGAAGGTAATGTGGTGTTTACACGGGGGATCAAGGCTGTGGCCGTCTGCGCATGCTCGCTCACCGCTTCTGCCGCGCACGCATGCACGCGCACACACACACTGTGTGTGTGTGTTTTTGTTCAGAAAAACAGTTCAGAGGTTTGCCACTAGACTAGTCCCAGAACTAAAAGGCATAAGTTACGAGGAAAGGCTGCGTGAAATGCACCTCACGACACTGGAAGACAGAAGAGTAAGGGAAGACATGATCACTACCAACAAAGTTATCAGAGGAATTGACAGGGTAGACAAGGATAAACTGTTTAACACGGGAGGGACGCGAACAAGGGGACACAGGTGGAAACTGAGTACCCAAATGAGCCACAGAGACGTTAGAAAGAACTTTTTCAGTGTCAGAGTAGTTAACAGGTGGAATGCATTAGGCAGTGATGTAGTGGAGGCTGACTCCATACACAGTTTCAAATGTAGATATGATAGAGCCCAGTAGGCTCAGGAACCTGTACACCAGTTGATTGACGGTTGAGAGGCGGGACCAAAGAGCCAGAGCTCAACCCCCATAATTACAACTACGTAAGTACAACTAGGTGAGTGAGTACACACGCGTGTGTGTGGGGGGGGGGGGGGGAGGAGGGGGGGGGGGGCTTTCCACACAACTCAGTCTTTCGGCTGAGTTGATAGCACTTGGGAGTCGTAGTCCTCATGACCCTGGTTCGATTCCCGGCGGAGGCGGAAACAAATGGGCAAAGTTTCTTTCACCCTAATGTACCTGTTCACCTAGCAGTAAATAGGTACCTGGTAGTTAGACAGCTGCTTCCTGTGTGTGCGTGTGCGTGCGTGTGTGTGCGTGTGTGTGTGCGTGCGTGCGTGTGTGTGTGTGTGTGTGTGTGTGTGTGTGTGTGTGTGTGTGTGTGTGTGTGTGTGTGTGTGTGTGTGTGTGTGTGTGGGTGTGTGTGTGTGTGTGTGTATGTGTGTGTGTGTGTACTCACCTAATTGTGCTTGCGGGGGTTGAGCTCTGGCTCTTTGGTCCCGCCTCTCAACCGTCAATCAACTGGTGTACAGATTCCTGAGCCTACTGGGCTCTATCATATCTACATTTGAAACTGTGTATGGAGTCAGCCTCCACCACATCACTGCCTAATGCATTCCATTTACTAACTACTCTGACACTGAAAAAGTTCTTTCTAATGTCTCTGTGGCTCATTTGGGTACTCAGCTTCCACCTGTGTCCCCTTGTTCGCGTCCCTCCAGTGTTGAATAGTTTATCCTTGTTTACCCGGTCGATTCCCCTGAGGATTTTGTAGGTTGTGATCATGTCCCCCCTTACTCTTCTTTCTTCCAGTGTCGTAAGGTGCATTTCCCGCAGCCTTTCCTCATAACTCATGCCTCTTAGTTCTGGGACTAGTCTAGTAGCATACCTTTGGACTTTTTCCAGCTTCGTCTTGTGCTTGACAAGGTACGGGCTCCATGCTGGGGCCGCATACTCCAGGATTGGTCTTACATATGTGGTGTACAAGATGTGTGTGTGTGTGTGTGTGTGTGTGTGTGTGTGTGTGTGTGTGTGTGTGTGTGTGTGTGTGTGTGTGTGTGTGTGTGTGTGCGCGCGCGTGTGTGCGCGCGCTTGCGTGTGTGTGTACGCGCTCGACAGTGTCTACACACAGTGCCATCATGTTTAATTACAGGTGGGAGAGATCACCTTGTTACCAGAAATAGCTGTTGGGTGTCCCTTGCTGCTTCTACCTCTCCTACCATGCACACACTCACCAGTACACAGTGACACGAAAACAGATTTCACAATCAGAAAATGAGAAAGACCTGAGAGTGGACATGTAACAGCTGCTTGGTTGGTTGATGGAGTTCTGGGAGTTCTTCTACTCCCCAAGCCCGGCCCGAGGCCAGACTTGACTTGTGAGAGCTTGGTCCAACAGGCTGTTGCTTGGAGCGGCCCGCAGGCCCACATACCCACCACAGCCCGGCTGGTCCGGCACTCCTTGGAGGAAACAATCTAGTTTCCTCTTGAAGATGTCCACGGTTGTCTGCATATGGCATATTTGCAAATATCTGTGTATCCTTCAGGAATTTGGACAAAGGGTGTTTGTTGTTCTAGATCCAGTTACTGGGAACAAAAAGTTCCAAGTAGCACGGGCTATGGTGAGCCCGTAGTGGACTACCTGGCACAGGAGCGGGGCAAGTAGCACGGGCTATGGTGAGCCCGTAGTGGACTTACCTGGCACAGGAGCGGGGCAAGTAGCACGGGCTATGGTGAGCCCGTAGTGGACTTACCTGGCACAGGAGCGGGGCAAGTAGCACGGGCTATGGTGAGCCCGTAGTGGACTTACCTGGCACAGGAGCGGGGCAAGTAGCACGGGCTATGGTGAGCCCGTAGTGGACTTACCTGGCACAGGAGCGGGGCAAGTAGCACGGGCTATGGTGAGCCCGTAGTGGACTTACCTGGCACAGGAGCGGGGCAAGTAGCACGGGCTATGGTGAGCCCGTAGTGGACTTACCTGGCACAGGAGCGGGGCAAGTAGCACGGACTATGGTGAGCCCGTAGTGGACTTACCTGGCACAGGAGCGGGGCAAGTAGCACGGGCTATGGTGAGCCCGTAGTGGACTTACCTGGCACAGGAGCGGGGCAAGTAGCACGGGCTATGGTGAGCCCGTAGTGGACTACCTGGCACAGGAGCGGGGCAAGTAGCACGGGCTATGGTGAGCCCGTAGTGGACTACCTGGCACAGGAGCGGGGCAAGTAGCACGGTCTATGGTGAGCCCGTAGTGGACTTACCTGGCACAGGAGCGGTGTCCCTGGGGATAAAGAGGCTTTCCGGGCCTTATATACAGTGAAGGCGATTGATTGATTGATTGATAAAGATTAAGCCATCCAAGAGGTGGCACGGGCATGAATAACCCGAGGTGGATCTCCGCCTCCGTGAAGGCGGAGATCCACCTCTTAATATGCATCTCCAGCATGGAATCCTTACCTGACAAATGACGAAAAGAAACTAGAAAAAGTCCAATTAAGATATGCAACGATACTCGTTCCGGAGCTGAGGGGATTGAGCTGTGAGGAAAGACTGAGAGAACTGAATTTTACCACACTGGAGAACAGAAGAGATTGATGAAAAAAGGGACATGATAAAAACATGATAAAATGAAGGAAGATTTTTTATCATGGAGGGACATGATAAAAAAACATAAGATTTAAAGAGAGACTGCCAAGGTAGAGAAAGCAGCATTGCTCAAAGTTAGGAAGAGCAGAAGGAAGGGTCAACTATGGAAACTAGAGCGCAAATGAGCCAGAGACAGGCGATAAGTCACAATAACGTGGCTAAAGTAAGTTGACCAGACCACACACTAGAAGGTGAAGGGACGACGACGTCCCTTCGACTTGAGAATGGTCCACGACCGACCGAAACGTCGTCGTCCCTTCACCTTCTAGTCTGTGGTCTGGTCTACGAGCCAGAGACGTCAGATAGAAGTTTTCAGCGTTAGAACTGTCAATAACCGGAATAAGTTAGACGTAGATGTCGATGCAGGCGATGAGTCACAATAACGTGGCAGAAGTATGTTGACCAGACCACACACTAGAAATTGAAGGGACGACGACGTTTCGGTCCGTCCTGGACCATTCTCAAGTCGATAGATGTCGATGTTAATTCAGTTCAAAGTTTTACAATGTAAGTGTGATAAATGAGAAATGTGAGAAATGAGAAATGTGTCGTTGCATAAATCTAAGAACGTTCGGAAGGCGAGGCTTGGAGCCTAGTACGATGCTGCAAGCACATCTAGGCGAGTACACACACGCTGGCAGACCTCCTCCCCCCTTCATAACACTAACCTGCAGACAGCAATAAATAATTATATCTTAAAGATATTTAAAACATGTTTTGGCACCCTTTATTACACATAAAGGACACGCATTTCTCACAAACACGACATCAGAGACATATTTCTCACAAAGGAGTAGGAGACCTTTCTCGAACAAGACGTAAGAGAGGCAAATTTCTTGCACACAAGACGTAAAAGAAACGCATATCTCACAAATAAGACATAAATGAGATACATTTCTCAAACAAGACCTAAAAAGAGACATCACAAAACCCCAGACATTACAAATGTTAGGCTGTTAACATTCCTGGGTGATAGTTGTGTAACCGCTCGGCGCCATTTTCAACTGTCATCTGAAGTACAATGACTTAGATGTGATGTTGTAAGCATAATATAATAAAGTTTGAAATTTAGTGTGTTCACTAGAACCCCAAAATGAACACACTTCCCAGAACAGAAAACGCTCATTCAAATGTATACTCCTAAAGATTACATAACCCATAAAAAGCTTTTTAATTCCAGTCCGTTCTCGCATACAAAGATCCAAGCTCGTTAATTCAACGCCAAACCCCCTGTTTACGAATGAAAAGCGAATTACACTCGACTCACACCTGCTTGATGGGGTTCTGGAAGTTCTTCTACTCCCCAAGCCCGGCCCGAGGCCAGGCTCGACTTGTGAGAGTTTGGTCCACCAGGCTGTTGCTTGGAGCGACCCGCAGGCCCACATACCCACCACAGCCCGGCTGATCCGGAACTTCTCTTAGAAAACAGTCCAGTTTTCTCTTGAAGATGTCCACAGTTGTTCCGGCAATATTTCTTATAGTCGCTGGAAGGACGTTGAACAACCGCGGACCTCTGATGTTTGTACAGTGTTTTCTGATTGTGCCTATGGCACCTCTGCTCTTCACTGGTTCAATATTGCATTTTCTTCCATATCGTTCACTCCAGTACGTTGTTATTTTACTGTGTAGATTTGAGACCTGACCCTCCAGTATTTTCCTTGTGTATATTATTTGGTATCTCTCTCGTCTCCTTTCTAGTGAGTACATTTGGAGAGCTTTGAGACGATCCCAATAGTTTAGGTGTTTTATCTCGTCTATGCGTGCCGTATATGTTCTCTGTATTCCCTCTATTTCAGCAATCTCTCCTGCTCTGAAGGGGGAAGTGAGTACTGAGCAGTACTCAAGACGGGACAACACAAGTGACTTGAAGAGTACAACCATTGTGATGGGATCCCTGGATTTGAAAGTTCTCGTAATCCATCCTATCATTTTTCTGGCTAACGCAATATTTGCTTGGTTATGCTCCCTAAACGTTAGATCGTCGGACATCATTATTCCCAAATCCTTGACATGCTGTTTTTCTACTATGGGAAGATTTGATTGTGTTTTGTACCCTGTATTATGTTTCAGATCCTCATTTTTGCCGTACCTGAGTACCTGAAATTTACCACTGTTAAACATCATGTTATTTTCTGCTGTCCAATCGAAAACTTTGTTGACATCTGCTTGTAATTTTTCAATGTCTTCAGCAGAGGTAATTTTCATGCTGATTTTTGTGTCATCTGCGAAGGATGACACGAAGCTGTGACGTGTATTTTTGTCTATATCTGATATGAGAATAAGGAACAGCAGTGGTGCAAGGACTATACCTTGAGGTACAGAGCTTTTAACTTCGCTTGGAATCGATTTTATTTGATTGACTGTTACTCTTTGTGTTCTGTTCGACAGGAAATTGAGTATCCAGCGTCCTACTTTTCGAGTTATTCCCATTGACCTCATTTTGTGAGCTATCACCCCATGGTCACATTTGTCGAACGCCTTTGCAAAGTCTGTGTATACAACATCTGCATTTTGCTTTTCTTCTAGGGCTTCTGTGATTTTGTTATAGTGGTTGAGTAACTGTGACAGACAGGATCTTCCCGTTCTAAATCCAAGTTGTCCTGGGTTGTGCAACTCATTATATCTTGAGGTTATCTTGAGATGATTTCGGGGCTTTAGTGTCCCCGCGGCCCGGTCCTCGACCAGGCCTCCACCCCCCAGGAAGCAGCCCGTGACAGCTGACTAACTCCCAGGTACCTATTTACTGCTAGGTAACAGAGGCATTTAGGGTGAAAGAAACTTTGCCCATTTGTTTCTGCCTCGTGCGGGAATCGAACCCGCGCCACAGAATTACGAGTCCTGCGCGCTATCCACCAGGCTACGAGGCCCCTAACTGTTTCTAACATGTTGTAACTATGTTGTTGTTACAATGTTGTAACTAACATTGTTCACAACTGATGACGTCCGAACACTTCCGGAATAAGAGCTTTGCTCACGTCCTCTGTTTGGACCACAATTTTATAAATGCTTCACTCCACATACTTCAAATACAAATGATCGCCAACAGAACCTAAACACCTAACCTAACTCGATTACAATCGACTTGAGAATGGTCCAGGACGGACCGAAACGTCGTCGTCCCTTCACCTTCTAGTGTGTGGTTTGGTCAACATACTTCAGCCACGTTATTGTGACTCATCGCCTGCTCCTAACCTAACCTACGCCTAACTATATTATCATAGCAATATGGAAGTTGTAGTGAAGGACCTGGTGACTCTAGTGGGAGCCCTGAGGACAGAGTTGGACTCTCTGCGGGAGGAGGTGCGTCAGCTTAAAAAACAACGAGAAGTAACGAAGGAGGAGACCAGCAGTAAAGGGACCTCGTCTTGGAGAGTTGCGAAAGACAGGGGCCTTAAGAAGACTTTGATAAAGCCGCCTTCAAACGCCATAGCAACTTCAAATTCATTTGACGTTTTGGAGGACGAGTGCTGTGGAGAGACTGTGGATCGCGCAAAAGGGAAAGCAACGAAGAGAAAGGAAGCGCAGGCCCCTCAGAAAGTAAAGGAAGTACCTAAGCAAACATTAGTTGTGGGAGATTCCCAGATAAGGTATTTGGATAGAACGTTTTGTGCTAGAGATAGGGGGAACAGGTTAAGGGTTTGCTATCCCGGAGCTGGCATTGGTGATATTATAAACAACATGAATGATATTATTTCTGGTAATGGGAACAATCCCATTATTTGCATTAGCGTGGGAGGAAATGATGTTGGTCGAGTCAGGAGTGAGGAACTGATTCAGAGGTATAAAACAGCCATAGAGTTAGTTAGGAGCAAGGGAGGAATCCCGATCATATGTGGCATTCTTCCAAGAAAGGGAGTGGGAAATGAATGGATATCGAGGGCACTTGGTGTCAATTGCCGGCTGGAAAGATATTGCAAATCAAATGCAATATCTTTCATAGACAACTGGGAACACTTCTATGGAAGAAATGAAATGTATGCTCGTGATGGGGTGCATCTATCGAGAGCTGGGGTTGTTGCTGTTGCGAACTCGCTAGAAGAAGTGGTTAGAGGTGTTTGTTTGGGTTTAAACTGTTAGTAGATAGAGGTATGGGAATTGATTTGGAGGAAGGAGGTAATAAAAGTATGTGTTTGTGGGAGAAAGGAATTGGCAAAACGATCAGGGAAAGAGAAGGTCCGCAAAATAACAATTCACTTAGGGTATATTACACTAACAGTAGAAGTCTAAGAAATAAAATTAACGAATTAAATGCTCTTGTCTGCACAGAAAAAATAGATATTATTGCACTTACCGAAACGTGGATGAATGTAGAAAATAGAGAACTATTAGCTGAATATCAAATATATGGATTTAAACTATTTCACACAGATAGATATATTAGACGAGGAGGTGGAGTAGCCATATATGTTAGGGACAATTTGAAATGTAGTCTCAAAGAGGGAATCAAAACAGAGCCACACACAGAAACTATTTGGATTGAATTAAACGAAAAAGCTAATAATATTATAATAGGAGTAATATATAGGCCACCAAATTTAGACAGAATGGAAGCAAAGCATCTATGGGATGAAATATCTAGAGCATCTAGATCTAACAGTATTTATGTCATGGGTGACTTTAATTTTAGCGGAATAAACTGGTTGAACAAAACAGGGAATAGTGAAGCAGAAGATTTTCTAGAATTAATTGACGATTGCTTTCTTACGCAACACATTAAGGAACCAACACGGGAAAATAATATTTTAGATTTAGTGTTAACTAACAGGGAAACGCAAATTAATGACATCGAAATAGGGAGTGAGCTAGGGAGCAGTGATCACAAAGAAATCAGATTTAGCATAGAATGGAATAGACCAGTAGGAGAAAATTCTGTTAAAGTGCCAGATTTTCGAAAAGCTGATTTTAATAGCCTAAGAAATTTTTTGGGTCAAATTGATTGGAAAGGCTTGGGTATGGGGTGTGGGCCGGTCTTGGAGCGAGACATGAACCCAGCGATAGGTGACTTAAATGGGGATTTCGATGTGGATTCAATATATAACTTATTTAAGAATATTCTAAACAAAGCACAGGAACGTAGTATACCATACAAATTGAATAGATCGTATACTAATGACCCAAAGTGGATAACAAAGAATTTGAAGAACCTTATAGGTAAAAAGAGAGCTTGGTACAAAAGGATTAAAAATGGGGAGGTCACTTTAGAACAGGAATTCGTACAACTGGTTAGAAATGTTAAAAAAGAGATAAGGAAAGCAAAAAGAAACTATGAAGTTCGCATAGCAGGGCAAGCAAAGACAAATCCTAAAGGGTTTTTTCAGTTATATCGTACTAAGACTAGGGAAAGGATAGGTCCATTAAAAACTGAGACAGGTCAAATAACAGATAGTGATGAAGAGATGAGTAGTATTTTTAATAAATATTTTGTATCTGTATTTACTAAAGAGGAACTTAACAATATGCCTTCAGCCGAACAAGTCTATGTGGGTGGGGACGAGGACAGGTTGACGAGTTTAGCAGTTACCAGGGAGGATGTTCTTAAACAAATAGTAAAACTCAAACCAAACAAATCCCCAGGGCCGGATGAAGTGTTTGCTAGGGTGCTTAAAGAATGCAAAGAGGAGCTTTGTGACCCACTGTCAACCATATTTAATAAATCAATAGAGTCAGGCAGAGTGCCAGAGTTTTGGAAAGTTGCTAATGTGATACCAGTTTTTAAGAAAGGAGATAGATCACTTGCGTCTAACTATCGACCAATTAGCCTAACGTCTATTGTGGGAAAGTTACTCGAATCTATAATAGCAAATAAAATTCGTCTTCATCTTGAAAAACATAAATTAATAATTGAGTCGCAACATGGTTTTATAAATGGCCGTTCATGTTTAACAAATTTGTTATCTTTTTATTCTAGCATTGTTGAGGCAGTTGATAGTGGTAAGGATTGCGATGTTGTATACCTTGACTTTAGCAAAGCTTTTGATACAGTGCCACATGAAAGACTGATTAAAAAAATAGAGTCTCATGGTATTGGGGGTGCTATATTAAGCTGGATTAGGGCATGGCTATACCAAAGGAAACAGAGAGTTAGTATAAATGGAATCAAGTCAGAGTGGGAAAATGTTGTAAGTGGAGTGCCTCAAGGCTCTGTCCTGGGACCTCTGTTGTTTATAATATATATAAATGATTTAGATTCAGGTTTGAGTAGCAACATTTGCAAATTTGCCGATGATACGAAAATCGGTAGGGAAATTAATTCGGAGGAGGACTCACTATCACTTCAAGTTGATCTAGATAGGGTTTTGAAATGGTCAAAGGATTGGCAGATGCAGTTTAATGCTGATAAATGTAAAGTTCTGAGGTTAGGTAATGATGATAGAGTTACAAGATACGAGCTAGATGGTGTTGTGATTGCGAAGTCGGATTGCGAAAGGGATCTGGGAGTTATGATTAGTAAGAATTTAAAACAAAAGGATCAATGCATAAATGTTCGTAATAAGGCAAATCGGACACTTGGATTTATTAATCGCAGCGTTAGTAACAAGACACCTGGTGTGGTTCTCAAGCTATATCTTGCTCTAGTTAGGCCCCATTTAGATTATGCAGTTCAGTTTTGGTCGCCATATTATAGAATGGATATAAATTCACTTGAACGTGTCCAGCGTAGGATGACTAAGTTAATTCCCCAAATTAGAAATCTTTCATATGAAGAAAGATTAACAAAGCTTAAGTTGCATTCACTGGAAAGGCGAAGAGTTAGGGGTGACATGATAGAGGTTTACAAGTGGATGAATGGACATAACCGGGGGGATATTAATAGGGTATTAAAAGTATCAACACAGGACAGAACACGAAACAATGGATATAAATTGGATAAGTTTAGATTTAGGAAAGACTTGGGTAAATACTGGTTCAGTAACAGGGTTGTTGATTTGTGGAACCAATTGCCGCGTAACATTGTGGAGGTGGGGTCCCTCGATTGTTTCAAGCACGGGTTGGACAAGTATATGAGTGGGATTGGGTGGTTATAGAATAGGAGCTGCCTCGTATGGGCCAATAGGCCTTCTACAGTTACCTTTGTTCTTATGTTCTTATGTTCTTATGTTAACTACACACACAATTTTTATGTATAATAATATTAATTTATATACTAAGAAATACTGCATATTAATTTATATACTAAGAAATACTGCATATTAATTTATATACTAAGGAATACTGCATATTAATTTATATACTAAGAAATATTTATATACTGCTAATTTTAATATCCTAAGAAATTGTTTGGGTCAAACAGATTGGAAAGTCTTGGGCATAGGGGATTGGCCGGTCTTGGAGCAAGACGTGAACTCAGCGATATGTGATGTAAAGGAGGATTTCGATTTGGATTCAAAATATAGCTTATTTACAAATATTCTAAGCAAAGCACAGGAAAGTAGTATACCTTACACATTAAATAGATCAAATACAAATGACCCGAAATGGATAACAAAGGATCTGAAAAACCTTATAGGTAGAAAGAGAGCTTGGTACAAAAGGATTAAGAATAGGGAAGTCAGTTTAGAACAAGAATTCGCACAACTGGTTAGAAATGTTAAAAAAAGAGGTAAGGAGAGCAAAAAGAAACTATGAAAGTTCGTATAGCACGCCAGGCTATGCGAACTAAAGGTTTCTTCAGTTTCCTAAAGGTTTTTTCAGTTATATGGAACAAAGATTAGGGAAAGGATAGGTCCATTAAAAACTGAGACAGGTCAGATAACGGATAATGACGAAGAGATGAGTAATATTTTTAATAAATATTTTATCTCTGTATTTACTAAAGAAGAACTTAACTCTATGCCTTCACCCGAACAAGTCTATGTGGGTGGGGACGAGGACAGGTTGACTAGTTAAACAGTTACCAGGGATGATATTATTAAGAACATAAGAACAAAGGTAACTGTAGAAGGTCTATTGGCCCATACGAGGCAGCTCCTATCTATAACCACCCAATCCCACTCATATACATGTCCAACCCACGCTTGAAACAATCGAGGGACTCCTCCTCCACCACGTTATGCGGTAATTACATAAGAACATAAGAACAAAGGTAACTGCAGAAGGCCTATTGGCCCATACGAGGCAGCTCCTATTCTATAACCACCCAATCCCACTCATATACTTGTCCAACCCGTGCTTGAAACAATCGAGGGACCCCACCTCCACAATGTTACGCGGCAATTGGTTCCACAAATCAACAACCCTGTTACTGAACCAGTATTTACCCAAGTCTTTCCTAAATCTAAACTTATCCAATTTATATCCATTGTTTCGTGTTCTGTCCTGTGTTGATACTTTTAATACCCTATTAATATCCCCCCGGTTATGTCCATTCATCCACTTGTAAACCTCTATCATGTCACCCCTAACTCTTCGCCTTTCCAGTGAATGCAACTTAAGCTTTGTTAATCTTTCTTCATATGAAAGATTTCTAATTTGGGGAATTAACTTAGTCATCCTACGCTGGACACGTTCAAGTGAATTTATATCCATTCTATAATATGGCGACCAAAACTGAACTGCATAATCTAAATGGGGCCTAACTAGAGCAAGAAATAGCTTGAGAACCACACCAGGTGTCTTGTTACTAACGCTGCGATTAATAAATCCAAGTGTCCGATTTGCCTTATTACGAACATTTATGCATTGATCCTTTTGTTTTAAATTCTTACTAATCATAACTCCCAGATCCCTTTCGCAATCCGACTTCGCAATCACAACACCATCTAGCTCGTATCTTGTAACTCTATCATCATTACCTAACCTCAGAACTTTACATTTATCAGCATTAAACTGCATCTGCCAATCCTTTGACCATTTCAAAACCCTATCTAGATCAACTTGAAGTGATAGTGAGTCCTCCTCCGAATTAATTTCCCTACCGATTTTCGTATCATCGGCAAATTTGCAAATGTTGCTACTCAAACCTGAATCTAAATCATTTATATATATTATAAACAACAGAGGTCCCAGGACAGAGCCTTGAGGCACTCCACTTACAACATTTTCCCACTCTGACTTGATTCCATTTATACTAACTCTCTGTTTCCTTTGGTATAGCCATGCCCTAATCCAGCTTAATATAGCACCCCCAATACCATGAGACTCTATCTTTTTAATCAGTCTTTCATGTGGCACTGTATCAAAAGCTTTGCTAAAGTCAAGGTATACAACATCGCAATCCTTACCACTATCAACTGCCTCAACAATGCTAGAATAAAAAGATAACAAATTTGTTAAACATGAACGGCCATTTATAAAACCATGTTGCGACTCAATTATCAATTTATGTTTTTCAAGATGAAGACGAATTTTATTTGCTATTATAGATTCGAGTAACTTTCCCACAATAGACGTTAGGCTAATTGGTCGATAGTTAGACGCAAGTGATCTATCTCCTTTCTTAAAAACTGGTATCACATTAGCAACTTTCCAAAACTCTGGCACTCTGCCTGACTCTATTGATTTATTAAACATGGTTGACAGTGGGTCACAAAGCTCCTCTTTGCATTCCCTAAGCACCCTAGCAAACACTTCATCCGGCCCTGGGGATTTGTTTGGTTTGAGTTTTACTATTTGTTTAAGAACATCCTCCCTGGTAACTGCTAAACTCGTCAACCTGTCCTTGTCCCCACCCACATAGACTTGTTCGGCTGAAGGCATATTGTTAAGTTCCTCTTTAGTAAATACAGATACAAAATATTTATTAAAAATACTACTCATCTCTTCATCACTATCTGTTATTTGACCTGTCTCAGTTTTTAATGGACCTATCCTTTCCCTAGTCTTAGTACGATATAACTGAAAAAACCCTTTAGGATTTGTCTTTGCTTGCCCTGCTATGCGAACTTCATAGTTTCTTTTTGCTTTCCTTATCTCTTTTTTAACATTTCTAACCAGTTGTACGAATTCCTGTTCTAAAGTGACCTCCCCATTTTTAATCCTTTTGTACCAAGCTCTCTTTTTACCTATAAGGTTCTTCAAATTCTTTGTTATCCACTTTGGGTCATTAGTATACGATCTATTCAATTTGTATGGTATACTACGTTCCTGTGCTTTGTTTAGAATATTCTTAAATAAGTTATATATTGAATCCACATCGAAATCCCCATTTAAGTCACCTATCGCTGGGTTCATGTCTCGCTCCAAGACCGGCCCACACCCCATACCCAAGCCTTTCCAATCAATTTGA
Source organism: Procambarus clarkii (assembly GCF_040958095.1). Classification (NCBI taxonomy): domain Eukaryota; kingdom Metazoa; phylum Arthropoda; class Malacostraca; order Decapoda; family Cambaridae; genus Procambarus; species Procambarus clarkii. Next base: position 24,600,195 of record NC_091179.1, read on the forward strand.
CCCAAAAAATTTCTTAGGCTATTAAAATCAGCTTTTCGAAAATCTGGCACTTTAACAGAATTTTCTCCTACTGGTCTATTCCATTCTATGCTAAATCTGATTTCTTTGTGATCACTGCTCCCTAGCTCACTCCCTATTTCGATGTCATTAATTTGCGTTTCCCTGTTAGTTAACACTAAATCTAAAATATTATTTTCCCGTGTTGGTTCCTTAATGTGTTGCGTAAGAAAGCAATCGTCAATTAATTCTAGAAAATCTTCTGCTTCCCTATTCCCTGTTTTGTTCAACCAGTTTATTCCGCTAAAATTAAAGTCACCCATGACATAAATACTGTTAGATCTAGATGCTCTAGATATTTCATCCCATAGATGCTTTGCTTCCATTCTGTCTAAATTTGGTGGCCTATATATTACTCCTATTATAATATTTTTAGCTTTTTCGTTTAATTCAATCCAAATAGTTTCTGTGTGTGGCTCTGTTTTGATTCCCTCTTTGAGACTACATTTCAAATTGTCCCTAACATATATGGCTACTCCACCTCCTCGTCTAATATATCTATCTGTGTGAAATAGTTTAAATCCATATATTTGATATTCAGCTAATAGTTCTCTATTTTCTACATTCATCCACGTTTCGGTAAGTGCAATAATATCTATTTTTTCTGTGCAGACAAGAGCATTTAATTCGTTAATTTTATTTCTTAGACTTCTACTGTTAGTGTAATATACCCTAAGTGAATTGTTATTTTGCGGACCTTCTCTTTCCCTGATCGTTTTGCCAATTCCTTTCTCCCACAAACACATACTTTTATTACCTCCTTCCTCCAAATCAATTCCCATACCTCTATCTACTAACAGTTTAAACCCAAACAAACACCTCTAACCACTTCTTCTAGCGAGTTCGCAACAGCAACAACCCCAGCTCTCGATAGATGCACCCCATCACGAGCATACATTTCATTTCTTCCATAGAAGTGTTCCCAGTTGTCTATGAAAGATATTGCATTTGATTTGCAATATCTTTCCAGCCGGCAATTGACACCAAGTGCCCTCGATATCCATCCATTTCCCACTCCCTTTCTTGGAAGAATGCCACATATGATCGGGATTCCTCCCTTGCTCCTAACTAACTCTATGGCTGTTTTATACCTCTGAATCAGTTCCTCACTCCTGACTCGACCAACATCATTTCCTCCCACGCTAATGCAAATAATGGGATTGTTCCCATTACCAGCCATAATATCATTCATGTTGTTTATAATATCACCAATGCCAGCTCCGGGATAGCAAACCCTTAACCTGTTCCCCCTATCTCTAGCACAAAACGTTCTATCCAAATACCTTATCTGGGAATCTCCCACAACTAATGTTTGCTTAGGTACTTCCTTTACTTTCTGAGGGGCCTGCGCTTCCTTTCTCTTCGTTGCTTTCCCTTTTGCGCGATCCACAGTCTCTCCACAGCACTCGTCCTCCAAAACGTCAAATGAATTTGAAGTTGCTATGGCGTTTGAAGGCGGCTTTATCAAAGTCTTCTTAAGGCCCCTGTCTTTCGCAACTCTCCAAGACGAGGTCCCTTTACTGCTGGTCTCCTCCTTCGTTACTTCTCGTTGTTTTTTAAGCTGACGCACCTCCTCCCGCAGAGAGTCCAACTCTGTCCTCAGGGCTCCCACTAGAGTCACCAGGTCCTTCACTACAACTTCCATATTGCTATGATAATATAACAATTGATTCCACAAATCAATAATCCTGTTACCGAACCAGTATTTACCCAACTCTTTCCTAAAGCTAAACTTATCCAATTTGATAGGGTTTTGAAATGGTCAAAGGATTGGCGGATGCAGTTTAATGCTGATAAATGTAAAGTTCTGAGGTTAGGTAATGATGATAGAGTTACAAGATACGAGCTAGATGGTGTTGAGATTGCGAAGTCGGATTGCGAAAGGGATCTGGGAGTTATGATTAGTAAGAATTTAAAACAAAAGGATCAATGCATAAATCTTCGTAATAAGGCAAATCGGACACTTGGATTTATTAATCGCAGCGTTAGTAACAAGACACCTGGTGTGGTTCTCAAACTATATCTTGCTCTAGTTAAGCCCCATTTAGATTATGCAGTTCAGTTTTGTTCGCCATATTATAGAATGGATATAAATTCACTTGAATGTGTCCAGCGTAGGATGACTAAGTTAATTCCCCAAATTAGAAATCTTTCATATGAAGAAAAATTAACAAAGCTTAAGTTGCATTCACTGGAAAGCCGAAGAGTTAGGGGTGACATGATAGAGGTTTACAAGTGGGTGAATGGACATAACAAACGGGATATTAATAGGGTATTAAAAGTATCAACACAAGACAGAACTCGAAACAATTGGTATAAATTGGATAAGTTTAGATTTAGGAAAGACTTGGGTAAATACTGGTTCAGTAACAGGGTTGTTGATTTGTGGAACCAATTGCCGCGTAACGTGGTGGATGTGGGGTCCCTCGATTGTTTCAAGCGCGGGTTGGACAAGTATATGAGTGGGATTGGGTGGTTATAGATAGGAGCTGCCTCGTATGGGCCAATAGGCCTTCTGCAGTTACCTTTGTTCTTATGTATATACTGTACCTACAATTTTCTCTCATCTTCTTTTTTTCATTCCATGTAACTGTTATCATTTTTTTGTCTATAAATTTTGCAAGTATTTACCTCCTTAAAATTTTCTTAGATTAAGGACCTGCCCGAAACGCTGCGCGTACTAGTGGCTTTACAAGACTGTAATTACCATATCATGTATCCTCACATTCACAATGTACATTCTTGTATATGCATAAATAAATAAATAAAATAAATAAATAAATAAATAAATTTGTGGAACCAATTACCGCGTAACGTGGTGGAGGTGGTGTCTCTCTATTGTATCAAACGTGGGTTGGACATGTATATGAGTGGGATTGGGTGGTTATAGATAGGAGCTGCCTCGTATGGGCCAATAGGCCTTCTGCAATTACCTTTGTTCTTATACGAGAACAAGCCAGTATGTTACAATTAATGAATGCATCTGGAGAGGACAGCCGCTGTTTTTAACAGCTTAGTGTGAGGACGGGTTCACAGTTACAGCCTCGCTCCTGTGCCAGGTAAGTCCACTACGGGCTCACCATAGCCCGTGCTACCTGGAACTTTTTGTTCTTAGTAGCTGAATCTTAAACAACAGAGGAGGGGTTGGATAAATTCACAGGTGATTTGATGTTAACCGTTTTGTTTCTTCTTGTTGCAGTTCGAGCGGGCAGCGTCATTTTTTTAGTGGGCGTGGGTTCCCTGGTATGTTGGAAACTATGGGAACACTGGAGGAAAGGAGCGGGCGGCCCCACCACGCCGCCGCCCACGCCCACCGCCACACCACCAGCGCGCCGCCCTCGAGGCATCCTAGCATCACTCCTGGAGGAGGATCTCGTGCAGGATCCAGATGATTTCGAAGATGAGGACCCTGCTTTCATCCAGGTAAAAGAGGGGGGTTGACAGGGGTGGGGAAGGGAAATAATTACTTATTTAATGTCATAATTTGAGGTTTATACCTCATATACCTCACTGAGGTATATACCTCGCCAGAATTGGTTCATACCTCATCAATGACTCGCCAGAACTGGTTCATACATGGAGTATACCTAGAGTGGGCTCTGGAAATTCTTGTATTCCCCCAAGCCCGGCCTGAGGCCAAGATTGGCTTGAGATATCTTGGTCCAACAGGCTGTTGCTTGGAGTGGCCCACAGGCCCACATGGCTATAGCCTCTTCAGATCTTGTTTACATCTGTGCCTTGGGACGTATTAGATTCTTTATGACATTTGATTACCACCAAGAGGGTTAAAGAACACGTTTGTTGTAATATATATTTCTGTGTCACTGTTTCGGGTGATTATCTCAACAACCTCTTCAAGGTTTCTCGTGACACATAGGCCTATACCTCGGGCTTATATTCCATGGTATTTTATTCCCAGGTTTTGGCGTCCACAATTATATATATTTATATTTGGAGACAGTATATAGGACATTTGTAATGTTAATAGGACTGTCACAGTGGACATCAGTTTTGCAATAGAAATGGCCCTTTAATTACGTTTGAATGAAGCACTTGTAGCTCAGTAGAAGCGACGATGTTTCGGTCCGTTCTGGACCAAGGGTCCCGGTAGTACAGCCGGGTTCGGTCTCTATGCACAATCGAGAATTCCAGGTTCGAATCCTATATGGGACAGAAATGGTTGGGCACATTTCCTTTCACCTAATGACTCTGTTCACCTAGCAGTAAGTAGGTACTCAGGATTTAGTCAGCTTGTTGGGGCATTGCATCCTGGGCGGGGTCAGTAATTCGGCCTGGGGGGGGGGGGGAATTCGACCTGGGGGTCTTGATAAAAAAAAAGGCCAAACATGTATGAATACACTCTGGCTTCCTGTCCCCCGACACAATGAACTAAAAAAAAATTATCAAGCCACTACATAAGTATTACCTCAATGGAGGTATTACATATGCAGCCCATCCTCCGAATAGACAATACGTTTTAATACTAACTGAAATAAGTACAATTCTGACTATCAGCATAGTACATAAATACACTTAATTGCCAGCATCACACCAAAATATTGTGAATATTAGAGTTTACCTGAAAAGCTATATAGAAAACCACGACCTATCCTAACCATGGGAGTGTAGGAGTTGGTAAGTAAGTAATTATCAAATGAAGGCACCAAACCGGGAAGACTATGTAGCACCATCAAAGTGCGAAATAATCAGAGGGCGCTAAATATCACCAAGAATGCCAATACGAGAACAGAAACGCATAAGACAAACGATATCAAAAGTATCCGATTCACCAAGAATTCTATCGAGGGATAAGTGACTGCGAGGGACGGTTGGAAAGCAAGACACACGCTTGTCCTGGAAGTCAGGACATTCAACAAGGATATGCACAACTGTAAGAGGGACAACGCAATTTAGACAATAAGGAGTATTGTGGCGCTCCATTAAGTGGCCGTGAGTTAAGCGAGTATGGCCAATCTGCAACCTTGCTAGAGCAGTTTCCCACCGCAGGTTACGGTGGCAGGAGGAAGGCCACGGGGACACACTACGTTTAAGAGTGCGCAGCTTGTTACCAACTACAGAAGACCAACAATCCTGCCAACGGGCAAGGATGGAGGAATGAATAACAGGATAAAAGTTGGAATAAGGAATACCTTTACAGGAGATAAGGCAAAAACGGATAGCTTCCCTAGTGGCAGCATCCGCACGCTCATTTAAAGAAACACCAATATGGCTGGGAACCCAGCAAAACTCTACTGATTTAAATTTAATAGAAATAAGAAACAGCCAATGTTGAATCTCAATGACCACCGGATGGACAAAATTAGAGGACCCTAGAGCCATGAGGGCACTACGAGAGTCAACTACAACCACAAAGGAGGATCGACGATGAGAAAGCAAGAGGCGGAGAGAATAGCATAAAGTTCTGCTGTGAAGACGCTAGCCTCCGAAGGGAGGCGACACATATAAGTGCGGTCAGGAAAAACAACAGAGTAGCCCACACCGTTCGCAGACTTAGACCCATTGGTGAAAATGGAAACAGAGTGGGAGTGCGAAGAAAAGTGCTCAAGGAAAAGGAGTTTCAGAATTGTAGGAGGGGTAAAAGCCTTAGTGATGCTGGTCAAGGATGTACAAAACTTTGGAAGGGGACTCTCCATGGGGGCAAGAAAGGAACAATACGAGGAGAAACATTAGAAATACGAACAGAAAGGGAATCCTGTAAGTGAGATAAACGGACAGAAAGAGGGAGGCGATGAAGAGGAACAGGAACCACAGGAGCGGGTAAAAGTTAAAGCACAACAAAGGCAAGAGAAAGGATGTTGTAAGGACCGCGCAAGATAGCGAAGACAGTAGTGCTCACGGCGGTCCTGGAGAGAGAGGAAGCCAGTGTCAACATACAAACTGAGGGGGGGAGTCAAACGAAAGCCACCAGAGCTGAGACGCAACCCAGTATGGTGCAAAGCATCAAAATGGCGAAGAGTAGAAGGAGAAGCAGAAGAGTATGCAGGGCAACCATAATCGAGTTTAGACAGGACCAGAGAGGAGTGCAAATAGAGGAGCGTGCACCTATCCGCTCCCCAAGAAGTATGGGACAAAACCTTAAGTAGGTTAAGGGCCTTAGAGCATTCAACTCGGAGGTAAGAGACATGGGGAGACCAAGACAAACGAGTGTCAAGATTAACCCCAAAAGCTTAGCGGAACCCCTGTACACAAGGGGATGACCATAAAGCGACAAAGAGGGATGAAGAACGACATGCTTCCGAGTAAAAGTCATAGCACAAGTCTTAGACACAGAGAACTTGAAGCCATGATCGGTGGCCCAAGATGATGGCATCAATTGCAAGTTGAAGCCTCCGTTGAAGGAGAGGTGAATCATCACCCTGACAGCAAAAGGTAAGATCGTCAACAATGAGAGCGGAGAAGATGCCAGAAGGAAGAGAGGAAAGAAGACCTTTGAGGGCAACTAGAAAAAGAGTAGTGCTCAGAACACTACCCTGGGGCACACCCTCATACTGCCTAAAAGGGGCAGAGAGAGTGGTTCCAAGCCTCACACAAAAGGAACGACGAAAGAGGAAACTTTGGAGGAAGAGAGGGAGATTCCCACGAAGGCCAAAAGAATGAAGTTGAGACAGAACATGATACCGTCAGGTAGTGTCGTAAGCCTTTTCCAGGTCAAAAAGGCCAGCAACAACGGAGGTCTTCGCAGCAAAAGCAGCACGAATATAGACCTCCAAGTTCACCAGGACATCCGTTGTGCTGCGGCACTTGTGAAAACCAAATTGAGAAGGGGAGAGGTGGTGATAGGGTTCCAAGAACCACATCAAACGAACGTTAACCATATGTTCAAAGAGCTTGCAGACACAACTCGCGAGGGCAATAGGGCGGAAGTCCTTGGGGGATGACCCGAGAGATCCTGGTTTCCGAACATGGAGGACAACAGCATCGAGCCAGTCCTCAGGGACTGACGACGACTCCCAGACCCGATTGTACAGACTCAGTAAATACTGAGACGTGCATGGAGGGAGATGGCGAAGCATTTCATAATGAATGCCATCGGAGCCTACCACCGTAGAACTGCAGAGGGTAAGGGCAGACTGAAGCTCAGAGAGAGAGAAGGGATCGTTATTGGGAAGGCGAAGATGGGTACCGAAATCTAAAGGGCAAGATTCAAGAATAGGCTTACGAAGAAGGAAGGATTGGGGAAGATGAGAACCAGAACTAACAGATGAAAAGTGGGAACCCAGTTCGGTCGCGACCTGCAACGGGCCCGCCACAAGAGCACCACGGAGGCGAAGGACCAGCGAGACATCGGGAACGAACTTACCCGCTATCTTGCGGATACGCTTCCAGACAAGTGGCAGAGGAGTTTCGGACGTAACGGTGGAGACATAAGACATCCAGCATGCACGTTTAGCAGCATGGATGGTCCTATGGGCCACCGCACTTGCCTTCCGAAACAGAAGAAAGGACTCAACCGTCTGCCGGCGGTGATGCCTCTTCCAGGCTGCACGCTTACAGCGTGCAGCCATTCCCCGAGAGGAAGAGTGAGGAATAGAGTGGAGGGCAGCGTCAAAGACAGTGTCATGAAAAAGAAAGAGGGCGCAAGGGAGAGGCAGAACGGAGAGGTCGGAAATAGTAGCACGGAGAGTAAAGAGGCGCCAGTCAGCCTCGGCAAACTGCCACCTAGGGATGGAGAGAGGAGGGTGAAAAGAGAAAAAGGTAAAAAGGATAGGAAAATGGTCACTGCCATGGAGGTCATCAAGGACCCACCACCCGAAATCTAAGGAAAGGGATGACGAGCACAGAGAAAGATCGAGACAGGAAAGGGAGCGAGTCCGAGAGTCCAAATGAGTGGGCTCACCAGAATTCAGAAGAGGCAGGGAAGAAGAGAGGATGAAAGGTTCAAGGAGGCAAACCCGGGTGTTTGTCAGCGCATCACCCCAAAGGGCATGACGACAATTGAAATCACCCAGCAGGAGCACAGGCCCCGGCAAGGAATCTAGGAGGTGTTTAAGATCGGGAAGAGAAAGTAGGACAGTAGGGGGGAGATGAATGGAACAAAGCATGTACCATATATGCACAAAGACACGGGCAGCAGAACAGTGGAGAGGTGATGAAAAAAGTAAGGGGACGAAGGGAACATCTGAGCGAATTAAGAGAGCAGAAGAGTTATGGGCCCCAGCTGTTGCTGGGGGGGGAGGGCGGGAGAGAGAAAAGAATAGACCAGGACGAACACCAAGCATCGGCTCCTGGAGACAGACACAAAGGGGTGAAAACTGTGAAATTAGAAGTTGGAGGTCAAGGAAATTGGCGTAATATCCACGGATGTTCCACTGAAGAATAGACATCGACAAAAAGAGTAAGGATAGCAACAGAGAACAAAGAAGAAAGAAAGGTGAAAAAGGAACACAGCACGTTAAAGAAGCACAGGGTCAGCGAAGTCAAGGTTAGGTGGCATGGGTATACTGAGTAAAGAAGGAGGGAAAGGAGCGGGAGGAATACGGGCTCACCATAGCCCGTGCTACATGGACATGGACATGGAGTGGGAGGACAGATCAGAGGCGGACAAGCAGGGTCTGGAGGAGGAGGAGGAGGAGGAGGAGGAGGCAACTGAGAGGGGCAGAAAGAGGGGAGCGTACCTCAGCAAGGGCAGTAACCGAGATGGAACCGGGGGCTAAAGAAACCTCCACAGTAGGAACAGGGGGGCTCTACCACCGAAACGGGAGGGGAAGGAACGACAGAATAAGAGAAAGGGGGTGAAGAAGAAAGCGAAGCCTTCTTACCTACCAGGGAGGAGGAAGGAGAGAAGCCAGGTTTCCGCTTCTGACTCAAAGAGACAGGTGTCCCAGCAGCAATTTACTGGGCAACAGACTCCAGCGTCTCAATGGGAGAAGAGGAGCGAGAGCGAACAACCTGTCCACCAGGAGAGCGATGAACTTCGGCCCACACAGTCAAGCGGCGTGGAGAGCCAAGAGACAGGGGAGAAGGATGGGAATGAGGACCAAAGGGAGAGGAGAAAGAAGACACAGGAGACACGACAGATTGGGTAGAAAGAAGGGGAACCCTAGATAGAGAACCAGGAGGGGGACCCTCTGGGACAGAACGGAAAGAGACAGGGGAGGAGGTGGTGGGCATGTCCGGGTCTAAGGCTTGGAAACGGTTGTGAGACTGAGGAAGGTGGGAAGGACGAGGAGAAGAAGAGCGCACCACGCGCACATAAGAAACCAGCGAAATAAGGGAGACGATGAACTTGGTGCCTAGCCTCAGGAAAAGACAAATGGTCCCGGTGCTTCAAGTTGAGGATGGCTGCCTCAAGTTTGTAACATATACATGTGTGGGAGAAGGTAGGGTGGGCCTCACCGCAATTAAGGCAACGGGCATGGGGAGAAGCGCACTCCAACTTAGAGTGATCCTCGCCTCCACACATGGGACAGAGGGAGACAGGACTAGAGCACTTGAGGGCACCATGCCCAAACCTCCAGCACTTATTGCAGAGCCGAGGAGATGGAATATACTTTTGAATGGAGCATCTGGCACCAGCAAGAATGACAGAGGGCAGAAGGGTCCTACCATCAAAAGTAATCTTCATAACCCGAAGGGGCAGACGGCGATGACCATGAGGGGGATGAGTAAACGTATCCACCTGAAGGACAGAATGACCCTGGGCCTCGAGGATATGCTTGATATCCTTGTGGCAGTCTTTTAGATTCCTAACACCAGTTGCAACATGGTGCGGGAGGAGAACAGTGCCCACACTGGCATTTAACCGAGCGTTCTTGAAGACCCAAACAGGGGTCTACCAATGCAGGATAAGGCGACCAAGCGAGTAGCTGCATCCTGAGAAGGAGCAGCAACGACACGGGTACCAAGACGGGTGGGGTTGAAGGTAACAGAGGCATCTACTGAATCTACGAGATGCCTATGAAGGGAAAAATCGTCAGGAGGGGTTGAATCTAAAGGATGGAGGTCAAAGTACTTAGTCCATGTAGCAGGACCAAACAAAGTATGGTATGAATGAGTATGGAAAGGGAGCATGCGAGAGCGGCCGTGGCGGGGACGGCGATGAGAACCTTTAGAGAGAGATGGGTCATAAAGCACAGTAGTCACAATAAGAGATGGAGCTGTGCAAGGGGACGAGGCGGTCACCACAGCGGGCTTGGGGCTCAACCCAACCACAGAGGAGGGAGGGGAGCAGGGAGGAAGAGTCTGGTCTGGGCCTAAACCGGGCCCTGCAGCGGGGGCTATAGAGCCCGGTCTTCCAGGATGGTCCGACTTAGGGGCCAGGTCGCCCACCCCATGAGCCTAGGTAAGAGAAGTCGTGTCGTCATCCATTCAGCAAACAATTTCAAAAGTTTGGGACCCGAAACCAAGAGATACCACCTACCAGGGCAGCCAGGGAGGCCGAGCGTGGGCCAGTGCAGGAAGGGTGCGTCATCCCCAGCGGTGTTCCCCCTTTTCAACAGGAGAGTCCTTCTACATCGTCCATTCTCCTACACTGGTGCTAAGACCCCATTCTCCCTATCGCCCCAGCTTGGACACCCAACCATCCACTCAGGGCGGCCCCTCACAGGCGACCCCTCCAGCGGGTGGTCCGATGGCTCACAAGGCCCCTACGTGGTGCCCTTCAGCACGTACACCACCCAAAGAAGGGGCAGGAGAGGGGGGCACAGGCAACCCACACCGGTCCCAGGGAGGTGTACTGAGCCCCTCACTACGCCAAGGAGGCACCATGGAGGGGGGGTGTGTAGGAGGACAAGCATGTAAATAGCATTTATTGCTTCTTAATTACAATTAGTACTTAACCTATAGCTATATTGATATTACAATTTTATAAAACTAATAAAACAAAACTAAAGTCTTTCAATAAATTATAAAGTAAATCAGGATATTTTCAAATTTTGTATAAAATCTGTGTTGTTTAATAATACTGAAAAATAAATTGTTTATGCATTTAAAACTTGTGTATATAGAATTGAACACAAAAACTTCAACCTAAAAATTTTAAGTATATTAAAAGAAAATGAGGAGAATATATGGGGAGGTAAATGTAACAGCACAATTAAGTGTATTTATGTACTATGCAGGCAGTCAGGAATGTACTTATTACATTTAGTATTAAAATGTACTGTCTGTTTAGAGGAAGGGTTGCACTTATGTAGTATAATGTTATATGTAGTGGAGATAGGGGTTTAGGTAGTGGTAATACAGGGTTTAGGTAGTGGAGATAAGGATTCAGGTAGTGGAGATAGGGGTTCAAGTAGAGGAGATAGGGGTTCAAGTAGAGAAGATATGGGTTCAGGTGGTGGATATAAGGGTTCAGGTGGTAGAGATAGGGGTTCAGGTGGTGGAGATAGGGGTTTAGGTGGTGGAGGTAGGGGTTCAGGTGTTGGAGATAGGGATTCAGGTGGTGGAGATAGGGTTTCAGGTGGTGGAAATAGGGGTTCAGGTGGTTAAGATAGGGGTTCAGGAGGTGGAGGTAGGGGTTCAAGTAGAGGAGATAGGGGTTCAGGTGGTGGAGATAGGGGTTCAGGTGGTGGATATAAGGGTTCAGGTAGAGGAAATGGGGGTTCCGGTAGAGGAGATAGTGGTTCAGGTAGTCAAGATAGGGGTTCCAGTAGAGAAAATAGGACTTGTGATTCTGGGATTGAGCTTTAATAGTGGATTTATTTCTTATAGCATGAGAATTAAGTAGTTTAATGCAATAGATAAGAAGCTAGCTAATAGAAACATTATTTTATTTTTTAAAATTTTCATCATATCATTTTAATACACATAAGATAACAATTCTCTTTTCATCAAAGGAATCCTTAAACATTGTCTAGTTTGTTGATCATTTGGTCCAGGAGGCCAAATCTTTTGCTGTCTTTGAATAAGAAGTGCACACTATATATTTGAAATGTAATAGTTTTCTGAGTTTGCCTGATGTGTATACATTATATTTGTCTTTATGTTATTTTACAGCTAATATTGGATTTAAGTCGAGAGTACATCACGAAGCTGAGTGTGGTCAGTACTTGTGTGATATATTAAGAGTTATGGCTTTCATATTATTAACAGTGTTAACCCTCTTATAGTCCAGTTACAGTAGTTCTTTTACAATCCTAGTGTTCATAATAAGTTATGAATGGGGTGAACAAAGATATTCAGATTAATGCCTAGTAGAAGGACACTGTTGTAGTATGCATATAGTTTGTGTGTTTCTAACATTTGTTTTCTTCTGAGGTTTTGTTTATTAACTGTTATAAGTGTATGAGTCATCCACTTGCAGTTATTAACTGGTATAAGTGAATGTGTCATTCACTTGTAGTTATTAACTGGTATAAGTTAATAAATAAATAAGTTAACCATCACAGTGTGAGGTAACCTACACTATGTGTGCTGAAGGAGTCCATTATATTTTTAAGAATATTCACAATATTATTTGTATTATGAGAAACCTGGCACAGTGTGAGGAAACACCTTCCTTGGTTGGCTATACTGTAATCAAAATATATTTAATACAACTTTTGAAATACAGTAACGGTTATATATCATATAGCTACAGTTTGGGACATAGTCAAACCATTAGCTTTAAAGATGCCTCTGGTAAACTTTATTATTTAGCTGCAATGAGTTGTGGCAAGACTGGTATATTTGGAGATCTTGGATTAACAACCTTTTGTGTGGGGAAAAAAGAAAAAAGAAACAGGAACTCAATGCCTAAGGATATAAAGATACCAAAAATTAGGGTGTAACTGACCCCAGATAATCTTGAGGATGCGATAGATAACTTTATGGAGTGTGGACATCATAGATATGGTGGTTGACAAATACGAGTCATGAGCAGGCGTTTGAAAAAGAAAACTGTAAATTACCAGCAATTAGGCACATGAACGGTTAACCCTTACCCCTGCTACAGCCTGGGTTGTAAATTGGGGGTATAAGCTGGGGCTGGGTGAAAATATATTTGAATTATGTGAAAATTAATATTAAATGTTAAACAAATCTCCAACATATTGGCTTCAGCATAGTGAAAGTTTCATCCCAATATTTTCAGAAATGGATTTTAGATAATTTTTTTTTAAAGAACATTTTGTTGATAATGAGAACAGCTCCAATTAACTGGAACTGAGGGATAATGCAGTAATAAAGAGATGCAAGCACCTGTCCGATGCACAAAGAAGAATAGTAGTTAGAAGTGCTCACGGTGGATATGCAGCTGGTGCCTTTAGAGCATTGCTGAGTAATACATAATAACACAAATAATAATGAGTATGTTATTATGCTCTATTTTGCTGTATATCATACAAATACATTGGTGAAAGTAACAGGTATTACTATTAAACAAGGTCAATTTTTTTTTTTGAGATTTGATTTTTTTTATTTTTTTGTTTTTTCTTCTTTGTTTATTATTTGATTTCATTGTAATCTCTACATCCTGGAGAATGCATACCCCTCCCTAATTATGTGAAGATAGAATTAAATTGGTCAACAAATAAATCAGTCATAACTGGCAGAACTTGGGACTTTTAATTGTTTTTTCCCTGATTTTTTCAGATTTAATTTAAAGCTCTATTTTTCTTGTTTCTTTTGATTTTTTATGATTAGGGACAATATTAAGGCTTTTTGACATATATAAAGTATACCCTAAATATATACCCTAAATCATTATAATTATTATAATTATCCCTCTATTGTTTTTTTTTTTTTTTTTTTTTTTTACTTCATTTCAACACATGTTGATCTACAACTTTCACATATTTAAGTACGAATACCAAACAATGTTTATTAAAACATACAAGCAAATTAATGAATTAGAACTATCTTATACATTGTCGGTAACTTCAACTTCAATTATCTCTAAAACTAGAGTTTCAACATTGAGTCAACTTAAAAAAAATCCAGTTTCTGATCGAATCTCGCCATTTTTACATATAGTGTGCGCCGCTGTCTGTTCTACAATCCTATTAGAATGGATTTTTCATAAAACTAAATGTTTTGAGTTATAAATTTTATTGTCTGAGTTTGGTACATATTTCAAATGCCATATTGACGATTTTATTTACAGTAAACTAAACTGAAAATCTATACTCTAAATTTATTAAAATGAAAATCATATACTATTCTGAGAGCATAATAACACTTAATGAATAATTGGTAATATTTAATATTTTTGCAGCTGATCAGAAAATCTGAAATTTTAAATATTAAATTTTATAATTATTTTTAATTTTCTTGTTTTTCAAGTTACATTGGTGATCATTTAGACAAAGTTGGAGTGTTTGCCTAGTAGATTATGCAGAAAAAATTGGAAAGCGTTAAAACTAGTTGAAAATTTAACTTGTAGTATCGTTGGGTCCAGTTGTATATATACACCATGCGCAGTTTAAGGGTTAAAGAGTACAGTACAGTATTTTGGAGGCCCTAACTATTTTATGATGTCCAGAACTATGTACAGTATAATATTGATGAGATGAAGCATATGTGCTTCATCTCATGAAGCACATGAAACTTCATGCAGGTTGGCATTCAATCCCCGACCATCCAAGTATTTGGGCACCATTCTTTCCCCCCCCCTCGTCCTATCCCAAATTTTTATCCTGACCCCGTCCCAGTGCTATATAGTCATAATAACTTGGTGCTTTCTCCTTATAGTCCCCCCCCCCCCCTTCCCTTCTCCAACCACACACGACACCAGCTTCTTTACAAGAACTTTAAGTTTATTATTATGTATTCATTTGAATTTAGAGTTTAATTCCTATCTTATTTGATGATATATCTTGTATAACTTGTGACGGTAACGCGTTGGTGTTCGGCTGTTCAAAGCTAGGGGTATGGCCTCGTCACATAAAATTAAAAAAAAATAGAAAATCTGGAACTTCGTCTGTGGTATGGTAAGGAGAAGACACACAAAACACAAGTAAATTTTAACAATGAAATTTTAATTACGTTAGATAAACAAAACATGAATAAAATGGACATACAAATTCGTATAATAAAATCAATCAATCAAAATAATAAGAATAATTAAATGGCAAAATGAAAAGTTACGTTAAGACAAGGGAGCAATAACAAGCTGTGCAATATACAATAAAATGAGAGGTGCGGGAATATTGGCTTTAAGCTATCACCTCTCTTAGTACACTTAAGCCAAAGCTCAGTCTACCAGGAAGAAGTGTTAACCGTATGAAAGCACTGAATATTCTGAGGACTGAGGTCGTGGCGGCCCCAGACATCAAGTAGTATGGGGGGGTGGAGTGCAGTTGCAGCCAGACCGGCGGCCAATCAGCGAGTAGCCGGCAACAAGACAGGTAGTTTGGCGGTTTGAGGCTGAGCAGGTGTCCCTGGCTGCATACGTTTTGCGCTCTGGCAAACCTTGGAGATGTTGTTGTCGTTGTTGGACATTTCTTTCATAGTAGTTTTATATATTTGTAGTGACGTATTTTGGAGGGAAGAGCAGGCTCAATCTCTTGAAGGAGATTATCGTCACAAACTGCATATGATGATTCTGAAAATATCCACACCTGCAATACTATAGTTGTATTTCTGGGAGGTTATGGTCTTGAGGTGTTTGATATTAGGTTTCGTGCTGTTTTTATGTGTGTTTACACTTGTTCAAATTGTCCTGATTTTTTTTGCTCATGGTGACTACAGAGTACCGTATATAATTTTTCAGCACCCATTTTTAATTTTGTTGTTGGGTCATTGTACTCATCCTAGATGTGTAGAGGTAGTTAACAGTTAGAATGCATTATAAGTGTGGCTAACAATGAATGATGTTCAGTCTTATGGTTATTAACATATTTTTATTAGATAAATGAATTGAGGGAATGTCCAGAGTCAGCATTATTTGCACACAGAAATCACAATAACATGATGCATCAAATGAAAAAAATTTGATGAAGTAAGAAGTAACACCTCAACATAACATGAAGTAACATGAAGTAACACCTCAACGCCCTTAATAATGAAGTAAGGGCGAAAAGGGAGAACGGCCTATTGACATAGCTCGAGTGCATGGGGGAGTTGTGTAAAACCCTGGTTTGTATCTCGGAGAGGCTGCAGGATCCAGTAATCCGTAGAACTTCGGTTTCAACTCTTGACCATGTCGTAGCTCAATCGATTAAGGCAGCATCTCGGATGCTCTCGGACGCAGGTTCAAATCTTTGTCACAGCCCTTGTGGATTTGTTCAGCATTATTTATCACAGGCAATAATTTACCTTTATTTTTCTTTGTGAAGGTAAATTAACCTTAATATCACTTTAATGAAATTTTGCTTATAGTTTTTTGCAATGTTTTATGTTTTCCCTCATGATCACAGTAAGACTGGTCAATCTGATACTACTGTATACTGCAGTACATTTTACATTCTGAGAATATTTTCATGTAGAAACACTATTACATAAGTTTGTTTTTACTGTAAATTTGTAATTTACAGTATTGTGTCTTAAGTCTTCTTATATCTCCTGCCACTGAGTGCTGACAAATGAGAAAGTAAATAAATATAAAATTACAGTATATAGAAATGTGTGTGCTTTTTTCTGAGGCTATGGGTTCCCTTCTTCCAGCCAGAGGTGGTACCTCCCTATGTACAGTATATGGAAATGATGTGTTTTCTTGCAGGGCAAGTACTTTGGCCCAGATAGCCCATGTGAAGAAGTTCCTTGTGATGAGGGTTCCATGCTGAGCTCTGACATCAGTGAGGCCAGTAACAGTGAGGCACTTGCCCAGCCTTATCATGCAGATGCCAGTGCCTCTTATTCTGCCGGAGACGGGGTGAGTTTACATTGGTGAGGCATTGTGAAGGTGGCTGGGAATCATGAAAATGTTGCTAATTATTTAAGCCTCAGGAACAAATTACGTTTTTAAGGCTTATGCATGAATGCAGTATTTGGATTGGCTAAGATAAACTAAATGTGACAAGGAGGTAAGACAGACTAATATGGGGCTCAAGTGGGAATTTTGTGCAGCATATTTAGTAGATTTATGGCTTACGATAGAGTAAATATAACAAATAAAACATTTATTGTTGTTGGAAATGGACACCTTTGTTACTCTGGTATACCACTGCAATAAAAAATTATCATATAACATGGTGCTGATATTGTAGTTTTTAATATTTAACTCGTATAGTTATTACCTATTTTAAGGTGTAAATGGTGTTCCAGGAGAAAATGAAAATGGCTGTAAATTCAAAGATTTATATATTAAAAGACAGTCACATATTACATTTTTAAAATATATATACAGTACATAAGTATACATGATACAGGATGTATAATGGCAGTACAGTATAGAAGAGTGTTAGTGACCCTCAGTATATGCTTGAGAAGAAAGGTATGTTAAGGTAAGTGTGTGTTACTTGAGAGCAGTGAGAGAAATGTCTATAGGGCTGTCTCATCACATGGCAGTGCTGTATCAAATACGAGTGAGTTGTAAAAAGTGGTGATCATACTTCATAAGCTTCTAAGAGGTGAGAGAATAATAGTTTTAATGTTAAAACAAAAGGAGTTTATTAATAAATACAGAGAAGAGTCAATAGATATCTTGATGCAAGACACTGTGGAAAAATTAATGTTAGTAACGTGTGGGATGTATATGAGGTAATTATCAAGAAAAAGTACTAAGCCAGTATGACTATATAACAAAAGGAAGGGATATGTCCATCTAGTCTTATAAAGTTATTACCTAAGTGTAATTACAGATTGAGAGCTATGGTCATAGTGTCCCATCTTCCCAGTACTGTACTTTGTTATGACACTCTAAAGCCACTGAGGATTTTTAGCCTCTACTGCCTTCTCATTTAACTTGTTTTAACTGTTGTGACATGAAAAATGGATGGTAGCGCAGTCTCTCTAGGGCAGATGGAATGCCCTACCACTCTGTTTGCTAAAGTGAACTTTCTAATATTTTTTGGCAGTTTTGTTCCTTAGTTTGAATGTATGAGCTCTTTTTCTTGAAGTTGAAGTTTTCAACAGTTCTTCTTTGTCAGTGTTGATGATTCCTTTAACTATTTTGTATGTTGTGGCCATATAATCTCTCTCTCTTCTTTGTATCTCTTGTTTTTCTTAGTTCCAGAAGACATTTACTTGCATGACTTTGGACCTTTTCCAATTTCGTGATGTGCATTTTAAAATACTGGTACCATACAACAGCTGCATATTCAAATGTGGGTCTCACAAAGATCATGAACAATTTCCCTAATATTTCAATCCATGTGTTTAATTAAAAACAATTCTAAAATTGGAAAGCATAGCATACAATCCTCGCACAATGTTCTTTATGTGATACTCACATGGCAGTTTTCTTTCTAGAATCACCCCTAGATCTCTATCAGAATTCTTTAAAGCATTTTTCAGATAATTTGTAGGTTGTATATATGGCCTATTATCTTCTATTCCACATAACATAATGTGGCATTTTTTCACATTCAATTCCATTTGCCAAGTGTTGCTACATCCATATATTTTGTCCAGGTATCTTGTAAGGCATGACAATGGTCTAAGTATCTTATCTTCCCTAGTTGCTTGGTATCAGCAAACATGCAGACTCAGAGTCACAATAACGTGTTTGCTGATGTGATGCCCAAACCACACAACAGAAAATGAATAAATGACATTTTGTTCATCTTGGACAATTACACATCTTGATAATGGTCCAGGATAGACCAAAATGTTGACATTTCTACATTTTCTGATTTGTGGTTTGGACATATCAGCAAATGTGTTCATATAATTCTGTGTTTCTTCATTAATGGATTTCTTTCTTTGTTGTAACTTCCTAGCCTAAAAATGTCCTCAACAATGTTTTAAGCCTCCTCCATCTGTGTCCCCATCAGGGCTGATGCCTTCCATAATCATGTAGGTGGGAAATAGGGTGATGATAACGATTAAGATAATATATAATAAAAGTGTGTTGAGGCCTTTTTTAACATTATGTAAAAATAAAAACTAAGTTTATATTCTCTAGTTCAAATCTGTGAGATTTGATTATATGCCTGTAATAAGATCTTGGTACTTACCACTACAAACTTTGTATTTTGTTTCATAATGTAGGCTTCCTCAACTGATGAAGACAGCCTACCGACTGATGAGGACTCAGATACACGTCGTTTTGGTGGTATTAAGAGAATTAAAAGGAAACACAAAGCCTCAGAATTACAAAAACGTCAGGTTTGTATATGTTAAAGAGAAGTTATAATAATACAGTAGTAGTTATGATTCAAATAGGAGCAAGATAAGCTTTACCTCCTAGATAGTAATGATCTTGTAGATCACTTTAAATAAATAAATAATAAATAAATAAATGTTTATTCAGGTAGGATAAACATATCCTACCTGAATCTAATATCCATATCCTAAACTGTTACATATGGTAGTCTGTACTATGGGGGATATAGTATAACATGTGTTTAGGGGCAGTAGTTAGCATTAAGAGTTATCAAATATGGGAGATCTCAAAGGTCCGGCCCCCACTAAATATAGAGAAATAACTTGGTTTGGCTTATTACAGCAATAGTCAGCCTAGAGGTTGATCATAGATCTCCTACACAGGAAAAATGGATACTCCTTTAACTAACTTACTTATTTATTACCCCCTTAACAACCCCCCATGTACATTCATACCAATAACAATAATAATAATTACTTTACCACACTATCTTACGTTAAAAGCCTTGGTCCACTTAGACAGGATACAAGGTTTACACTGAGAACAAGCTAGGGTAAAGTACTACTGGTTAAGAACTGGAGCTTGATGCAGCTTAGGGTAGTGAGACCACGTGGTACCCTAATACAACACAACACAACACTTAGGGGTACCCAAAACACTGGCAAATACTACCCCCAGGTCTCACCAAACTTTACTACCAGAGTAGGCACACTTACAACACAGAATATACTTAACTTAAGGTAAGGGAAATAAGTAAGAAGAAAGGTAGAAGGGGAGAAGCGCCAAGTCACCAGTCCAGTTGTTTACACCTCGAACGCCAGCAGAGAAGAACGCTTCCAGCGACCAGCTCAGGGCTCCCGCATTGTGGTGGTGCCGGGAGGAGCCTAATTGATTGTGCAGCTAAACACATTAAAAATCTTCCCCTATGCAACATATTGTTACTTTATTCGTTCTCAGGGTAGTTAATCTTATAACAATGTTATATTTAATCCACAACAAGCTCAAGAGTCTGAATGCTTGTGAGCAACAAGATTCGTCCTACGTTTGGCAGGGAAGATACGAACAAAAACACGTCGACTTGCGTCTTGCTAATCTAACGTTATCTTGAGTAGCTTATTTAGTTCACTTTGACCTCTGGTTTCCACTTGAGGAACCCAGGGTTGTAACACATACATACAAGAGATTTTACAAAAATTGATAGATTTATAGATAGAGCTAGTACATACAATGCCTAAAGCCACTATTACGCAAAGCGTTTCGGGCAGAAACGCTTTTTACCGGACAAACAGTCCAAGCAGCACTTAGTTCTAAAATACAACTGGAAAACTGCTGCTCATATAAATATAAAGAGCATGACCTACCAGGAACAGAGTACAGTATGTTCTGTGGTTGTTCTTCTCCACAGCTGTGGAACAGAATGTTAACAGCTGGTGTGTACATTAACAACTTGTCTTTATATAGGCCCAATTATGTTCAGTATCTTGGGCAAGTCTTATGGCTAGGAGAAGAGAAGACGTACAATGACGGTACAAATTAAATGTGCCATTATTGTAATTTTAAATTTTTATTTTATTTTAGTGTATTTAAAAGCCTCTTGAGTTTGGAAAACAATTATTAATCGATTGCAGTGCATAACTCATATTTATTTTATTTATTTATTTTATATATATATATATATATATATATATATATATATATATATATATATATATATATATATATGTATGTCGTACCTAGTAGCCAGAATGCACTTCTCGGCCTACTATGCAAGGCCCGATTTGCCTAATAAGCCAAGTTTTCCTGAATTAATATATTTTCTCTAATTTTTTTCTTATGAAATGATAAAGCTACCCGTTTCATTATGTTTGAGGTCAATTTTTTTTATTGGAGTTAAAATTAACGTAGATATATGACCGAACCTAAGCAACCCTACCTAACCTAACCTATCTTTATAGGTTAGGTTAGGTTAGGTAGGTTAGGTAGTCGAAAAACAATTAATTCATGAAAACTTGGCTTATTAGGTAAATCGGGCCTTGCATAGTAGGCTGAGAAGTGCGTTCTGGCTACTAGGTACGACATATATATATATATATATATATATATATGCAATTGACGATCACAAAACACTGATCATTTTATGCGGAAAATCCACAGAGAAATATGAAATGAGGTGAACGTTTCGGCTTTGTTAAAGCCTTTGTCAACACCAGACTGACTAAAAGTCTGTCTGTTGTTGACAAAGGCTTTAACAAAGCCGAAACGTTCACCTCATTTCATATTTCTCTGTGGATTTTCCGCATATATATATATATATATATATATATATGTCGTACCTAGTAGCCAGAACTCACTTCTCAGCCTACTATTCAAGGCCCGATTTGCCTAATAAGCCAAGTTTTCCTGAATTAATATATTTACTATAATTTTTTTCTTATGAAATGATAAAGCTACCCTTTTCACTATGTATGAGGTCATTTTTTTTTTATTGGAGTTAAAATTAACGTACATATATGACCGAACCTAACCAACCCTACCTAACCTAACCTAACCTATATATATAGGTAAGGTTAGGTTAGGTAGCCAAAAAAAGCTAGGTTAGGTTAGGTTAGGTAGGTTAGGTAGACGAAAAAACATTAATTCATGAAAACTTGGCTTTTTAGGCAAATCGGGCCTTGCATAGTAGGCTGAGAAGTGAGTTCTGGCTACTAGGTACGACATATATATATATATATATATATATATATATATATATATATATATATATATATATATATATATATATATATATATATATATATATATATATAAATATAAGAAGGTACACTGGATTTATGAGAATGTAAAAACATCAATGCTATGAATTCTCATAAATCCAATGTACCTTCTTTATATATATATATATATATATATATATATATATATATATATATATATATATATATATATATATATATATATATATATATATATATATATATATATATGTCGTACCTAATAGCCAGAACGCACTTCTCAGCCTACTATTCAAGGCCCGATTTGCCTAATAAGCCAAGTTTTCATGAATTAATGTTTTTCGTCTACCTAACCTACCTAACCTAACCTAACCTAGCTTTTTTTGGCTACCTAACCTAACCTTACCTATAAATATAGGTTAGGTTAGGTTAGGTAGGGTTGGTTAGGTTCGGTCATATATCTACGTTAATTTTAACTCCAATAAAAAAAAATTGACCTCATACATAGAGAAAAGGGTTGCTTTATCATTTCATAAGAAAAAAATTATAGTAAATATATTAATTCAGGAAAACTTGGCTTATTAGGCAAATCGGGCCTTGAATAGTAAGCTGAGAAGTGAGTTCTGGCTACTAGGTACGACATATATATATATATATATATATATATATATATATATATATATATATATATGTCGTACCTAGTAGCCAGAACGCACTTCTCAGCCTACTATGCAAGGCCCGATTTGCCTAATAGGCCAAGTTTTCATGAATTGTTTTTCGACTACCTAACCTACCTAACCTAACCTAACCTAACTTTTTCGGGTACCTAACCTAACCTAACCTATAAAGATAGGTTAGGTTAGGTTAGGTCGGGTTGGTTAGGTTCGGTCATATATCTAAGTTAATTTTAACTCCAATAAAAAAAAATTGACCTCATACATAATGAAATGGGTAGCTTTATCATTTCATAAGCAAAAAATTAGAGAAAATATATTAATTCAGGAAAACTTGGCTTATTATGCAAATCGGGCCTTGTATAGTAGGCCGAGAAGATATATATATATATGTCGTACCTAATAGCCAGAACGCACTTCTGAGCCTACTATGCAAGGCCCGATTTGCCTAATAAGCCAAGTTTTCATGAATTAATTGTTTTTCGACTACCTAACCTACCTAACCTAACCTAACCTAACTTTTTCTGCTACCTAACCTAACCTAACCTATAAAGATAGGTTAGGTTAGGTTAGGTAGGGTTGGTTAGGTTCGGTCATATATCTACGTTAATTTTAACTCCAATAAAAAAAAATTGACCTCATACATAGTGAAAAGGGTAGCTTTATCATTTCATAAGAAAAAAATTATAGTAAATATATTAATTCAGGAAAACTTGGCTTATTAGGCAAATCGGGCCTTGAATAGTAGGCTGAGAAGTGAGTTCTGGCTACTAGGTACGACATATATATATATATATATATATATATATATATATATATATATATATATATATATATATATATATATATATATATATATATATATATATATATATATATATATATATATATATATAAGAAGGTACATTGGATTTATGAGAATTTATAGCATTGATGTTTTTACATTCTTTCAAAGCAACTAACAGCATTTTGGGCAGGTCCTTAATCTGACAGATAATTTTAAGTATGAAATTTGTAGTAAAAATTGAAAAATATTAACAAGTACATTGTAGCATAATTTGAGGATTATTAATGGGTACATGTAGGAAAATTTGCATTCAACATAAGGACCATGATATAAGTTGATAGCAGTGATTGCAATAGTGGAGTGGCATGGTTTAGGCACATATATTGGGGGAGTGGGTAGCACAAGATACAGTGCAGGTTTGAAGCACTAGGTAGGAAACTATGAGGATGAAATTAGGTTCTTTTTGTTTCACTTTTGAATAAGGCATAAGTTGGCCAGCTTTTTAATATATTAGGGAGTGATTTCCATAGACTAAGTCCCTTTATTTGCATAGTGTTTACACAGATTTAGTTTGACTGCGGATATCAGAGATATTTATTTCTGGTGTGGTGATTATGGGTTCTATTACATCTGTCAAGGAAGAGTTTCAGATTAGGATTTGCATTTAGGAACAAGGTTTCGTACATGTAAATGGTACAAGAGAATGTGTGGAGTGAGTTTGTTTATCATGTTTAGGGATTTAAACAGAGGGGCTGTGTGTTGTCTAAAAACAGTTTGTTATTGGTCTGATAGCAGATTTTTGGTGGGTAATGATTGGCATCAGGTAGTTTGCAGTGGTTGAACCCCTTGCACAGATACCATAAGTAAGTTAGGGATAGTCGGTCGGTTAAATTTAAATCAAGACAGACAGTGGCATTGTAAGAGTGAAAACCTGCCGTATCTATAATCTTCCCATATTGCAGGGCACACCATTAAGACGCTGCTTGGGTAAACCTTCTGCAGTTGAAGTGTTGGCAGTGCCTCTCTCCAGTGAAGGAAGACAGAAAACTGAAGCCAAGTAAGCCATTGTTCATTATTTATGTTATAAATTCTTATTGGATCATTTACAGCTGTTTCTTTGTTAACATTTTTAGTTTTGAACTCCAATAGCTGAGTGTCAGACCAATTCTGCAGTTTGTTCACATGTTCTGGATGCAGCTTGATATTTTCTGTCATTCTCTCCCATGAGTAAGTCCTCATCTATCCTTTCTAGTTCTACGGTACTACATTTATTTTCCATTTCAGCAAAAGTGTTCTGTTACCAACGTGCCACTTTGAGTAAGCACAGGGAAGCTATTTCCTTCCAGAAATCAGGCATAAAATGGAATGAAATGTCCTTTTCTGGTAGGACATTTCAGTAGCACCTTATCCCCTCCCTGCCTTCCCATCGGAAATTTTAAGAGTTCAATACTGGCAGCTGGGCAGGCTAAGGCTGAAATTATTCATTTGATACCTGCTTGATGGGGTTCTGGGAGTTCTTCTACTCCCAAGCCCAGCCCGAGGCCAAGCTCGACTTGTGAGAGTTTGGTCCACCAGGCTGTTGCTTGGAGCGGCCCAAGAAATTGTAGAATTTGCAGAAATATGTTGTTTGGCTTGGTTTCATCTTCCTTATTTCTTTCAATGGTTTGTTTTATTTGACTTTCTGATTAGTTATACTATAGTTTGGGTAAATATCTGAACCCAAGTTCTTCTCACTTCGTAGAGAGAATCAGATTCTGGTTCTATCTTTCAAGGTCAGCATAGGTCTCATAGTCCTTACAAAATACTTTGGTTTAGCTGTTCCAACATGTAAGCACCAGGGAGCTAATGAAGGTCTTAACAGAAATTTTCTGTGGGGAGCTCCTTCGGCTCCCTGGAGCTGTCAGGCTAATATGCGATATATTAGACTAGGGCATTAGTCATTGGAGTTCTGCCTACCGGGGACCACGAGCCAGGACCTGGCCCCCCTTAGAGAGGCACAGGGAGCAATGCCCCTGGAAAACCTGTGGTTGGGGTTTTTCCTAATCCGTCATCGACCGAGGTTAGGCACCCAGAAAGGTAGGCATAACAAAACAAACCCCACATGAACAAATCCACAATTGCTATGATGAGGGGTTCGAACCTATGCACGGGATGTTCTAGCCAATACAAAACCACACATGGTAAGAACCCGACATTAGTCTAGTCAAAACTTCACATGGCAAGAAAATTGCAACTGAAAACCGAACAGAGAAACAGAACTCCCCCAAATCCCAAGGAAATAAGCAAACAAGCAAACGTCACACCTCACCACCACGTCGTTTGTCTGCGCAACCCTTCCCTTCCCGAGAGGGGAAGGGGGGAGCCCCGGACCTTCCATGCCAGCTGCTCAGCAACTAGTTCATTGGCTAATGCAATCTAGGGAGGTCGTCAACTCTGGCCTCAATTTCTTGGCAGTGTTTTGCCTTAGTGATGTTCTCTGCAACTTAGTGGTGTGGTGGTCAGGTATCATAAGAGTACCGGGGCTGCATGTGCTTAGGGGACAGCCTTCCCTAAGTGCCCTGTGAGTACTTTCCTTGAGTGTTAGGGTTACCCTCCCTGGTGCCTTTAGAACGTCATTTCCGTAGGGGTTTTTTGCTGTTCAGCATTTACCGCACCCTTGGGATCAGCTGAGGGTTTCATGGCCCTTGTTTAGCCTTGGATAGGGAGTGGTATTGTTGCTGGTTCGGGCATCAAGGTGTTGCCCAGCCAGCTTACCGATGCAGTGGCCGGTTCCTGTTTCCTCTGGGGCCGTTATACTTTTTTTTTTATTTTTTTTTATTTTTTTTTTTTTATTGTTCTTGGGAGGGAGGTCTGCCTTGTATGGCTATAGGACCACTTATATTGTTTTGGTGGCCCCAGCTAGGGCCCCGTGATTATATATGCCACAGGGGTTCAGTGTTTTGATCATCCCCTTGTTAGCTTTGGATCTAACCAGCTAGCCCGGGCTTCCTGTAGTAGTTAGCCTACGGGCCCTGGAAAGCCCTGTAGGGGCTCGATGAACCTATAGATGCATTTTCAGAGTTCCTGCTCACCTCGTGCGAGTTTGAAGATTGCTGTATGCCCCTTGTCTCAGAGTGACAGTCACCACTTTTGCCTCAGTCATGCTGCCTGTTGGGTCAACGACACCTTTGACCCGGAGTCTTGCGAGTCTTGTTCTGTTTGTTTTCCAATTTAGCCATTCTGATAACATTGATATTCGGGTTGAGACGGCAGCCACATTGCATGCTAGGTTTAGATTGCTGCAACGTGCTAGGTTGGTTGCCCACCCGGATGCCCTGAGGCTGCCCCGTTTTGGTTATAGGGACCAGGACTTAGGGCATTAGTCGCTTCCACTTTGGTTTTGTTTGCGCTCCCTGGTCCTTACCCTGTCATTTGTGTGTGTGGCTTTGGGTCACTTGTTGCAGCCAGTTGTCTCACCTTTGAGTTGAGAAGCATGTGGTGGCCGCCGCCTAGGTAAGTCCCTTTTTTCCTTATCTTTGGTTATGTAGCTCAAAGGAGCACAAGGGGCTCCCCACAGAAAACCAGCCTTGAATGTAATGTAACGTCATTTATTGGGTGAGCCCTGGAGGCTCCCTGGCACTCTCTCTCCCTCCGGTCAGCGGTTTTTGCATTGTTTTGATGCCTAGCCTCCGAACTGGAGTTGCCGAATTGTCAGTGTGGAGGGTCCTTGGCTCTCCCATCCCCTTCCAGGGGAGGTGTTGGCTATGCAACCAAGCTATACGACAGTGAGGTGTGAAGTTTGCTTGTTTCCTTGGGATTGGGGAAGGGGGGCTTCTCTGTTTGGTTTTGCCTGGAATTTTCTTTCCATGTGGGGTTTGTTTTGTTACGCCTATCTTTCTGGGTGCCTAACCTCGGTCGATAGCAGATCAGGAAAACCCCCAACCACGGGGTTTTTCCAGGAGCCACTGCTCCCTGTGCCTCTCTGAGGGCCAGGTTCTGGCTCATGGTCCCTGGTAGGCAGAATTCCATTAACTAATGCCCAAGTATATCGTAAATTAGCCCAATAGTGCCAGGATGCCTCTGGGGCTCACCCAGAAAATGGCGTTTCATTACATTTAATGCTGGCTTTTTGTTTTGTTAAATTCAACTTTTGTTTTCTGGGGGTGGGGGAGCCCCTTTGGCTCCCCGGAGCTATCCAGGCTGATATGTAACTATTAGTTTTCTGGCATCAAAGTGCATTGAGTTCTTGCCTACCGAGGACCACGAGCCAAAACCTGGGCCCCCCCCCCTCAGAAAGGCACGAGGAGCAATGGCCTATAGAAATCCCGATGTGGTTGGAAGCATTCCATGTCTGCCACTGACCGGGTCTGGCACCCAGATTGCTATCGAAAGCCAAACAAGTGGACAGAACTCCCCAAATGAAATACTAGCAAACTAGCATGATGTCATCGCTTTGCCGTGCCACCGTCTGCACCACCTCCCCCTCCCCGGGAGGGGGAAGGGGAAGCCCCAGACCCTCGCGCTGGTGATCCAACCTGCAGTTCTTGGCTGATGTGATACTGGCTGGTCAGGTGCCTTTGGCTCCAGTTTTGTTTGTTACTGTGCCTTGTGGCGTGGTCTGTCTCTACAGGTGGTGCATGAGCCAGGAGTAATATTCTACAGTACTCAGGCTGCATGCGCCTGGGGTTTCCTTCCCTTGGTGCCCAGTAAGTACTGCCCTTGGGGCTTGGGGGCCACCTTCCACAAGTCACCTTGGAATCTACCTCTGCTGTGTCTTTTACTGCTCGGTACTTGGCCACCCTTGAAGTCGGCCAAGTCTTTTGGGGTCTTTTGTTTTTGTTTTCCTTGCAGGTGGAAGGGGGGGGGTCCTGCCTTTGGTTGGTTGCCCCCTGTTTCTTTTAAGGTCCTTCTCTTATATACAAGTGTTTTGGTGGTACCGCCTGCTTGACCCCCCCCCATGAATGGACATGTCTCGGGGGTTCAGCTTTTGAAGTTTCCTTGGTAGTTTTTGGCGCTGGTTCGCAGTACCCAGCCTGGGTGTCCCTTGGCGTGTTACCAAGGCTAAGGGCCCTGGGAAACCCCGTGGGGGCTCTGTGGTTCGATGGATGTGACCCTCAAGTCCCCCCCCTTGCTTCATGCAAGATTGTTAGTTGCTCTGTCTTCTTGTCTCAGGGTGTCATTCACTAGTTGTGCCTCTGCTATGCTGCCTGTGTGGTCGGTGGTTCTTTTGACTCGGAGTCGTGCGACGTTATTGTTGTTGGTGCGTGCTCAGTTCACCCTAAGGGTGAACTGGACCCATGCTGCAGGCACCCTGTCACCCTGCACCCATGCTCTGAGGGTGCAGGCAGCAGCTGTGTGGCATGCTATCTTGAGGTTATCTTGAGTTGATTTCGGGGCTTTAGTGTCCCCGCGGCCCGGTCCTTGACCAGGCCTCTACCCCCAGGAAGCAGCCCGTGACAGCTGACTAACACCCAGGTACCTATTTACTGCTAGGTAACAGGGGCATTCAGGGTGAAAGAAACTTTGCCCATTTGTTTCTGCCTCGTGCGGGAATCGAACCTGCGTCACAGAATTACGAGTCCTGAGCGCTATCCACCAGGCTACGAGGCCCCATAGGTTCCGGTTGCTGCAACATGACAGGTTGGTTGCTTCCCCAGATGCCCTGAGACTGCCCCGTTGCGGTTTTAGGGACCCGTCTTTGGGGGTGGCGGTCGCTTCGCTTTTGGTACCTTCCGCCCTTCCTTTCCCCTTCTGTTGTGCATCTGGGCCCCCTCTCTCTGGTTCCAGCTCCGGCCCTTCCACAGGTTCAGAGGTGGGGGCAGGGTCTAGTTGGTATTGAAACTTGGGTGGTTTCGGGGGTATCCCCTTCTCCTGCCGATGCATATGGGTCTGACCAGTGGGCCCTCATCCTTAGTGTTTTTTCGGCTGTCCTGGCTTTTTCTTGAGTTCGGGGCTTTGGGCTTGGCTCGACTTTGGGTCCTCGGTGTGGGGTTCCCAGGGCGGGGGAGGGTTTGACTTAGGGGGGGGGGGCCATGGGCCCTGTTGAACTCCGCCTGGGTTTTTGTACCCTCAGGGCGTGGCTTGGTGCTACATGGAGAGGTGTTTTTTTTCGCTCCTTCTTGTACGAATTAGTTTTGGCATCTACCCCTCCTCGGGTTCTGTTCTGTAA
This sequence comes from Procambarus clarkii, assembly GCF_040958095.1. NCBI lineage: Eukaryota > Metazoa > Arthropoda > Malacostraca > Decapoda > Cambaridae > Procambarus > Procambarus clarkii. The sequence goes on from NC_091179.1 coordinate 24,629,740, forward strand.
TCCTGTGGGTTCCTCGGGGTCGTCTTTCCAAAGGTTTTTGGCTTCCCGCATCCCGTCCCATGTTGTGCGGGTAGTCCTTGCAGCTTACCTCCTGCTTGACCCAAAGGGGGTATCCCCTTCTCCTGCCGATGCATATGGGTCTGACCAGTGGGCCCTCATCCTTAGTGTTTTTTTCGACTGTCGTGGTTGTGCAGGTAGTCCTTGCAGCTTACCTCCTGCTTGACCCAGATTATGCTTTCGTGTTGGATTCGCGTTCCTTTGTGTACGGATCTTCGTGTCCATCCTGGGTTTGTTATGAAGTTATGGAGTCGTCTTGGTTAGCAGACTGCTTACTCTTCTCGTTAGAGGCTTGGCACACATTCTGTCAGTCCCGCATGCTTGGTTGGTAGGGGGGCTCTGACGGTGTTGCAGGTTTTCCTGGGGGGCAACTTTGAGCATCTCAATACATGTTTGTTCGCCCCTGCCCTTCCGCGGGATGTTGATGTGATGCAGCTTCCTGTGCGGGTTCCTTCGTTTGGCTGCCTTGGTCGCGAAGGCTTTGTGTACACGTGGCCTGCTGGCTTCGGCTCTGCATTTCTTCTCCCTCCTTGCGCTGTCCTTGGATTGGCTTGAGTTGGTTGTGGTAGAGCGTGGGGCCGTCTCTAGGTCCGGTGCATTGTCCTCGGCGGTGCATCCGTCGTCCGCATTGTTGAAGCTGTTTGGGGCGCTCCTGCGGGATGTGGTTTCACATTTTTTTGCTTCTCGCCTTGCGTGTCGGCAGGCAGTGCTTGCTTCATTCATGGAATCCGCTTGGGACCCTGGCTCTTCGCTTGTCTTCCCCATTTTTCTACTGTAGTTTGCTGTGAATGCGGTTGTGCAGTATCTGCAGGCAGCTTCGGCTAGTTGCTGTCCTGTGTCTGTCTGGTTAGTTCTCCGGGGGGCTCATGTGGGGGAGGGGAGGGAAACCTTCTCGGAAGGGTCGTGCCTGGGCTTGGGGTTCTTCCCGTCGTGGTAGGTCAGTGGTGTTGGATTCAGGGCAGCGCAACCTTCGATCCCGTCTTATTTTGGTCGGCACGGGGATCGCCCTGTGCGCCGCTTAGGTTCTCAAAAGGTGCATTGGCCCTTTTGCGTTTCATCGCATTGATGGGGTGATGGAGGGGAGGCTCACTCTGTTCTCTCGCACCTGGTCCCATGATTTGTGGGCCTTTCAGGTCGTTTCGTTCAGCCTGTGGTGGCGTTGGGTGGCTTCTACTCCTTCGGGGGTTTGGGGCTGGTGGGGCGGGCCTCTTCTCCTGCACTCTGTCGCGTTGTCTCGGAGTGGGTTTGCTTGTACGTAATTGAAACGACCTCATCTCTTAGGTGGGTTCCCCACCTGTTTCCGGTCCCATAACAAGCCTGCGTGGACCTCCGGTTCATTCTAAACTTGTCTGTACCTGTGGGTTTATTGCACCTCCTTTTGTATGACTACTCTGTCCCAGGTCCATCTTCTGTTGGAGCTGTAATTACCTAAGTGATTATTAGGTAATTACAGCTCCAACAGAAGATGGACCTGGGACAGAGTAGTCATACAAAAGGAGGTGCAATAAACCCAAAGCTGTGCAAAAAAAAAAAAGCAAAAAAGCTGTGCGCTTGGATGGTGTCCCTGGACCTCAAGGATGCTTATTGGCGCTTCCTGATTCATCCGAGGTTCGGGGACTGGCTTGGTTTTGTGGTGGGGGCATCAAAGATACCGTTTTTCGCTGCCGTTCATTCGGCTTGGATCAGGCGTCTCGTGTTTTCACACGCCTTGCTCGTAATTACCTAAGTGTAATTACCTAAGTGTAGTTACAGGATGAGAGCTACGCTCGTGGTGTCCCGTCTTCCCAGCACTCTTTGTCATATAACGCTTTGAAACTACTGACGGTCTTGGCCTCCACCACCTTCTCACTTAACTTGTTCCAACCGTCTACCACTCTATTTGCGAAGGTGAATTTTCTTATATTTCTTCGGCATCTGTGTTTAGCTAGTTTAAATCTATGACCTCTTGTTCTTGAAGTTCCAGGTCTCAGGAAGTCTTCCCTGTCGATTTTGTCAATTCCTGTTACTATTTTGTATGTAGTGATCATATCACCTCTTTTTCTTCTGTCTTCTAGTTTTGGCATATTTAATGCTTCTAACCTCTCCTCGTAGCTCTTGCCCTTCAGTTCTGGGAGCCACTTAGTAGCATGTCTTTGCACCTTTTCCAGTTTGTTGATGTGCTTCTTAAGATATGGGCACCACACAACAGCTGCATATTCTAGCTTTGGCCTAACAAAAGTCATGAACAATTTCTTTAGTATATCGCCATCCATGTATTTAAATGCAATTCTGAAGTTAGAAAGCATAGCATAGGCTCCTTGCACAATATTCTTTATGTGGTCCTCAGGTGATAGTTTTCTATCTAGAACCACTCCTAGATCTCTTTCTTTATCAGAATTCTTTAAAGATTTCTCACATAATATATAGGTTGTGTGGGGTCTATGTTCTCCTATTCCACATTCCATAACATGACATTTATTAACATTAAATTCCATTTGCCAAGTGGTGCTCCATATACTTATTTTGTCCAGGTCTTTTTGAAGGGCATGACAGTCATCTAAATTTCTTATCCTTCCTATTATCTTAGCATCATCAGCAAACATGTTCATATAATTCTGTATACCAACTGGTAGATCATTTATGTACACAATAAACATCACTGGGGCAAGAACTGAACCCTGTGGTACTCCACTTGTGACATTTCTCCATTCTGATACATTGCCTCTGATTACTGCCCTCATTTTTCTATCAGTCAGAAAATTTTTCATCCATGATAGAAGCTTACCTGTCACCCCTCCAATATTTTCCAGTTTCCAGAACAACCTCTTATGTGGAACTCTGTCGAAAGCCTTTTTTAGGTCCAGATAGATGCAGTCAACCCAACCATCTCTTTCCTGTAATATCTCTGTGGCTCGATCATAGAAACTGAGTAAATTCGATACACAGGACCTTCCAGATCGAAAACCATACTGTCTGTCTGATATTATATCATTTCTCTCTAGGTGTTCTACCCATTTAGTTTTGATTAGTTTTTCCAATACTTTCACTATTACACTTGTCAATGATACAGGTCTATAATTGAGGGGGTCTTCCCTGCTGCCACTTTTGTAGATTGGAACTATGTTAGCCTGTTTCCACCCGTCTGCTACGATTCCTGTACACAGGGATGCCTGAAAGATCAGGTGAAGTGGAATGCTGAGCTCAGATGCACATTCTCTCAGAACCCATGGTGAAACGCCATCTGGGCCAGCTGCTTTGTTCTTACCGAGCTCCTTGAGCATTTTTTCCACTTCGTCTCTAGACACCTCTATGTGTTCTATGTTGTTCTCTGGAATTCTTATTGTATCTGGTTCCCTAAAGATTTCATTTTGTACAAACACACTTTGGAACTTTTCGTTTAGTGTTTCACACATTTCCTTTTCATCTTCCGTGAATGTATTTCCCATTTTCAACCTCTGAATATTATCCTTTACCTGCAATTTGTTGTTTATGAATTTATAGAATAGACCTGGTTCTGTTTTACATTTGTCCGCAATCCCTTCTTCAAAATTTCTTTCTGCCTCTCTCCTCACTGCCGTGTAGTTGTTTCTCGCATCTTTGTATCGCTGGTATGTTTGGGGGTTCGGCCTCTTCCTGTATTGATTCCATTTTTGTGTCTTTCGGTCTCTAGCCCTCTCGCAATTTCTATTGAACCAATCCTGTTTCCTAGTTCTGCATCTCTGTTTTGGTATAAATTTTTTTGTGCCTTTATCATATATTTCACAAAACTTGCCATACATCTCATTCACTTCCTTGCCTAGCATCAAGTCTGTCCAATTATACTCACTAAAAAAATTTCTAAGGTCACCATAATGTCCTCTCCTGAAGTCTGGTTTTTCAACTGCTTCAACCTCCTTATTTTCTTCCAGCTTATAACGCATTGCATACTTTATTCCCAAAAAGACATGGTCACTTTTACCCAAGGGAGGAAGGTACTGAATGTCAAATATCTCTTCCTCCTTCCTGGTAAATATCAAATCTAGCATGGAGGGAACGTCCCCTTCCCTCATCCTCGTAGCTTGTTTAACATGTTGATACAAGAATGTTTCCAGGATGAGGTCTACAAATTTACAGGTCCAAAAATCTTCTGTTTTAGCTTCATATGCTTCCCAGTCTATGGATTTCAAGTTGAAGTCACCGACTATCAACAGTCGTGATCTATCGTTATCCGCTCTCGCTATAATCTCTCTCATTATTGTTATAAGACCTTCACGTTTACTATCTAGCTCCTCCTTTGACCATGTGCTGCTTGGCGGTGGACTATATGCATTTATCATCATTAGTTTATCATCCTCATAGCAGATCTCTAGTGCTATTATGTCAACTTCTTGTGGATTGGCAGTCATTATTTCCTTCACCTTTAGGTGTTCTTTTACCAGCACAGCAACGCCACCGCCTTTCCTAATTTTTCTGTCCCGTCTCCAAATTGAGTAGCCCCTTGGGAATATGACCTCATTTAAAATTACATCTTCAAGTTTTGTCTCCGTGAGTGCAACAATGTCTGGTGTCTGCAGCTGTATTACATCACTTAACTTAACACTTAACAGTATCTTCGATCTCACTCCATCTATGTTGGTGTATGCAATCTTCAGGAACTTGTTCCCCCTCTCCTTATTCTTCACTCCCCCTCTCTCTATTATCGTGGTGACCTGCATGTGTCTGTTAGGTGTTCAGGTTCTGGCCTACCTCGATGACTGGCTGGTTTGGGCTCCCAGCCAGTCCGCATGTCTGCTTTCTCAGCTCACCGGGTGCCTGATGCACTGGCGGTATTCCTGTCTGGTTCCCTCTTGGGTTCGGTCTTGGTTGGGTCTTGTGAGGAACGCTCGGACCACTTCATTGTCTCTTCTTCCCTGCGGCTCTGCTTCGCATGTGTTCCCGCCTTCATCTGTTCCTGCACAGCACGGAGCGGGTGTTCGTGGCTGTTTGGATGTTGCTCCAGAAGATTTGGGTCGCTCGCGGGTCGATGATCTGGCTTCTTTGGACTGTTCCTCAGTGGTTCTTTGTCGGAACCAGGGGGGGTTACTTGCGGTTCTTTGCTTTTTTTTGGGACTGGTCGCTTCGGGTGAATATTCTGCTGAGTTCTCAGGGTTGGCTCTCCTGGCGGTTCATGTTCGGAGGTATCTGAGGTCCTGGCTTGCTGGGTCATACCAGGGGAGAGTTGTCCTTCTGGCTCCTTGGTGTCCGGCCTAGCTATGGTTTAAGGCTCTGCTTACTCGGTGTCCGACCCCGAGGGTTTTCCCGCGGCTCCACCTGTCTGCGGATCGGTCCAGTCCTGTTCGAGGATGGTTCATTCTTCTCCTCGAGTCTTCAAGTCTGGGATTTTTGTCTCGAGTTTCTCGTCACTTGTATGGGCGCAGGTGGCTTTGTTATTGGCCTCCCACGTGCGTGCTTTGTCTCGGCGGTTGTGTGAAGTTTCCTGGTGGAAATTCACATAACACTGGTTTCCTGGTTTCCTGGCTTCCTGGTTTCCTGGTTTCCCATCACTGCGTAGGTGTACTTCGGTATCTGATAGACACCAAAGAGCGATAGGGTATCTGATAGGGTTGTCTTGCCCTTCTTTTTGTGGTTGTTCCAGGACTGTCATCTTCTGCCGGTTACTTTCGTCTCGTACAGTGCAGTGCTGGCGGAGCCGCTCCAGCTTGCGTTCGATATTGGTGTTCCTTCTGCCCCGTTCTGCATGCTGTCTCATGCGTTGCTTCACACCTCCAGCCTGCTCATGCGCCTCCGGTGCCGTCCTGGTCATTGGACCGGGTGATCTCCTTTCTCTCTTCTCTTTGGCTCATCGTGGTCAATTCTGTTCTGGGTTGTTTTTCCAGGTCTCTCTTCCTGTTGGCGTTGGCCTCTGAGGGTTGGGTCGGGGAACTTTTTGCTCTTCTCCGGAGCAGAAGTTTTCTGCCCGTTTGGTCCTGGTGGTAGGTTTGTTCTTTTGCAGCAGTCTCCTTTTCTGGTGATACAGTACAAGCTCTTGTCAATGCACTATATGAGACCAACCCCGGTTTGTTGCATCGTTGGATTCGTTGCAAAAGGTGACCTTCAAGAGGCGTTTGCGTCAGTGTCATTTTTTCTTATAAACAATAAAAATACATTATCATATTATATACTACCTATATATTACTACTCTACTAAAAAATACTGTGTTACCATTGTTATTTACCTTACTGTTGAAGTTATGTCCATCTTGAATTCTTATGGAGTTGTGAATGCTGTACAGTAAATACATACTGTACTGTATTATGCCATTAGCAGTGTATTGACAAGTAGTTCTGCTGTATGTTGAGGACTACAATAGAGTTTATGAAAACTATTTTACACTAAAATTACTGTACTGCAACCTTAATTTGAACACTAACACTATGTACTTAAATTTAACACTTATTCTAACTGTACACTCCACACGAGATGTTCTTAGATGTTTGCACCAGCTTTGCTGGTGCTCACTGCTGCTGTGTTTGCTTCAGCTGCTTCTGAGCTGGTGCTGGCTGCTGTTGTGCCCGTGCTGGGTGTGGCTGTGCTCGTGCTGGGTATGGCTGTTCTTATGCTGGTACTGCTGTGCTCATGCTGGGTACAGCTGAGCTCATGCTGGGTACAGCTGTGCTCGTGCTGGGTACAGCTGTGCTCGTGCTGGGTACGGCTGTGCTCGTGCTGGGTACAGCTGTGCTCGTGCTGGGTACGGCTGTATTGTGCTGGGTATGGCTGTGCTGGTTGATTTTCTGCTGCTAGTTCTTGCAAAATATTGCTTCATTTTTGGCATTAATAAAGCACTATTAGCAAGCCCCTGAGACATCTTGTTGTATAACAATACAGCTGTAGTAAAAAAATGGTAAATTCCATTATTATTCTTTCACCGGCGGATAAACACATCACTCGCAGACAAAGCTAATGGCACACGATGCCTACTGTACGAACACAGACTAGGTCTCTACACCCCTACTGTAGGCTGGTGTTTAAGCCAGATCCAGCAACATAAACTGCTCTCAAATATTGGATTCCCATCAAATTAATATATATTTGGGATATATATTTAGTTTAGCAACATTATTACGATAATAAGAGCCATAAAAAATACTTATTTTTGAATTGATTTATTAATTTTATTAATTCGAAGCCGTAGGTCACTGAACTGTGGCGACGAAATCGAACAAAACACGCATGGTGTTGTGTGCACAAAGATTAGACCTGTCCACTCGGGCTGGAGTTGTGCCGCCAATAACATGAATAATTTCTCAAATAGCAGATGTCTGTCATATTAGTATATTTTTGGTTTTATTTAGTTTAGTATAATTAGGATAATAAAGAGCTATTAAAACAACGGTTTTAGAAATGACTTATTCTGAAACTTCCAAAGTCATGGCTCACTGAACTATGACGACACAGATGAAAGAGAGTGAAACCTCACTGTAAAGTGATGTTTACAGTACAGTATTCCCTTATCTGTCCACCCTCACTCATCTTGTTTCATCACAGAAAATGTATATAAGAAGATTTCAGTACATTATCTTGCTATTCATGCTTCAGCCTTTAAATTAATCTGCAAAGATACATGTGCCACAAATCGGTGAATGAAAATCATGGAAACACAGTCGTTCACTTGTGTGGACCACTCTGGCTGGTGTTTGGTTAATATGCCTCACTTATTGTGTGGACCATTCTGGCTGGTGTTTGATTCATATGGTTCACTTGTTGTGTGGTCCACTTGTGTAATCCAACTTGTCATATGAAGGAATTATTAACTGTAACCTGTGAAAGAATGTGAAAGTTTTTCATCAGTCTGTGAACTCTGTCCCTACGTCGTAAGCAAATCCGTACATCTCCTGCTTCAGCAAACCATTGTTCGTCGAACCGGGTGAGTAAATCCGGCCTGAAAAGTGTGCGATCTAGCCGGAGATTCGTTGAATCGGGGTACATTGAAGTGAGGTTGTATTGTACTTGGGTGTGCTGCTTTCCGGAGGCGTCGTTGGGTTCTTGATGCTTGGTTGGTTGGGCCAGTGCTTCTTATGTTGTGTTTAGTTTTGGCTCTCTGCTGTTCTCTGCGCATCTTGGCCTCTGTGGCCGTGGGGGGTACTTTGGATTACCTGGGTTCCCTTCCTTCTTTTCCGGGGTTCGGGTCTCCCAGGTTGTCTGCAGGGTCCTTCGGTTTGCCAGTTTTTTATTTTTTTTTTTGTGTTAGGGCACGTGGCATCCACCTCCTGGGTCCTTCTCTCTTTTTTTCTTATCTTTAGTGAGATAGCTCCGGGGAGCTGACAGGGCTCTCCCCAAGAAAACCAGCGTGGAATGTCATGAAAAGCCATTTTTTTGGGGAGACTCGGAGGCTCCCCGGCATTCCTCCCTCTCTCCAGTCAGCAGTGTTTTTGCGTGTTTTTGACATCCAGCCTAAGAACTACCGGTTGGATCGCTGGCACAGGGGGCAAGGGGGGTTGCACAAACAGCAGCGCAGCGAAGTGATGACGTCATGCTAGTTTGCTAGTTTTCATTTGGGGAGTTCTGTCCACTCATTCGGCTTTCAGTAGCAATATTTTTACCAGAATATGGGTTTGTTTTGGGGCGCCTATCTTTCTGGGTGCCAGACTTGGTCGATGACAGACATGGAATGCTTCCAACCACACGGGGGTTTCTGTAGGCCAGGTTCAGGCTCGTGGTCCTTGGTAGGCAAGAACTCCATGCATTTTGACTGATGCCAGAAAGCTAACAGTTACATATCAACCTGGATAACTCCGGGGAGCCTCTGAATCTCACCCAGAAAATGGCGTTTCACATTCTACAGTTTTTTTTTTTAATAAATGACTAATAAAATGGATTTTCCTTAAATTTGTATTACAATATTAGCACAGTTTCATCCAATCATTTGTTTTTGTTTTCACTGTAAAGATCCACATACAAAAAATTACAACTAAATTGATTATTATGCTCTTACTGTGTTTTCTTTGGCAGACAAATATCTAACAACCTCAATACTACTCCAACTGTGAACCATACTCACCAAGGTGGATGGTTATCTTCTGAATCATCCCCTGGCAAAGTAACATGTTCTTTGCCTGGACAAGCCCCTCAAAGAGACCTCACACGCCACCAAGGGGATGGATCGGAGACTCCGGACTCTGAGGAAATGGTAAGAGGAAACTTGCAGTATACAGCTTTATGGATGAGAGAATCATTGTGCACAGTGAACAACCACTGAGGGCGTCTTACTTTCATTTGACCCTTTTATTGCTGTTCACAAGCGTTGTCGCTTTACAAGCATGGTCGCTTTACAAGCGTGGTCCCTTTACAAGCATGGTCCCTTTACAAGCGTGGTCGCTTTACAAGCGTGGTCGCTTTACAAGCGTGGTCGCTTTACAAGCGTGGTCGCTTTACAAGCGTGGTCGCTCTGCAAGCGTGGTCGCTCTGCAAGCGTGGTCGCTTTACAAGCGTGGTCGCTTTACAAGCGTGGTCGCTTTACAAGCGTGGTCGCTTTACAAGCGTGGTCGCTTTACAAGCGTGGTCGCTTTACAAGCGCGGTCGCTTTACAAGCGTGGTCGCATTACAAGCGTGGTCGCATTACAAGCGTGGTCGCTTTACAAGCGTGGTCGCTTTACAAGCGTGGTCGCTTTACAAGCGTGGTCGCATTACAAGCGTGGTCGCTTTACAAGCGTGGTTGCTTTACAAGCATTGCCGATTTACAAGCATTGTTTTACAAGTACATTAATTACCATTCTGGTGTAACTACAGTATACTCTCCTCTTCAAGTCAAGTCATTTATGATGAAAGTATGAATAGGATACATGTTTCAAAGATATTTTGTAAAGCCTTATGGTTTATGATTTGAGCTTTCTACAGCTCACTTTTTCTTGATTTCCTTCACTGCTCCTTATTTTAGTACCAGTATGACATTTGTGGGCAATGTGAAACATTCCCTATGACACTTGTTACATGCAAATGTGACGGGTGTCTTCTTGAGTGTAAGATCAGCTCAGTAGGTGACATTGGAATCTTATTTGAAGGAAACCAAGTGAAATAACTCAGAAAATAGAGGATTCATTTATTTACATGAGTAGTGTGATATGCTTGTGAATCTTATTTATAATGCAATTTTGTGAAAACAATTTGTGAAGTATATGTATTTTAGTGTATATGACATAGGAATTGTGACACAAGCCATATATGTTGACCAGACCACACACTAGAAGACCTGCAAGCCATATACTGTATATCTCTTTCAGTCAATAAATAATTACTATATAATGCAGTAGTTTTTTTTATAGAATTTATTCCAATGAGGAGGCCTTTTATATTTTTTAAGTGCTGTTTTGGATATTGATGCAATGCGAATATTAGCCATATGTTGAAAATGTTGTAATTTTATAGGTTGAGAAGAGAAAACGTCTACTGCACATGACACCGCACCAATCTGTGGGATGTGATAATGGAGACTGGCGTGCTGGTAGTAGGTTAGTAGGATTGAGTTACATTTGAGTGTTCAGGTGTCTCATATTTTGTCTGACAAAGATGAGATATAAATGGATTATATATGCGTGTATTTTAATTAACTGGTATCCTATAGCAAATCTGGCATGCTTTAAGATTTGTTTAATATTGACATAAAACATTTGATTAATTATTAATTAATGTGCTCTTTATGTAAATTTTCTATATCCTTTGCTAGGGTTCAACCAGAAGGAGAAGAGGAACAACCAAGTTCAAACATCTCTAGTGCTTCACTCAGTGACCTTATGGAAAAAATACGCAATAGAGCACAAAGGGGATCAATTACATGTGATAATTCTATAACTTCCAATTTATCTGAGCTTGTCACCTCACCTACCGGGTCCAGGCAAAATCCCTTTAAGCGAGAAGATTCTGTTTGTTCTAATTTGTCTGATTTTGCACCTTCTGAGTGCTCGGAGATGTCTCTGGATGTCTCAGTACGAGACGACTTGGCATACAATACGTTCACTAAGTTTGATAACATTGAGCAAGGGCTAGATGATGTCAAAGGTTCAATGTTAGAAATGGATGAAAAAGTCAACAAGTTTACATCTAAACCTAACCCATATACTTTCAAAACTACTTTCTCAGATTATTCCATTACATCAGGTGATTCACGCCCTAACTCGGCCATGGAGATTGTCAATGCCCATCGTTCAAGGGCAAGTTTTAAGGGACTCATAAATGCTAAACCCAATACATCATCAGAGTCAGAAGCTTTGGAAGCATTTGGGGCTGATGCGTCACAGCTGCCAGGACATGGTATCTCAGGCTCAGACGCTGAAGGCTCATTTGAATGGGATTCTCCACAGCATGGCTGGTCAAATAAGCGTGTTCTTTCCCTCTCCAGACTACCAGAACCACCATCTGAAGATGCCGAGTTATCACATGCATCTCTGCAGGTAATGTATATTTTATAACAAAAGTCATGACCCTTTATAATTATGTAATTACCTAAGTGTAGCTACATGATGAGAGCTACGCTTGTGGTGTCCCATCTACCCAGCACTCTGTCATATAACGCTTTGAAACTGACAGTTTTGTCCTTTTTGACGGAGGCCCGGTCCTCGACCAGGGCCTCCACCCCCAGGAAGCAGCCCGTGACAGCTGACTAACACCCAGGTACCTATTTTACTGCTAGGTAACAGGGGCATAGAGTGAAAGAAACTCTGCCCATTGTTTCTCACCGGCGCCTGGGATCAAACCCGGGACCACAGGATCACAAGTTCAGTGTGCTGTCCGCTCGGCTGACCGGCTACCGCCGTGTAGTTGTTTCTCGCATCTTTGTATTGCTGGTATGTTTGGGAGTTTGGCCTCTTCCTATATTGAGTCCATTTTTGTGTCTTTTGGTCTCTGGCCCTCTCGCAATTTCTGTTGAACCAATCCTGTTTTCTGGCCCTGCATCTCTGTTTTGGTATGAATGTTTGTGTGCCTTCATTGTATATTTTGCAAAATTTTAGATACATTTCATTTACTTCCCTGCCTAACAAGAAGTCTGTCCAATTACACTCGTTAAATTTTTGTCAAAGTTTCCCAAAGTGACCTCTCTTTAAATTGAGTTTATCAACTGTTTTAATGTCCCCCTTTTCTTCTAGATGATATCTTAAAGTATATTTAATGTCTAACAGGAAGTGATCACTCTTTCCCATGGGAGGACGGTACTGGATGTCAAATATTTCTTCTTCTTTCCTGGTGAATACTAGATCCAGTACTGACGGTACATCTCCTTCCCTCTTTCTTGTGGCCTGCTTGATGTGTTGATACAAGAATGTCTTCAGAATGAGGTTCACAAATCTGCATATCCAAAAGTCCTCCATTCTTGCTTCATAGGCCTCCCAGTCTATTGCTTTAAAGTTGAAGTCCCCCAGTATCAACAGTCGTGATTTATCTATCTGCTTGTACAATAATATCTCTCATGACCATTATGAGGCCCTCTCGTTTGTCATCCAGTTCTTCCTTTGTCCATGTGTTGCTTGCTGGTGGGCTGTAGGCATTTACAATTATCAGCTTATCATCCTGATTCCTGACCTGCAATGCCATTATGTCAATATCTTGAGGGTTTTCAAATATTAACTCTCTTACTTTCAGGTGTTTTTCACCAGCACAGCCACTCCTCCTCCCTTCCTAGTTTTCCTGTCATGTCTCCAAACTGAATAGCCCTTTGGGAATACGACTTCATTTAATATATTTCTTTCGAGTTTTGTCTTTGATAATGTGACAATATCTGGGACCTTAAGCTGAATTATATCTTGCAACTCCAAAGTTTTTGACCTCACTCCATTTATGTTGGTATATACAATTTTCAGGAACATGTTCCCTTTCCCTTTGCTCTTTACTCCACTTTCAACTAATGATTTTGTTGCCTTGTTTTTATGTACCATTTCATAAGCTTTTTAGTACCTGACACTTTGTAGAAAAAGAAATTTCTGTCTTCTTCATTTCTATCTCCAGTTAGACGTTTTGCTTCAATTAGATTAATTTTCGGCTTTTCTTCCTTTGAGAGGTCTCGTCTTATTGACCAAAGTTTGCCAACCTCATCACTCTGTAATTTCCTGGCATTTCTAAACACTTCAATCATGTTTTTCACTCCATTAAATGTCACCCTAAAGGGGAGGTTCTTGTCTCTCATATTTTCTTATTCTTCTAAAATCACTGACATTTTCCTTTGAGCCTTCTCCTAAACCTACTATTCTATGGGCCCCAAGCAGGGATATCTTATTGTTTTGTTTTGTTTAGTTTCTCCTTCTTTTCTATGGGGAGCCCCTTTCAGCTCTTTGGGGCTATCAAGCTAATTAGATACATTAGATACATTAGACCAGGGGCTTTAGTCAATGGAGTTCTGCCTACTTACCACTAGCCAGAACCTGGCCTCCTCAGAAAGGTGCAGGGAGCAATGGCTCTTGAACCCCCCCCCCACTATGGTTTGGGGTTTACCTTATCTGCCATCTACTGGGGTTAGGCACCCAGAAAAGTAGGCATAACAAAACAGACCCCACAAGGTAAGAAAGATGCAAATGAAAGCCGAACAGAGAGGGACTTGTGCGCCCATGGCTTGCTGGTTTCGACTTTGCGTTTCTTTTCCCTCCTGGAGCTGTCTTCGGATTGGCTTGAGGAGGATGTAGAGGTGCTTGGGGCTGTTGGGTCTGGTGCCTTGGGCTTGCCGGCGCGTGCGTCGGCTGCCTTGTTGAAGCTGTTTGCGCCGATCCTGCAGGATGCTGTCTCGCTGTTTTATGCCTCCCAGTTCGCGTGTCAGCAGGCAGTGCTTGCTTCCTCCTTAGAATCTGCTTGGGCCCTGGCTCTTAGAATGTCTTCGCCTTTTTGACTCCTGCTGTTCACTGATTCTGCAGGGGTGGAGTATATGCAGGGGGCTTCTGCTAGCTGTCGTCCGATGTCCAACTTGTTGGTTCCCTGGAATCTTGGAATGAGAGAAGAATAAGGGAGACATGGTCACCATATTTACAGAGTAATGAATGAATGAGACAAGTCTGGCTAGAGAAAGGGATACCTTCATTGATCATTTGTGATCAAATTTTATCTAGGTTTATTTAAAAATTATGAAAAACAGTTATTTACATTACCATTATCTCCTTCACCATTTTGTTTACTGACCATGTTCATCATTTTTTTTTAATACTCTTAGGATGACACGATGCCATCACTGGAGTGGGATCATGGCTGCTTTGAACAGTATGCTGAAGAAGATGGACCCTCGCAAGACGATCCAAATGATGAAGTCTTCCACCCTAACTCTCATAATAGGTATAACAAGAGGAGTTGCTGACAGTGTTGTATATCCATTATTGTTCATTCATTTTGTATCAAACTCTAGAACATCACTTCATATCAGAATGAGCACTAGAAACTTTATTCGTAACAACTTATAAAAATCATTACGGCAATGGCTAAATAGATGTACATCAGTTTAAATCAAACTTCCATTTCAGCATAAAGTGAAAAATATTTAGCTTACAATTTGAAAGGTGACATATATTGGAAAACCAAAGTGTAGTTTACCATATAAGTAGCAATACAGATATTGGCACAATTTATATCACATTATTAGGGTGATATGAAAACAATTTGAAGAATAACTAATTATAAACAAATCATACCATGATATTATTGAAATTTGCACTCCCTCAGAAATCTACATCAACAGATTCTGGGGTTATCCCAAAACAAAACCATTCCCAACACACACATCTGATACAATATAATATTGTGTTTGATTCATTTATACTTCCTGACATTCCTGTACTCTGTTGTACTTAATAGTAAAGCTGTGAATAGTGGTTGCTTCCACCACTTCTGTTCCGAGCTTATTTACATAAAGGCTAGTAGGCATGGCATAAAGAGCTATAACTTAACTCTCCCATAGTCACTGTTAGGTAAGCACTTATGTACCTCGTATACTATAGGTTTTTCTGACTTTCACTTCCCTGTTCCAAACCTCATTATTTTACACACGCACAGAAATCACAATAGCGTGATACTGTATATCACATGAACAAATCCACAAGGGCCATGATGAGGGTTCGAACCTACGCACGGGATATTCCCAGCTGCGTCTTGGTCAATTGTGCCACAACATGGTTGATTGTGTAGATTTGTGGATTTGCTCATTACCGGTATTTTACATTTGTTAGAAATTAACTCCAGTAGCCAGGCACAAAGAAATTACATTGACGTGATGAATCAATGAAAAAATCGATGAGAAAATCAGTAGGAATCATGAGTGGAATTCGAGTAGCCATTTGTCTGCCCATACCTGCAGCCTGTCTAGGTCCTCTTGTAGTATTATGTAGTCCTCTTTGATATTTATCCTTCAGATAAGTTTAGCATACTCTGTAAACATTGCTATTGATGATCCTACTTTTAACAGAAAATTGTTGAAGATTTCAAAGCACCTAATGATGTGAGGTCTAGTCTAGTGGTACGCAAGAATCCCCTAAATATCTATTGCAGTGCTGTATGTTTCTTTTTTTTCTAAACTTAGCAGTATTGTTCCATTCACAATTAGATGGATGAACAGATTCATCACACCTATCTTAGTTACATTGAGTAAATTAATAGTTAGGTTTCCATAGTAGTGTAACAGCCTGTTATCACCCCCTCTCACTTATTATCCCCTCATTAATGTACAGCTTCACTAAAGCTTACTCTTAGTTTTACATTGCTTCCTCAATTACCTTGAAGCTCTCTGTAGTACTAGTTAATACCCAAGAATTGGGAGATGATTTATTATTGATATTAATTAAATAGCATTTAAAAGTGTAAACACAACTGGGTAAATATGATTAGTTGCTAGCTGGAGGGCTAGCTGGAGGGCTAGCTGGAGGGCTAGCAGTTGTATGTGTCAGCTAGTAAGATTTTGATAGTACTGTAGTAGTATTTATTCTCTTTCAAAATATTTATCACTATCTTGTGTCAAACTTGAGTTAATCTCTTCCCAACCTGCAGCTTTACCGAACTAGGAGGCTTTGAAGAATATAAAGTAACATGCAAAAGGTGAGTATTTTTAAAGCCATAACCTTCAAAGTCCTGAGAATAAGTCATTACTGTCTCCACTTGATTATTCGGACTCTATGGGAAGGACCCACAGCTGGATATTCACGTTTTCTGGATAATGGTACTTTTTCACCTCTGAGTCCAAAAGTGACCATTTCCAACTATTTTTTATACTACAAACAACATAATTTGAATTACCTTGCCACATATAATTATTAAATATTCAACTAGAAACCTCAACTTACCTTGTTGGTGTTCGTCTTCTTGATTGATGCCACACATCTTGAAGTTAAGAATTCTTAACAATTTACGTAATCTATACTAACACAACACTAAAATTAACACTTAAAATTACTGTACAGTTCATTAAGCAAAGTTAGTTTTAACTGCCAGCTGCTGAAGCCTCACTGGTTGAAGGCATTTGGGTTGCCTGTGAGGCCTCACTTGTTGAAGGCGCATGCTTGCACCTCACTTGTTGAAGGTGCTTGGCTTGCCTGTGAAGCCTCACTTGTTGAAGGCATTTGGCTTGCCTGTGACGCCTCACTGGTTGAGGTGTATAACACGTAACTTGTCTTTAATTGTTAGGACAGCCTTCTTCCTCCTAACACCTCTAGAACGATTGATGCTGCTACCAGACATAGTCTTGGCCAAAAATGTTCAAAGTTACTATGAAAATAAAAATGTTATTTAAAAAATATTTCACTAATGGCTCGGCACTGTGGTATGCACGAGGGACAGGAGCACGTAGCTTGACCAGGCCTAGACAGGTCCACTTGGGGCAGGCAGGCACGTTACGTAGGCCTTAACTTCTTAACTTCTTAACTTAACTTTAACTACTCCCGTAGAATCATGAACTGTTCCCACGCTACACAGGAAACAACAGCCGTTATATGGCTCCCAGCTCCCTCACTCAAAACTTGAGAATTACGGTAATTCGTCACTGGTCCTAAAACTGTCAAATGGTTAGTGGCAAAGGCAGGAGGAGAGGGAAATGAGTGGGTGGTAGAGAGGGAAATGGAGAGTGCCAAGAGCGAACCTCTTGACTCAGGGATATGACCAGTGAAGGTGGACTGTGACAAATGGGAGGGATGACCAAAGGGAGGGGAGAGACAAATGATGGCAAGGGGAGAGGGGAGAAAAGGGAGAGGGGAGAAGGGGAGAGGGGAGAGCCATGAACTGAGCACCAGATCATTACAATGTGTGGCATCAATCAAGAAGATGAACAACAACAAGAGGAAGTTAAGGTTTCTAGTTGAATATTTAATAATTATATGTGGCAAGGCAATTCAAATTGTTGTTTGTAGTATAAAAATCGTTGCAAATGGTCACTTTTGGACTCAAGAGCTGAAAAAGTACCATTATCCGGAACATGTGATTATCCGGCTGGGGGTCCTTCCCATATACAGTAATCTGGATAATCGAGTGGAGACAGTCATTCATTTTGTCGGGTGACAAGAAGCCAGAATATCAGGGAAAAGTGCCAAGCCATTATGACTATATAATTAATAATAATAATTCATTTTGTCTGGGGACAGGAAGCCAGAGTGTATTCATACATGGTAGACTTATATCGAGGCGCCCCCCCCCTCCCCCCAAGGCCGAATTACTGACCATGCCCAGAATGCAACCCCATAACAAGCTATCTCCTGAGTACCTACCCGCCAAACGCACACCGAAACTACGACGTTGGTACAACGTTCAAACAAGTTTTAACACCTAACCACTTATATAGCAACCACTTTAACACCACACTAACCACCAATATAGCAAGTTGTAACAACGTACTAATACGTCATAAACACGTTAAGCCAAGATGTAACAACTTTATTACAAGCTGTAACAAGTGGAAAATAGAGACAGTTACGGTTTGTGTTTCCAGGGTACGCACTGCTGGGTTAATAGAGGCATTAGGTGAAAGGAAATTTGCCCAACCATTTCTGTTCTGCCTGGTATTCGCAACTTCTCCTCGACTCGAGTCCATTCCATCCAGCGGTCGATCCCACAGACGCATTCAGACATATAGGCATAGATTAGGTTAGGTTAGGTGTTTAGGTTCTGTTGGTGATTATTTGTATTTGTAGTACGTGGGTGAAGCATTTATAGCGTTGTGGTTCGAACAAAATTCGTCTCTAAAGCACTTGTTCCGAAAGTGTTTGAACGTCATCAGTTGTGAGTCATATGTAAACCGTTTTTCATTCATAAACAGGGGGTTTAGTAGGTGCATGGAATCCCTTTTGGGTCTTTGTTTGCAGGACAGGCTGAGCATTTGAACCCGGAATTCTCAATTGTGTGTCGAGAATGAACCCGACTGTACTATCGGGATGGGATATAGCACTTGGAAGGGGTCAGGATAAGGATTTGTGGTGGGACAGGGAAAAGGAATGGTGTCCAACCAATTGGATGGTCAGGGATTGAACACCAACCTGCATGAAGCGAGGGCACCACTCTACCGTCCAGCATAAGTGGAATAAAGTGATTCCCTAGTTACTGTATAGCTTGCCACCAGTGGGAACGTCTGACTTCCACATCAAAAAGAAAAATGGAAAAAGGAAAAAAAGGAACAAAACTTTCCTTTTTAAGACTACTCATAGCAGAGTTGATGGTGCTACGGCCTCACACACGTGGGGTCCACGGTTCGAGACCCATACAGTCCTACAGTCCAGGTGAATGGAAGTTCTCTTCTGGTAGCTACAAATGGGTAATAACACGAGATATTTATATATGCATGCTAGTTTTAATGCTTTGTTCACTATCTTTATTACCATTGGTTACAGTATTTGTTTTCATAGCACTATTTGATGTTTTTTTATTATATTATTTTACAGACAGCAGCTGTTGCCAGATCACTCATCTTTGGAGTTGGACTTGGAGGAGGAGCTTATGTCCTCCTCTGGACTACTGGCAGAAGAACCTGACCTCCACAATGCACCAATGACTATCTCGATTGACTCCGCTATCCACTCTGGCACTGGGTCACGTTCTACTTCCTCCAGTCCGCTTCCTTCTGGCATGGGCAATTCTCTGCTCAGGTATGCCCGCAGGCTGTCTTTCTATCAATTGACTGTGTCAAACTCATCTCATGAATCACATATACATTTGGAGCCGCTACTGATATCCACCCCTAAGAAGAGTAACTCACAACCTTGGTGTCGATGTTTAGCTAACGAATTGTCAAAATCTGATCTAGCAAATACATGGCCTCGAGTTAATAAGAGCACCTGCAGACACAATGGGACTCACATTGGTGCGATGATGGTTGCACAAAACATTGTCAGCGATAGTTTTACTAGTTATGATTCAACATTAGATATGAGTGATAGATTAGCTCGCAAGTTTTTCAGAGGCTTCAAGTCCTTTGTAGCGGAAGTGACAAGTTATAGTACAAATCATATTTTAATAACGGAGAAGCATAGTTAAACTAACTTTGGATTGAGACTGAACTTGCAGTAAATGATGCAGACCATGAATCACACCAGAACTGAGGCAGTTGTGAGGCAAATATGGTGCTAAATAGCCAAGGTGCTGCTTCGCTTGCACATTACTGCTGCTTACATCCAGGCTTCTTCAGGAGGTACCACTCAAATTTTGTTTTTGCATGCTGGTACCTAGTATGAACAGCTGCTCACAATAAGTGCTTCATTATTTCCCAGCTTGGCTAACTCTTTTTGCCTTTTGTATAGTACTGTATATGTATCATATGAATTTCTCCTTTTATTCTAACTAAAGTTACTACATCTCAACTTTAGCTCTATCTATATAAACTAGTACATCAGTAATTTTGTTTACAATCCTTTCTGTAATAAACCACCTTTGTTGGTTCTTGTTTTACTATAATACTGTTCAGAATAAAAACAGTATTGTTGTTTGCTATAATTAATGGGTCAAAATTCAGTTATTAAACTCAACTGGACTGAATGCAGTATTCATCTGCATTACATGACTAGGAATATTGCTGCTTAGTATGGGTGGAAATGATCTCTGCCAGGGTCTTTATGATCATCATGAGTGACGATTGCAGGAAGAAGTATTTATTGCAGTCGTTTTTAATGGTTAACTTTCATAACTTCCACTTTCACCCAGAATACTCAAACCTGTTCCTTCACATCTAAGACCAGTCTCAAGACCAAACATCAAAGTCCTGCTGAAGTGATGTGTTTACCTGTCATATACCTGGTGGTTTTGGTCTACTGTAATGTGATCTCGCACATTAACCACTGTGATGCACCTAGTTTATTGTAACATTTCCCCTGTGCACATGAAATCAAGTGTTGCAAAAAATTATTTTTTCTTTGAAAAATGATAAATTCCCTTCCCTGAACATGTCCATGTGAAAATAAATACCAAATTCCACTTACTTTGGCGGTGGGTACGTGGACAAGGTGCACTGTGACGTTATCAGGGGCTGGTCGCCCGTGCGTGAATCTCTCAGAGACGGTCGCGCTGACCATTCAAGCACCGCGAGTTGCCACAAATATATTTTCAGTTATTTGTTCTATGTATTTCCAATGCTGTTTTATTTGTTTTTTATCGTATATGATGCATATTTGTGACCTTTACAATATGTATACAGTAGAATGTTCATAATGTTCCTTGGAACTGTGATACATGTGTCAGTAATGTGTCCACAATAAATGTTTCTTGTCGCAATATTACTTGTTAAAAACTCACCAAAATTACAATATGTACAGTTTCACACACTATTTACACAGTAACACACTGTATTACACTCGGTACTTCAGAAGTGAGTAATAATCACCGAAGTAGTCCCATGGTACACAGCGCGACTTCGCTCTCGTTGCACCAGGTACAGATAAATTTTTGCTTCCTGGTTCTGTGTGCTTGCAAATAATGCACTCGAGTACACTCTTGGCTTTAGTACTTGTTGGTGGTATGTAGCCAAGCTTGTAAAGATAAAGTAGTATTGAAAAGATTATAGAAAAAGATAAATTTGTAAAGTAGTCTTGAAAAGATCGCTTTGTAAGGTCCCACACTGGAAGAGATTCAGCTAACCTCGAAGAGTGTCAGTCAATCTGGAAGAGATTCATGCATTCTGGAAGAGATTCAGCTATTCTTGAAAATATCTATGGAAAACACCACCATGGAAGCCGCTAACACTGTTCATCTATGCTACTTGTATCAGATGCATCATCACTGAATGCAGAAAATGATTCATCTATATATCATCTATATAAATTGGAGATGGCATAGGTGGGCAAGGGTGGCGCTCAGAGCTACAACTGGATACGCTCAATGTATCGTCCTCATAGGTGCTGTATCACTTGCATCTGACCTTTATGTTAGGTCCTTATTGCACCTAGTTTCACCAATATCATGACCCTTATGTTCTTCAAACAATAAGGTCCGAATTTCACCTACAGAGCGCGATCTTTCAATACCATGTTGAACAAGTGTTTGAAAGCCAGAGGCGCGTGCGTCACCCATGGTTGCTCACTCAGTACTAACCCAGCCAGCAGCCCTTGGGCATTCTGGAAAATTTTTCCAAGATGGCTGCCTCTCACTGGAGGTCCTAAGAGGTCATTTCAAACACAACCAACCACGCACACATTTTGAATGGGTACGAAAAAGAGTTTTCTCGGTTGGCACAGTCCAGTGGTTAAACAATAACAAACACAGATTTTTGATCAAGTAGGTAAAAATGTATGATTTTACATGCATACTAATAAGATAAAAGATTGACTTTTAACTATTTTAAAATGTTTTAGTTGATTATCTGGGTATCATGGTAGTAATATTAGAGTTAAAGGCTTTTCTATTATGGGTGTTTTTAATTAAATAGGTAAAATGTGAAAAAACAGAAATAAATAAAAACAGAAAAAAACAGAAAAAACAGAATAAATAAATAAGTAATAAAAAAAAGCATCTGCCTGTGTTCTGTTCAAAGTAGCTAAACCTAGCTTAAACTACTCTCTCCTAACCAAACCTTAACTATCCTAACCTAACCTAACCTATCTTCCTCTAATATAATGTATTAGTCAAAGAAATAAAATGAAAAGTATTTGTTTGATATGCCATGCAGTAGAAGCATAACTGGACTTTGTATAGTGGGGTTGGGACAACAAGAGGCCTAGCATTTTTTCTGGGGAGAGCCCCTTTGGCTCCCCCGAGCTATCCAGGCTGATATGAATACTGTATCCCTAACTTTGGCACCAGTTGATGTGGGTGGAGTTCTAGGCCTACCGGGGCCCATGGGCCAGAACCTGAGCTCCCTCAGAGGCACGAGGAGCAATGGTCTATAGAAATGCACATGTGATTTGGAGCATTCTATATATGCCATTGACCGGGACAGGTACTCAGAAAGGTAAGCACCCCAAAACAAACCCCTATTCTGGTTAAAAACAACGAAAATAGACAATTGAGTGGACAAAATTCCCCAAATGAAAACTAGCAAACGAGCAAAACATCACACGAGCCGCGCCGCAGCTCTGTGCAGCTCCCCTCTACCCGGGAGGGGGAAGGGAAGAGCCCCAGACCCCTCATTGGTGATCCACACCTCAGTTCTTCGGCTAGTGTGATACGGCATGGTCATGTGGCTCCACCTCCAGACTCTTGTGTTGTGCTGTCCTCTGGTTCAGCTGCATGTGCTTTGGATCACCTTCCCTGAGTGCCCCGAGTACTGCCCTTGAGGCTTGGGGTTCTCTGCCACAAGTCACCTTGGGCCTACATCTGTTGGTCTTTTGTTGCTCGGCGATTGACTGTCCCTAGTGATTTGGGGGGTTTCCACCCTTGTCTACCTTGGGGTAAGTGGTAGTTTTGCACTGGTACTGTGCAAAACTTTTGCGTAGGGTACTGTGCAGCTAGTTTTCACCTATAACAATGGCCGGCTCTGTTCCTTCTGGGTACGCTGTCCTTTTGCCAGGTTTTCTTTTTCTTTTTCTTTTTGCCTGGTGGGGGTCTGCCTTGGTATCTCTTTCCCTGTTTCTCTAGCTGTTATACTAGGGTTTACTTTGTATGGTGGTACCCCCTGCTTTGCCCTTGTGTGTGGACACGTCCTGGGGGTTCAGCTTTTAGCAGTTTGTTTGGTAGTATTGAGTGCAGGTTAGCAGTACCCTACTTGGGCTTCCCATAGAAATACAGATCTAAGGGCCTTGGGAAACCACACAAGGACGCTCGGATCTGATGGATGTGACCCCTGGGGTCTACTCTCGCCTGGTGCGAGATTGAGGGTTGCTCTGTCCCCTTGTCTCAGGGCGACTCATTGTTTTTGCCTGTCCAGTTGCCTGTTGGGTCGGTGTCACCTTTGACCTGGAGTCCTGGGAGCATTGTTGCTTGTTTGTGACTCAATTCACCCTATCTGCTGGTGACTCTATCCGGGTGCAGGCAGCTCTAGCGTTGCGTGCTTGGTTTAGATTGCTGCAGTGCGCTAGGTTGTTTGCTACCCCAGTAAGCCTCGAGGCTGCCCCGTTTTGATTGTAGGGACCTGGACTTTGGGGTGTGGGTTGCTTCGGCCTTGGTTTGGTCTGCACCCCCTCGTTCTTTCCCTGCTGTTGTGCTTTCAGGTCCCCCCTCCAGCTTCCAGCTCCGAAGCGTCTGTGGGCTTTGGGGTTGGGGGCGGGGTTTAGCTGGTTTTGAGACTTGAGCAGTCTCGGGATGCCTCTTCTGGGGTAGCGACGGAGGCATTCAAGTCGGTTCCTCCAGTCATTGCGTATGGGTCTGACTAGTGGGCCCCCTTCCTTAGTGTTTTTACAGCTATCTTCTTCTTCTTGAGGTTATCTTGAGATGATTTCGGGGCTTAGCGTACCCGCGGCCCGGTTCTCGACGAAGCCTCCTTTTTGTTACACATCCCCCAGGAAGCAGGCTGTACCAGCTGTCTAACTCCCAGGTACCTATTTACTGCTAGTAACAGGGGGCATCAGGGTGAAAGAAACATTTTGCCCATTTGTCTCCGCCTCCACCAGGGATCGAACCTGGAACCTCAGGACTACAAATCCGAAGCGCTGTCCACCCAGCTATCAGGCACCGGCTGCCCCAGCTTTTTTTTTTTTGAGGCCGGGGCTTTGAAGGATGATTCGGCCCTGGATCCTGGTGTGGAGGTTCCCGGGGTTGGGAGGGGCTGACTTGGGGGCCTTAGGCCCAATTAGACCCCTCCTGGGTTTTCCTTCCCTCCGAGTGGGGCTTACTGTTACATGGAGTGGTGTTTTCTTCCCCCTTTCCTCCTCTACGTATGGGTTGGTTTTGGTGTCGGCCCCTCCCCCGGGTTCGGTTCCATGTCCCTTTGGGTCCGTCGGTTGCATCCTTCCTGTGGGTAAATCTAACCTTTCTCAACATTATTACTGTATCTAGGACATGTCTTCTTTCTACATCATATCACAATCATGTTTGAATCGTATCAAGATCCCCCTCATATTCCTCATATTCCTCATATTCTTTATATCCTATATCAGCTGGGTCCTGCAATGACCATTGGGGCGTATGCCAATGGGCCCTATGAACCAACATGATTTTGTGTTAAATTATCAAGGATCTCGAAGGTTCGAGAAGAACTTTGTTAATTGAAAAACTATTGGAACATCTGTTGATATCTGGTGAGGATTACCTCCAATCCTTTATAGGAATCTTTGGTACTCTTCAGTATGACTTATAATCTTTCAATACTACAGGGGTACCTCGGTTTAAGAGTTTAATCTATTCCTGGAGACAGCTCGTAACCCGAAAACTCGTAAACTGAAGCTAATTTCCCCATAAGAAATAATGGGAAATGAATTAATCCATTCCCGACTACCCAAAAACCTCACTTCAAACTAAATTTTATACCTAATTCATCCAAATCTACACTACAAAAGTACGTTCAAGTTATTACTTGCCCTTGCTGATGACTCCTGTTGGTGTATGGAAGATGGTGAGGAGGGGGGGGGGGGGAGAGGAGAAGGAGAGGTGTTACTGTTTGGAAGGGGAGTCCCTTTCCATTATAACATTAGGCAGTGAAGATTTTTCTGGAGTGTATTCTCTGGCATGTTTTGCCTGCATACAACTAGGTCCTGGTTGTAGCTCACTGCTTGATTTTCTCACAACGAAACGATCCATTGAAGATTGTTTTTCCCTTCTTCGCAACATTTGTCTGTAGTGAAGCATCACATTGTCATTGAAAAGATTAATGCAACGGTCTACTACAGATTTCTCTGGGTGAGTCATTTCAATAAAAGTTTGCATTTCTTCCCACTTCTGACACCACTTCCTAATGGTTGCGAAAGGAACATCCTCTTCTGCTTCATCCTCCTCCGCTGGAGAAATATCCTCAGCTGCCTCTTCTTGCTGCTCCATTTGAAGGGCTTGGAGTTCTACAGTAGTCAGTTCTTCATTGTGTTCTTCCACCATCTCCTCCACATCAGCACCATCCAATTCTAAGTCCATCTTCCTGCCCAGAGTAACAATTTCCTTAACAATAGACACTTCATTTACAGGCTCACATCCCTCAAAGTCTAGCTCTGTCACACATTCAGACCACAATTTTCTCCAGCCAGAGATCAGGGTTCTTTGAGTCACTTTTTGCCAGGCTTTATCAATGAGTTTTAAAGCACTTCAAATGTTAAAATCGTGTTTCCAGAACTCATTGAGGGTGAGGTTTATGGATTCAGTCACTTCAAAACATTTCTGGAAAAGTGCCCTTTCATAAAGTTTCTTAAAATTTGCTATGATTTTCTGGTCCATAGAATTAGAAGCTGAAGCTAATTCAGAAGCTGAATTAGAAGCGTAGTGTTAGGAAGAAGGAACTTTACTGTGAGAAAATTACTGTATCTGTTCAACAATGCATCTTCCAAGCCTGGAGGATGAGCAGAAGCATTGTTGAGGAGAAGCAGGGCCTTGAGTGGCAAATTTTTTTCCTGCAGATATTTTTGTATGGCAAGGCACACCACATCATTCACCCACTCCGTAAAAAAAAATCCTAGTCACCCATGCCTTATTATTAGCCCTCCACATCACACACATTTGGTTATTCTGCACACCATACTTTTTGAAAACCCTAGGATTTTCAGAATGATACACAAGCAAGGGTTTAATTTTCAAATCGCCACTTGCATTTCCACACAGCACAAGCGTAAACCTATCTTTTATAGGCTTGTGTCCGGGCAAAAATTTTTCCTCCTTGGTAATGTATGTCCTCTTAGGCAATCTTTTCCAGAACAGCCCTGTTTCATCACAATTAAACACTTGTTGCAGTAGGTATCCCTCAGCCACTACAAACTCTTTAAATTCTTCAATAAATCTTTCAGTCGCTGGTTTGTCTGAGCTGGCAGCCTCCCCATGCCTCGCAACACTATGAATACCACTCCTTTTTTTAAATTTGTCAAACCATCCCCTGCTTGCCTTAAAGTCTATCGTATCTGCATTCGTTCCAGGGGTTTTCTTTACAAGATCTTCATGCAATACCCTATCTTTCTCACAAATGATGGCCTCTGAAACACTATCACCCGCTAACTCCTTGTTGTGTATCCAAATTAATAACAACTTTTCCACATCCTCAAGTATTTGTGGTCTTTGTTTCGTGATTGTTGATACGCCTTTTGCCACTTTAGCACTCATAATGTCCTTCTTCCTGGCAAGTATAGTGCATATCGTTGACATGGATTTGTTGAACTGCCTAGCTAGTTCAACAACACGTGTACCATTTTCATGCTTCCGAATGATCTCTTGTTTTTCCTCTATTGTCATCCTCTGGTACGATTTCTTGCCTTGATCCTTACCACTGGCTTTCTTGGGACTCAGTGCGTGATATATAATAACAACTTTTATGGTCAAATAGCCAAATATCCGACAAAAAATTGTAAATCCTTGTGAAGAATTCAGGTTGGATAGTCACTGGGCACGAGGCACTGGTAAACCGAAACCCGAAAAACTTGTAAACAGGGGTGCTCGTAACCCCGGGGTTCCACTGTATATCTAAAAATAATCGATAAATAAACATTGTAGGCTACCCTCCTCGAAAGAAGGGAGGAGCCAGCTTAGACCTCAAGTGTCCTGAGTGTGGGCCAGGGGAGATTATTTTGTTTATGGACCGTGTAAACACTTCTTGGTGTTCTGCGACCTTTTTCACGGGTAATACTCCGCATTAAATAATCTTATATCACCAGTCATAGCTCCCTAGATACTGGAGGAGTGATGCTGCTCCCACCTCTGCCCAACACCTAATCTTATTCTACTGCACACGCAACTAAGGACATAATCTACTAGCAATGCTCCCAGAATATTAAACAGCAAAGCTGTGTCATGACACTATAGTGCCTACGCTCTACAAGAGGGATTACATGGTCTGGCGACACTGTCAGCTAGGCACTGGTTCTTGATTTTTGAATGAGTGTTGGGTATTGTTTGTAGTATTGGCCATTGGTTGATTGGCCAATTTGCATGCATCTTAATTTAACCTTCATATGTCTATATATATTGTTATTCATTACACTGTGGGGTACAGCCCCAAATTCCAGTAAGTTTTGATTTAATCTTTCAGCGATTGAATCTTTTTCTTGACTCTGTATGCTCATTCATTGACTGTCATTCAATGCTGTCTGGACACTCATTCATTGAACGTCATTCAGTGCCTGACTGCAACCTTTTCTATACATTGGAATCTCTCTATACATAATTGATCATATACATTAAGTTACCAATTGCTAACTACGTCATATTAGTTCATCATATTGAATATACTCTCTTGTCCCCAGATACCGGTACTTGGACCATATTTAAGGTCCTTTAATTGCATATTTACATATTTCATTCCTCTATAACACACATTGTTGTGTTTATCCGTATGTGCATATTGGCTATAATAATAATAGTGCTCGGCTGGACTATGTTCTTGTTCAGTCCCCTGATGTTGAACAGAACCAGTGTTCAGTTATAGAACTGAGTTCTTTAATTTTATCCTTGTATTACACTACAAGCTGATGTATTGAAATATCTGCAGGTGGATGTAGAGTTCAAATCAACCACTCCTGCCCCCTACGGTTCATTGTCATTAGGATGAGAGGAGTTAGGATTTATGACCCCTAGTTACGGACTTTTATTTTTACATACTGTACAGTAAATTTTTGTTTTAGTGCAGTACATGTCCTGAGTAGTTCTCCTCATACATAAATCGCCCGCACGTGCATCGTCTGCCCTGCTGGAGATGTTTGTGGGATGCAGTATCATAATTTTTCGCCTCACGTCTCACGTGTTGGCTAGTGGTGCTCGCTTCCTCATTGGAATCTGCCTGGACCCTGGCTCTTACATTTTCGTCGCCATTTTGTCCTTGCTGTTTACGGAGTCTGCGGTTGGGCAGTTTCTGCAAGCAGCAGCTTCTCGTCGTCTGTTGTCGGACTTGTTGGTTATTCGGGGGTCCCGCAGGGGAGGGGGGGAAGGGGGGTTCCTTCTGGACAGAGCATGTCTGCTCGCCAGGGATTTGGTTCTTTCCCGGCTCACTGGGTTCAGGTTTCTGGTGCCATGGCGGACATTCCATCTGGTTCCCTGACAACCTTGGTTTCAGGTGCTGCTTGCTCGGTGTCTGCACCTGGGGGTTTTCTCATGGTTCTGCCTCTTTCAGATGCTTGGTCTGGTCTGTTATGTGGCTGGTTCAGTCTTCTCCTCGAGTCTTTGTGTCTGGTAATTTTGACTAGAGTCTATCACCTTCTGTTTGGTGATCAGGTTGCTTTGTTAATAGTGTCCCACCTGCGTGCCTCATCTCGGCAGCAGGATATGGTTTCCTGGCAGTCCTTCCTTTTTCTTTTTCTCTTCGTAGGTATACTGGGCTTTTTGTTGAGGTGCTCTAGTCCTTTCTCTTGGGCTGTTCAGGACCATCATCTTATGCCACATACTTGTCTCATGCGGCGCTGGCGGAGCCGCTATAGCTTGCTTTTGGTTTTGATGTTCTTTCTGCACCGTTTCGTGAACTGTCTCAGGCATTGTTTCACCTCTGGCCAGCTCATGCGCCGCCTGAGCCATCCTGGTCTTGGACAAGGTGCTCTCTTCATTCTCTTCCCCTCGGTTTGTTGTGGCCTCTTCGGTTCAAGATTGTTTCTCAAAGGTTTCTGCTCCTTTGGGTTCTGGTGATCGGTTTGTTCATTTGCAGCCGTCTCTTCTTTTCTGGCGAGGTTGGGACAGCTGTTGTCTGGAGAGATCCCTGGGGTTGTTAATGCTTGGTTGCTTTGGTAGGGGGTGTAATTCTTCTTGTGTCCGGTTGTGGCTCGCAGCCATTGCCTGCGTGCCATGGCCTCTGTGGCCCTAGACATAGTTGGGTTGACCTGGGTTCCCCTGTCCCTGTTCCAGGGTTCGGGTCTCCCGGGTCGTCCGCGGGGGCATTAGGTGTTGCCAGTTGTCTTGCTTTCGGGTTTCAGGCTCGTGTTTTCCACCTCCCGGATTTGACCCTCTTTTGTCCTTGTCTTTGGGTAGATAGCTCCGGGGAGCCGAAGGGGCTTGCCCAGAAAACCAGCATTGAATGTAATGAAAAGCCATTATCTGGGTGAGATCCGGAGGCTCCCCGGCATCCCTCCCTCCCTTTGGCCTAAAATACGCAGCTTTTTTGCGTATTTTAACATCCAGCCTCAGAACTGAAGGTGTGGGTTGCTGACACAAGGGGTCTGGGGCTTTCCCTCCCCCTCCTGGGGAGGGAAGAGCTGCGCAGACGGTGGCGCAGCAAGTGGTGACGTCATGCTAGTTTGCTTGTTTTTCTTTGGGGAGTTCTGTTCACTCATTTAACTTTCAGTAGTAGTTTCAACCAGAGCAGGGGTTTGTTTTTGGATCCTTTCCTTTCTGGTGCCTGACCCGGTCAATGGCAGATGTAGAATGCTCCAGATCACATGTGCCGTTCTATAGGCCATTGCTCCTCGTGTCTCTGACAGGGCCCAGGTTCTGGCTCGTGGTCCCGGTAGGCCTATGACAGACTCATCAGCCGTTCACACTGATGCCAAAGTCTAATATATTACATATTAACCTGGATAGCTCCAGTGAGCCTCCTGTTCTCACCCAGAAAATGGCTTCTCATTACATTCAACGTTGGTTTTTTATCAATCTAAATTTTACTGTAATTTGTAAAAATTATAGCAAGTAGTTGTACAGCAGATTTAGGATTTTACTGTTCTGTAATCACTTACTTTATTGAATCTTGAATCTATTGTATCTACATGCAAGCTGATATTGACCCTAAACTAAATTTGGTGTCACAAATCTACAATAACCAGCATATTGATCATCACTACTGCAGATATGACAGCATACCTTGCAAAAAAAAAAAAAAAAATCCAGAGTAACACTAGCCTATCAGTTTTCAAACAAAATGCCAGATCACTTGGTAAACATTCTGATGATATATATGCACTACTCACAGCACTAGGAACTAAACTGTTGTTCATTATTTTAAGGAACATGGCTAAGTAAAGACCATATCCAACTTTACAACTTAGCTGGTTATACAGCCATTCACAACTGTAGGCCAACTAAAAGAGGAAGTGGCACAGCTATCTACTACCAAAATACATTCATTTGCACTAGTGTCATTAGTGACAGAGATGACTACTGTGAATATACCTTTGCTCAATTCTTGATTAACACTTTTGCATCCTTGGTGTGCGCGTCCCAGCCTACCCCAAGGTGCGCCGAGCGTTTCGGGTGAGGGAGAGGCCACACTGAATTGTGTATACAGTGGGGCCTCGATTTGTGATGGTAATCCGTTCCCAGAGGCATATCATAAGTTGAAATATCGTAAGTCGAAGCGATTTTTCCCATAAGAAATAAAGGGAATTGGATTAATCCGTTCCACACCCCCAAAAATATTAACTTAAAAATACATTTTATACTGAATATAATTTTTTTCTCTAACTACAATACGGTACAAATGTTTATCATACCCTTATGGAGGACTATTGATGCATATGAAAGATGGTGAGGAGGGGGGAGGATGAGAGGTGTTACTGTTTAGAAGGTGAGTCCCTTCCATTATAACATCAGGCAGTGGTGATTTCTCTGGGGTACTCTCTCCTACATTTTGCCTACATACCACTAGGACCTGGTTGTGATTCACTGCTTCTTTGTCTCACTAAAACCCTTTCCATAGATTTTTGTTTCCCATATGTTTTAATTTTTGTCTGTAGTGAGGCATCACAGTGTCATTAAAAAGGTTAAGGCAATGGCCTACTGCACCGTGATTTGGGCAAGTCATTTCGGCAAAAGTTTGCAATTCTTCCCATGCTGCACACATTTTCTTAATTAATGAGGAAGGGACATTCTGTACTGTCTCCTCCTCCCATGAAGAAATTTCCTCAGCTGTCTCTTGTTGCTGCTCCTTGTGAAGTTCTTCGGTGGTCAGTTCTTCACTGTGTTCCTCCACCAGCTTGCAACACAAAATACTCAAAACACTGTTAATGCCATTTCTTTTTCTAAATTTCTCAAACCATCCCCTGCTGGCCTTAAACTCTCTCGCATTTGCATCACTCATTCCAGGGGTTTCCTTTAAAATGTCTTCATGCAATTTTCTTGCTTTTTCACAAATGATGGCCTGTGAAACACTTTCACCCGCTAACTCCTTGCTGTGTATCCAAATTAATAATAACTGTTCAACATCCTCGTGTGTTTGTGTTCTATGTTTCATGATTATTGATTTGCCTTTTGCCACCTTAGCACTCATAATGTCCTTTTTCTTAGCAAGTATGATGGATATTGTTGACAGATTTGTTGTACTGCCTAGCTAGTACAACAACCCGCACACCATCTTCATATTTACGAATGATCTCTTGTTTTTGCTCTATGGTCATCCTTACATGGGTTTTCATATGTTGAACCTTACCACTGACTTTCTTGGGACCCATGATGTGATATATAATAATCAGTTTTATGTTCAAAAAGCAAAAAATCATCACAAAAACAGAATTTTTTATAGGCGTGATCGTCACTAAGCGGGCAGCTGTAGTAAACTGAGGCAGGTCGGCCCACGTTACCGGGAACCACACACTCGGTCGACCCAAACATGTACCAAAAAATATCGTTAGTCGACGACACTATCGTAAGTCGAGTCGCATTTTTCTATCAAATTTACATCGTAACTCGAAATAATCGTAAGTCAGGGCAATCGTAAATCAATGTGCCACTGTACTCTTTTCAGTTAGTTCTCTCACCTCAATTTTCGATGAACATACACACGTTACAGACAACTAGACTGAAGAGTCTAGTTGTCCTCAACTTTGTACAGTAGTGAGAAAGGACAGTGACCCCTTACCCCAAACAAAATTGGAAATAATGTTCACTGCTGGTGTCAGATCTAGTACCTTCTGGGTGCACAGTTCTACTCTCTCTACTAAAAATACTGTACAGACAAAGAATACCAGAACAATTAGAACAGCTAAAAGCCATGAAAGGTTGCATGGTAAATGCCAGTGATGAGTTTGTGCTTAATAAAGACTAAAACACTTGCCTGAGAACTGCCTACTGTTCACCTTCCAATCCAATGCTGAGATACTGGTTAAGAAATTAGGGACACTTAAACTGCAGATGAAGTCACAATAATGTGGCTGAAAAATGTTGACCAAACCACACACTAGAAACTGAAGAGACTACGACGTTTCAGTTCGTCCTGGACTATTATCAAGTTGATTGTGCCAGATACACCAGATACAAAATGTCGTCATCTCTTCAATTTCTAGTGTGTGGTTTGGTCGACACTTAAACCAATATAGTACTGTATTTGTCCTATACCATCTAGCACACTGACTGCAGTTTATTTAACTCCTTAACTGCACCAGCCAACAAAAGTCATTCTTTTCTCTTCAAGTCATTCTTAGAGTTGTGTTTTTTTATTTTGAATTGGGCTATATTTTAATATTTTTAAATGTTTTCATCACTCTTGAAAATGAAGATCTGACTGCAGATTATTTATATTGCAGATTATTTATACTGATACAGTACTGTATTTGTCCTATACCATTGGGGGGGGAGGGGGGCCTCGATAAAAGTTAAACATGTATGAATACACTCTGGCTTCCTGTTCCCTGACACAGTGAATTATTATTATTATTATTATATATGCAGCATTTGACCATTCCCCAGGATGCCACCCACAACAGTCGACTAACACCCAGGTTCTTAATCACTGCTAGGTGAACAGAAGCAATGGATGTAAAGAGACTTGCCCATACTTTTTGCCCTGCCTGGGATGGGGTGTGGTGGATGGCTGATAGATGCCCTGAGTTTCTGTTGGCAGTTTTAAGCATGAGATCACTGGGAATCTGTAATAGAGTAGAGTGCATTAGCTTGTGAACAGATCATGAGCCTTTGTTTATTTTGACAAGATAAATTGTCTGTATTGCTCCAATGCACCTTATATGACATGCAGGGCTGCTGTAGTCTATCTTGCCTGACAAATTGTGAGCCTTCTGATTGCTCAGGAATGTTATGCCTATGGAAGAGGTACAATGGCCAAATCAGAAAGTGGACATTTGGTGGTCTCTGGAATGTAACCCTATATTTTTCATATGCACAGATTGAAATTTATCTTTACATATGTGGAAGGAATAAATTTCTTGTACAGAGCAAGAGCATGCTGTATATCTAAACTTATATGAATATAAATTACATGAAACACTGTTTCATGTAACTGAAAATATATGGGTAAACAGCAGCTCATGCCAGAGTACATGTAGATGTTAGGAGATGGTATGCAATAATCCTGTGTTGAATTTTTTGTAAGCCATATTTGTAGCCATATTTACATTATTTTCCAGTGAACATCTTTCATAGTGGACCTGTATGGCCACTACCAAGCCCCATGTTCAGTGCTTGCCAGATATAGCCAGCTGAGAGAGTTGCCAAGAGTGATAAATTATGGTTTGAATATATTTCTCGGAATATATTTTGTACTGAGATTAGATTTGCATTTTTTTTGTACATCAGAAGCTTAGATTTATATATAAAAATGCCAACAGATAATTTTAAAATGCCAAATTGAATTTGTAGCTGGCAACTGCGGCATGCTACCGAGGGTAACTGGCCCACAGACGAAAATAGACAAGTGGCTTACTAAGTGCGAAGGTTGCAGCATGCTTTTCTCAGTGGCTGTAGAAAGTGTGCTTTCCTCTCTTGCTAAGCATCTCATACAGTGTGCCACTGATGTGGTTATAGGCTACATTCTGTGAGTTAGTGCTATGATATCCTCCTTTTAAAACTTATTCACTAATAACTAAGGGCTATTGATTTAACTTGAAAGTATAAGTGAACCATTGTTTGTTTTGATGAATCTTCATATGTTTTCTAGTAAAGAAAAATGGGAAATGTTTATTATATATTTATATTTCTCTCTTAACTCTTGTTATACAAAATGTTGCCCATTATATGCAACTTAAGACTTCACTGTAACTTTCTGTTGATATTAAAAAGTGACAGATGATAAAGTGTCAGAAGAATTGGTCTTAGCCAGGCAATGTGGGAATTGTGAAGTGTTCAAGTTAAAGGTAAGACACATGTATACACATTAAAGGTAAGATGTGCTCAAATGCCAATTGTTGAAAATTGTCTCATATTCTTTTGCAACAAGAGATATGAGGTCTACCGTATTTAAAAAAAAGGAGTAAATAATGTAGTACAGTAGTTGTCTTTGCACAAAAAGGAAGAAAACGTTTATGAAAGAAATAGGCATAAAGTTTGCTATAGTTAACACTGGAATGATTGTTATGTAAATGTGTTAGCTTGGTATAATAATGAATTTTATTTATATAATTTTCATGTTTTTCCTGCAGATTTCTCTCTCCTTGAAAGGAAGTCCATATGTGATATCTTCATTGCATATTTGAAATGCTTTCTAGTGTTTAGGAATCCGGAAGGATCGCCCAAAACATAATTTTTAAATGGAACAATAAACCCACATAATAAACAAGGAAAATGTAATAAAATGGACTGCAGTGCGAGTGGAGCAGAGTGGCACTGTTGTGGGAGTGTAGCAGAGTGGCACTGTTGTGGGAGTGTAGCAGAGTGGCACTGTTGTGGGAGTGTAGCAGAGTGGCACTGTTGTGGGAGTGTAGCAGAGTGGCACTGTTGTGGGAGTGTAGCAGAGTGGCACTGTTGTGGGAGTGTAGCAGAGTGGCACTGTTGTGGGAGTGTAGCAGAGTGGCACTGTTGTGGGAGTGTAGCAGAGTGGCACTGTTGTGGGAGTGTAGCAGAGTGGTTAGTTTTTGTTAGGAGAAGTGACAGGTACGCTTCTAACATGGATGAAAAAATTTCTGACTGATAGAAAAATGAGGGCTGTGATCAGAGGCAATGTATCGGACCGGAGAAATGTCACAAGTGGAGTACCACAGGGTTCAGTTCTTGCACCAGTGATGTTTATTGTCTACATAAATGATCTACCAGTTGGTATACAGAATTATATGAACATGTTTGCTGATGATGCTAAGATAATAGGAAGGATAAGAAACTTAGATGATTGTCATGCCCTTCAAGAAGACCTGGACAAAATAAGTACATGGAGCACCACTTGGCAAATGGAATTTAATGTTAATAAATGCCATGTTATGGAATGTGGAATAGGAGAACATAGACCCCACACAACCTATATATTATGTGAGAAATCTTTAAAGAATTCTGATAAAGAAAGAGATCTAGGGGTGGTTCTAGATAGAAAACTATCACCTGAGGACCACATAAAGAATATTGTGCGAGGAGCCTATGCCACGCTTTCTAACTTCAGAATTGCTTTTAAATACATGGATGGCGAAATACTAAAGAAATTGTTCACGATTATTGTTAGGCCAAAGCTAGAATATGCAGCAGTTGTGTGGTGCCCATATCTTAAGAAGCGCATCAACAAACTGGAAAAGGTGCAAAGACATGCTACTAAGTGGCTCCCAGAACTGGAGGGCAAGAGCTACGAGGAGAGGTTAGAGGCATTAAATATGCCAAAACTAGAAGACAAGAAAAAGAGGTGATATGATCACTACATACAAAATAGTGACAGGAATTGATAAAATCGATAGGGAAGATTTCCTGAGACCTGGAACTTTAAGAACAAGAGGTCATAGATATAAACTAAGCTAAACACAGATGCCGAAGAAATATAAGAAAATTCACTTTCGCAAACAGAGTGGTAGACGGTTGGAACAAGTTAGGGGAGAAGGTGGTGGAGGCCAAGACCGTCAGTAGTTTCAAAGCGTTATATGACAAAGAGTGCTGGGAAGATGGGACACCACGAGCGTAGCTCTCATCCTGTAACTACACTTAGGTAATTACACACACACACATACATACATACATATACAGTATAGCAAACAAATGTAAATCAGATGCAGGCCTTTTCTATAAATTCATTAAAAGTAAGCTGCAGGTAAAGGATAATATTCAGAGGTTAAAAATGGGGGACAGATACACGGAAAATGAAAAGGAAATGTGTGAAACATTAAACGAAAAGTTCCAAGGTGTGTTTGTACAAAATGAGATCTTCAGAGAACCAGACACAATAAGAATTCCAGAGAACAACATAGAGCGTATAGAGGTATCTAGAGATGAAGTGGAAAATATGCTAATGGAGCTAAGTAAGAATAAAGCAGTTGGCCCAGATAGAGTTTCACCATGGATTCTGAGAGAATGTGCATCTGAGCTTAGCATTCCACTTCACCTGATCTTTCAGGCATCCCTGTGTACAGGAGTCGTAGCAGATATGTGGAAAAAGGCTAACATAGTTCCAATCTACAAAAGTGGCAGCAGGGAAGACCCCCTCAATTAAAGACCTGTATCATTGACTAGTGTAATTGTGAAAGTATTGGAAAAACTAATCAAAACTAAATGGGTAGAACACCTGGAGAGAAATGATATTATATCAGACAGACAGTATGGTTTTCGATCTGGAAGATCCTGTGTATCGAATTTACTCAGTTTCTATGATCGAGCCACAGAGATTTTACAGGAAAGAGATGGTTGGGTTGAGTGCATCTATCTGGACCTAGAAAAGGCTTTCGACAGAGTACCACATAAGAGGTTGTTCTGGAAACTGGAAAATAATGAAGGGGTGACAGGTAAGCTTCTAACATGGATAAAAAATTTCCGGACTAATAGAAAAATGAGGGCAGTAATCAGAGGCAATGTATCGGACTGGAGAAATGTTACAAGTGGGGTACCACAGGATTCAGTTCTTGCACCAGTGATGTTTATTGTCTACATAAATGATCTACCAGTTGGTATACAGAATTATATGAACATGTTTGCTGATGATGCTAAGATAATAGGAAGGATAAGAAACTTAGATGATTGTCATGCCCTTCAAGAAGACCTGGACAAAATAAGTACATGGAGCGCCACTTGGCAAATGGAATTTAATGTTAATAAATGCCATGTTATGGAATGTGGAATAGGAGAACATAGACCCCACACAACCTATATATTATTTGAGAAATCTTTAAAGAATTCTGATAAAGAAAGAGATCTAGGGGTGGTTCTAGATAGAAAACTATCACCTGAGGACCACATAAAGAATATTGTGCGAGGAGCCTATGCCACGCTTTCTAACTTCAGAATTGCTTTTAAATACATGGATGGCGAAATACTAAAGAAATTGTTCACGACTTTTGTTAGGCCAAAGCTAGAATATGCAGCAGTTGTGTGGTGCCCATATCTTAAGAAGCACATCAACAAACTGGAAAAGGTGCAAAGACATGCTACTAAGTGGCTCCCAGAACTGGAGGGCAAGAGCTACGAGGAGAGGTTAGAGGCATTAAATATGCCAAAACTAGAAGACAGAAGAAAAAGAGGTGATATGATCACTACATACAAAATAGTAACAGGAATTGATAAAATCGATAGGGAAGATTTCCTGAGACCTGGAACTTTAAGAACAAGAGGCCATAGATATAAACTAGCTAAACACAGATGCCGAAGAAATATAAGAAAATTCACTTTCGCAAACAGAGTGGTAGACGGTTGGAACAAGTTAGGGGAGAAGGTGGTGGAGGCCAAGACCGTCAGTAGTTTCAAAGCGTTATATGACAAAGAGTGCTGGGAAGACGGGACACCACGAGCGTAGCTCTCATCCTGTAACTACACTTAGGTAATTACACACACACACATACATACATACATATACAGTATAGCAAACAAATGTAAATCAGATGCAGGCCTTTTCTATAAATTCATTAAAAGTAAGCTGCAGGTAAAGGATAATATTCAGAGGTTAAAAATGGGGGACAGATACACGGAAAATGAAAAGGAAATGTGTGAAACTTTAAACGAAAAGTTCCAAGGTGTGTTTGTACAAAATGAGATCTTCAGAGAACCAGACACAATAAGAATTCCAGAGAACAACATAGAGCGTATAGAGGTATCTAGAGATGAAGTGGAAAATATGCTAATGGAGCTAAGTAAGAATAAAGCAGTTGGCCCAGATAGAGTTTCACCATGGATTCTGAGAGAATGTGCATCTGAGCTTAGCATTCCACTTCACCTGATCTTTCAGGCATCCCTGTGTACAGGAGTCGTAGCAGATATGTGGAAAAAGGCTAACATAGTTCCAATCTACAAAAGTGGCAGCAGGGAAGACCCCCTCAATTATAGACCTGTATCATTGACTAGTGTAATTGTGAAAGTATTGGAAAAACTAATCAAAACTAAATGGGTAGAACACCTGGAGAGAAATGATATTATATCAGACAGACAGTATGGTTTTCGATCTGGAAGATCCTGTGTATCGAATTTACTCAGTTTCTATGATCGAGCCACAGAGATTTTACAGGAAAGAGATGGTTGGGTTGAGTGCATCTATCTGGACCTAGAAAAGGCTTTCGACAGAGTACCACATAAGAGGTTGTTCTGGAAACTGGAAAATAATGAAGGGTGATAGGTAAACTTCTAACATGGATAAAAAATTTCCTGACTAATAGAAAAATGAGGGAAGTAATCAGAGGCAATGTATCGGACTGGAGAAATGTTACAAGTGGGGTACCACAGGGTTCAGTTCTTGCACCAGTGATGTTTATTGTCTACATAAATGATCTACCAGTTGGTATACAAAATTATATGAACATGTTTGCTGATGATGCTAAGATAATAGGAAGGATAAGAAACTTAGATGATTATCATGCCCTTCAAGATGACCTGAACAAAATAAGTATATGGAGCACCACTTGGCAAATGGAATTTAATGTTAATAAATGCCATGTTATGGAATGTGGAGTAGGAGACCATAGACCCCACACAACCTATATATTATGTGAGAAATCTTTAAAGAATTCTGATAAAGAAAGAGATCTAGGGGTGGTTCTAGATAGAAAACTATCACCTGAGGACGACATAAAGAACATTGTGCGAGGAGCCTATGCCATTCTTTCTAACTTCAGAATTGCTTTTAAATACATGGATGGCGAAATACTAAAGAAATTGTTCACGACTTTTGTTAGGCTAAAGTTAGAATATCCAGCGGTTGTATGGTGTCCATATCTTAACCACTGCACTGCGCACCTGTTTTTGGCAAAAAATTCTTAGTGCAATTGTCAGAGACAATATTTTTGTTGTTTTTATAAATGTTCAGGTAAAGATAATGTCAAAATATTTCCAAACTCGACTATTTCCATTTCAAAATACAAAGAGTAATGAAAACATTAAATAACATTAAAATATAGCCTAATTAAAAAAAAAAATACAACTCTCAGAGTGCCAAAAGATGTTTTGTGCAGTGCAGTGGTTAAGAAGCACATCAACAAACTGGAAAAGGTGCAGACACACTAATAAGTGACTCTCAGAACTGAAGGGCAAGAGCTACAAGGAGAGGTTAGGGGCATTAAATATGCCAAAACTAGAAAATAGAAGAAAAAGAGGCAATATGATCACTACTGTACGTACAAGATAGTAACTGGAATCGATAAAATTTTAGGGAAGACTTCCTGAGATCTGGAACTTCAAGAACAAGAGGTTATAGATCTAAACTAAATAAAGCAGCCGAAGAAATATAAGAAAATTCAGTTTCGCAAACAGAGTGGTAGACAGTTGGAACAAGTTAGGCGAGCAGGTGGTAAAGGCCAAAACCATCAGTACTTTCAAACTGTTATACGACAGAGTGCTTGGAAGATGGGACACCACGAGCGTAGCTCTCATCCTTTGACTACACTTAGGTAATTACACACACACCCCCAGAAAGCAGCCCGTAGCAGCTGTCTAACTCCCAGGTCTGTTTACTGCTAGGGGAACAGAAGTATCAGTGTGAAGGAAACTGCCTTTTGTATCTGCCTCCACCGGGGATCGATCTTGAACCCTTAGGACTACCAGTCCCGAGCGATGTCTACATAGCCGTCAGGCCCCTCATAAGATTTGATACGTATGTATGAAATCTTATGTATATATGAATGTATGTATGTACTCTCCTAGTATGTATGTGTGTATGTACTCTCCTAGTATGTATGTGTGTATGTACTCTCCTAGTATGTATGTATGTATACATAATTTTTTCTATAAAAAAATATTTAGTTCTGGATACCTAATGGTACCAACTAAACAGGGCCATTAACCCATGCACTGCTGTCACATGTAACAGTCAGCCGTTACATGTGACACTCCTGTGGTGTGCACCAAACTTTTTTATTCAAAACAATTATTTTTCTTTCAAATATTATTAAAATGCATTCCTTGATCATGGGAATTAATAAAAAAAAAAAAATTGTATGTAGCATACTTTTGCTCTTCCTGAGCATGGAATTATTATGATGACGTCACTGATTCACGATCACTGGGTACAACTCTGATCTCTAAATCCGGAATATGAATAATTTTTCACATTTATTAATTTTTTAAAGTAACATGTGGTCCCATTGCATGCTGTGCGGAGGCCAAAAACTGCAGCTGTTTGCAGTTTCTGTCTTGCTTTAAAAACATCGCTGTCAGGCTCAGGCTTACTGATATCTGACCCTTGTACATGATTTTATCACTGTCAGGGTCTTATATGTTAGTATTAACAATGAATAATTGCAGATATTTATTTAATCATTATTAAATGATGCTGTGCTGCACAAATTGCATGGCATTGCTATGAGCTGCAGCAACATGCAATACCCATTGTTACCAACAGTTGACCCATACTTGCTATGTTAGTATTGAGGCTCTCACACCAGGATGGGTGCCATGATTTTTTCAAAGAAGGCATCCGATTACTGGAAACCCGTTG
Organism: Procambarus clarkii; assembly: GCF_040958095.1. Classification (NCBI taxonomy): domain Eukaryota; kingdom Metazoa; phylum Arthropoda; class Malacostraca; order Decapoda; family Cambaridae; genus Procambarus; species Procambarus clarkii. Next base: position 24,670,895 of record NC_091179.1, read on the forward strand.
AACAGAATGTGAGCCCCTTGTACCCGCATGAGTTTTAAATCTTATGTTAGGCCTAAAAAAACTGGGTTGTTGTGTGTACCATCACCACAACAACAACAACAATGGTTGTTATGTGCAATTATCTAGGGTACAGATTGGCTGTCTCTCTAATACTCAACTTTGACTAGAATTGCCTTTGAGTTTGTGATGCACTTTTCTGTCTGCATTTTGGGCTGGATTGTTACGTCTTCAATGTCTTCCAAGCACCAGTATCACCCAACAGGAACTGCAAAATGTTCACCCAAATCAAAGTGCTTACACCATCAGATCCTAACTAGAAGTCAGTAGGATCTGCCTTAGTGAGAAATTAAAGGTATTGCTCAGATAAGTCCTCTTTTAGGCTAAAGTTTTATTTTATTGAACTTAAGTCCTTTAAGGTATTGAACCTGAGTAATGTATTCCTTATTACAAATTCCAGTTATCTTTTTCTGTTCATATTAAGCATTTATTTTAGTATTCTAGTTGAGTGTACAAAATTGCAAATGAAAACAGCATGTTCAAAATTAACAACAGTACAGTAAGTAGTGTATGTAAAAATCTGTATTAACTAGATCATTATGCTCGAAGTAGTTAGAAATTATTTATACTGTATAGTAATCATGCTCTGTCATGAGTGTTGCATTTATGTGACCAAATGTTGGAACTGTAATAAGGTTTAGATCATATAAAATTTATTTAGCAGTGAAATGACATACAGTGGGATCTTGCTCGAATGGATCACATGTATTAATTTACTTATTTTTAATTACAATACATACAGTACTTTATTATTTTTGGTTAATTTATTTTATTTACTGTATAATAAATAAGAAATATATGCAGGCCATCTTACCACTTTTGCCTTCCTATTACGCATTTTGTTGTCATCGGTACTCTGACAGTAGTACCTCCTTCCCCCAAATGAAGGGGCGTGTGGGGGCAAACAAGAAGGTGCTGTATTATAACGTTTTTGATCATTGTTTACTACATAATTTAGGAAGTTTTGTGGACATTTTAAAGTCTTTAGGTATTGGATGCAGCCAGCTGTGATTTGTTTTGTCTCACCGACTTTCTGGGTGTTTCCCTTGGTAGTGGCATAAATGAATAACTTAATACTGTATATAAATGCTACAGCTCCCTGTGCCTTTGTGAGGAGGGGACCAGGACCCGGATTCATAAAGTAGTTACACAAGCACTTTCGAACCTGTACATCTCAATCTTTGGCGGCTATGTTTAGAATTATTAATCAGTTAATGAGCTCCAAAGCACCAAAATGTTGTTTATAACAATAACAGCAGATGATTGGGAAGTTTTTCATGATTGTAAACTGTTTAATAAATGTAACCAAAGCCGTCAAAGATTGAGGAAAGATGTACACGTTCATAAGTACTTTCATAACTGCTTTATGAATCTGTGTCCAGGTTCTAGTCCCCAGTAATCCAGAGAACTCTGTAACTGATGGCACCTAGTAGATAACACATGCATTGGAGATGCTAGCTCCAGGGAGCTGCCATAAGCTAATAGAAAATACACATTTTTTTCTGAAGAATATAGCATACCTAATATTCATTTTACTTAGAATGACCCCCATTTACTGCGTATTATTTGTGATATAAATGTACAAAACCAAATTTCAGAACTATATTTAGTGTTTTAACAGATTTTTACCTGGATTTTCTTTGCATACCTCATGGTATCTGAGCAGCCAGGTATGGGATAGCTTAGAGCCTCACCTCATAAAGAGTACTGTGTATCACATTTTATTTTTGGCACTGCATTATGCTACACTCCTAGTAGACCAGCTTGCTGTGCTGCTGCTGCTAGTTGACACACTCCTTTTGCTGAACAGTTCCATGTGCCTTTCTCATATTTATACAAATTTCAAAACACTATCCATGAAAAATATTGACTACATGTGCAGCTTCATTTTGTTTTGAGCAATTGCCCAAATTTTATGATGTAATCTGAAAGTCTGAGGCAATTTTTAATTTTCTGTATCACACTTCTCAAAAGAATACTATTTACTAATCACATATGATTATCTTGGACTAAAGTTGGATTTAGAACAGTTATTAACATGAATGGATTAGCTTGCTAATCTTGCAATAATTTACCATAATTATATAATTTATATGTAGCCTATCATTACAGTACTTTAATAATTGGTAGATAAGGGAGCATTATTTTTTTGCACATGGTTTACTTATGGCGTGATAAGCATTACTATTTGTAATTAGAATTATGCACAATATGAATCTTTTCAATGGAAAATCAATGAAAAAAATCACTCGTATGCGGAATGGCCAAATATCGACATAATTCAAAATGGAAATTGATTTTCAAAATTAAATTTTGGATTTAAAAAAAAAAAAAGCAAGTTAAGGGTCCTGTGGTGGTAGGTTAGGACAGGAAGTTCTAAGGTTTCAAATCATCATGAAAACCATTAATTGAAAGTTTCCTCTCCTAACCTAACAGCCTAAGCCAGAGGGACCCAAAACAGAAAATGGGACAGTATGTCACTTTCAGGAACCAATTTCATTTTGAATTACTGTACGTTGATTATCAGCCTGAGTGCACATACGAGCGAAAAGGGATATAATTGGTAAGAGGACGGGTTGCATCATTAGCTCCTCTGCAATGGGTATTACCTTATTATTTTATAATGAATTAAAAACATTGGGATACAATAATTATGTGCTAAGTTCATATAAATATAAGACTATATTATAGATGCTTCAGTTTTAATCAAAATTGACATAATTGATTTTTGACTGTAATAAATGTTTGTTCACTGTAGTTAAAGGTTAATTACAGCTTAAGATATATATTATAAGGTAAATATTATAATGAAAAATTATGATCATCAAAAGGTGTGATCAATAAAAACTACTCAGAATGCAAGGGCTGTGTGTTGCCATTGCTTAATGTTTGCATTGCACGTCTCACGCTTGCACCTTGGCTTGCAGCTCATCGGGCCTGGCTAGCAGTTCAGAAATATCCCCTGCAACGCCCGATTCTGAAACCACTGGATGGGAGCGTCGGGTTGGTCCCGGTGAGTTTGGTAGCAAGGCCCGTCGCTACTGGAGCTCTGAAGAGAGTGGGTACATGGAAGGTGTTGATGCACTTCTGGACACCTCGTTACATGCACATCTTTCCCCCGTGCACGAAATCAAGTGAGATTCAGTATAGTACAGTACAGTATGTGGTACTAATAAACTAGTCACATTAGAGTTATAGGATTAGTTATAAAAGGGCTTTTTGATGGTTGTGGTGATTGAGTTATATATAGTAAGTCACAGTAGTTTCTTCACAATTAGATAACTTGCAAATAATTTTAATTTTTTTTTACATATTTCTACACTTTAGATAACTTCTCCCTATGAACTGTTTTGGAAACTTCATCACATGCATGTCCTAATTCTTATTTTCCCAGCTCAACATAATTTGTTTTTGTATTATGCTTTAGATAATGCATTCTTAATATATTATTATGAAATAACATAATTTTAATGTATATTATTGTTAATATAATTAACAATTTTAATTGTCTTGTATATAATGCTAGTGTTGAAAATAGAGTAACTTTAACCCGGCATCCAGTTTGTCAGCTGCTACTAAGCCTTTTAAGTATTATATACCAGTATTAATGGCTTTAAATCAATTTAAAATTTTGGGACACAGACAATAAGAGACTAATATATATTTATCTCTTGCGGTGAAAGTCGACTCAATTTTATAGTCACATTTTTTCACTTTACATAAATATACTTAGTGGGGTAGGTGTCACAGGGACTAAGAGGGTACAGTCATATTTTTAAGTAAAGGAAGTGCTCATTTTTGTAATAATAATCATGGAATAGTTACTTAAAGGTCATATGCAAGCATTTTGAACATTTACAGATATAAAACCTGCTCCATGATTTATCGTATCTAAGAAAAAAAAATAGAAAACTGATCACAGAATACTAGGCAAAATAGGATTTTTACAGATGTTGATTATGATGTGATATTTAAATTTAACTGCCATATTATCAACATTCCAATCACAACACTGACATGTGAAGCACTGGAGAAGATTACAAAAAATTAACAGGCTTGAAACAAGGCTGGAGCATGAAATAGGAGAACTGATCTACAAATTGTTTAAAGTTACTAAACCGAATAACTTTAGAGGAGACATGATCACTACATGAAAAACATGGCAGATTTTGTGCTGGTCTGTGTCTTCCAGTACTGGTCTAACATCAACTATAAATGATCTGGAAAGAATCATTGTTTTGGTTTTAAATAGTGCAATAAAATGTTTAAGTTGCTATTGATAGAAATGAGTGACATATTATTTAGTTACTTACAGGTACAAGTATTTCATAGGTTGTCATAATTATTCAATTACTGGGGTTAATTCAGCCATATAAAACAATATTTCTGTATTATTTATTAGCAGCATATATTTAAGTTTTGCTCAGCTTCTTTAATGCCTGTGGAAAAGCTTTTTAACATCATTTATTAACACACAGAAATCACATTAACGTGATATATATATCACCAAGAAATTTTTCTCATTGATATATATCATGTTACTGTTCTTTCTGTATGTTTTTGAAGTTGGAGCATAAGGTGTGGGACCACTTTGACCTTCCACCTGAGTGCATGTTGGTCATACATAAACACTTGGACTGGCTGCGGTAGGTGGCTCCAGACTTCCTGTGATTTCAGATGACTTTTAAAAGTCAGTGGTGGTCTAGTGGTAGCGTACGCAACTGGCAGTACCAGGGTTTTAGGTTTGCACCCACCTATAGTCCTAGTGGGTTTTCTCATAATTCATTAAATTATAATAATATGCTTGGCACACGATTATTGGTATTTTGAGTTTTGTTTATCAATGGTTACGGCTGCCTGTGCATGTTTTATCATTTAGGCCCTCTACTTTTACAAATGCTAGATAAATTTCGATAAATATATATGAATCTACTTGTATTGTGTAATGACACCTATTTACAAATGGTGCCTATTAATAATTCAATACTGTATTTTCTGTAGAATAGCTCATGAAGATAAAGATAATTATGGCAGTAGTAGTATGAGGGATAATTGTGGTACAGTAGTATAAGGAATAATAATAGTAGTAGTATAAAACAATGGTGTCAGTGTTAGTATGAGGGATAATGGTGTTAGTATGAGAGATAATAGTGGTAGTATGAGGGATAATGGTGATATTATGAGGGATAATAGTGTTAGTATGAGGGATAATGGTGGTAGTATGAGGGATAATGGTGGTAGTATGAGGGATAATGGTGATAATATGAGGGATAATGGTGGTAGTATGAGGGATAATGGTGGTAGTATGAGGGATAATGGTGTTAGTATTAAGGATAATGGTGGTAGTATGAGGGATAATGGTGGTAGTATGAGGGATAATGGTGGTAGTATGAGGGATAATGGTGGTAGTATGAGGGATAATGGTGGTAGTATGAGGGATAATGGTGATAGTATGAGGGATAATGGTGGTAGTATGAGAGATAATAGTGATGGTATGAGGGATAACAGTGGTAGTATGAGGGATAATTGTGCCAGTATGAGGGTTAATGGAATGGTATGAGAATGGGGGATAGTGTAAAGGATAATGGTAGTACTATGAGAAACAATGGTCCACTTGAAATGCTCAAGGAAATCACAATAACATGATGTATCTATGAGAAAATAATTGGAGCAGTATTGGGACCAAACCAATATACTCCCACCTACACACTTTACCCCCTGGACCACGACATGGTAAAAGATTATACATCCTGCGATGCTACTGAATCCACTTAGGAGTCTGGGAGCATCAAGTTGGTAACCAAGCCAAGTTTTACATATAAACCCCCATGCACTCTGGTGTAGGTGATTGAGTTCTCCACCAAATGCTCCTTTCAAATACACAAGGAAATCCCTGTGCTGCTTCAATGATTGTCTCATGGGTATATAACATAATTGTGATTTCCTTGGTTCTACTATTTGGGGTGACCATATCCACCATGAATAGCAAAGTCTTGCTTTACAGTATCAAATATGATGATGCTTACATTTTAAGGTGAAAAATGTTTGAATTATGAATACGAGAAGTGCAAAGAAGTAAATGATTTATAATTTCTAGAAATCTATTCGGTGGCAGCAGAAGACAGTTGTATATGAAGATAGGGATTAGTATCATATCATATTTCTCTAATTAGTTTAGAATAATATAGGTTCTCCCAAAAGTAACCATTACAGTGATCTACCGAGTTAGAAGAGTTTACTACTCTAAATTTTAGTAAAATTTTCAATTGCAGAAATCTTTGAAATACAATTATTTTCAGAGAAAAAGAGGGATCATCAGGAAGCAGCACCTCTACTCCTCTGCATTGTGTTGACAACTGGAACCCTACCATCACTAACGCAAACATAAATAATAGTTATACGAGCAATAACACCGATAACAACATCAACAATAATCTCATCATGGGTAATAAATCAAGCACTGTTAATGATAATGATCACTCATTTGCCTGTTCTCAACTGACATCAGTTCTAGATACCCATATAGCTGTTGGACCAAAAATGGAACTTACTAAATATGCCAGTACAGAATGGCAGGGAAATACACCAAAGGCACAAATTATTAAACAGGTGATTATAGTCTCATTCCTGTATAACTTACAGTCAAATGTAAACTAAGCAGGAGGTACTTAAATTAGTACCGTTTTGTAAATAGAAATGATAATATATATGTATTGTTTTTTATCTGGTGAAACAAGATTAATGTAAAATAAATGATACTATATACTGTATATGGTATTCACAAAATTAATGTGTTTTTCATGAATTCAGGGTTACTCAGCCATTCCAATTGAACTTGGTTTTGCTCACTTACGGAAAGTGAGAGGTGACAACTACTGTGGCGTGCGTGCTGCCCTATACCAAGTGCTCTCCCTAGGCTTGCCATTACCAAGTGGCCACACCACTCATTCCCGCCTCGCAGCCGAGCTTGATCAGGGTGCTACATGGCTGCGTGAGTGGTCTTTTGGACATCGTCTAAATTTTACAAAGGAACAGATACTCAATGGATTTTGGGAATGCTTGGATGCGTTGGATAGCATAGTAAGTTTTATATATTAATTTTCATATAGTTATAAACTGTCAATATTGCAGGTACGGTATTTTCTGGGAAGGGCCCCCTCAGTTGTTCCAGTGTCCAATAGGTGCTGGAATCTATACACAAATTGATTAAGAGTTGAAAGATGGTTATCTTCATTTGCCAGTTTGTTATTATCTTTCTCTCTCTTTCTACAAATGATGTAAATATAGCAGCACATCCTACTGTTTAGGTAGTACTTATAGTAATGATGAGGACCATCGTACATATATTTACTTAAAAGGCAATTAGAAAGTAGAAATCGGTACTATTGAATTTGGACAAATTGGAAAAGTTTTTTATTTATGTTACAAAGAAACTTAACCTAACCTAACTTTCCTAGGCCTAATACATGCTATCTAAAGCCTAATATAGTACTGTACATATGTGCAATACTAGGCTTTGGAATATTTAAGTTTGGTTTTTAGCTTCATTTTTCTGGACTCTATGAAGTGAATACCTGTAGTTCCAAATTCTACTAATTGTCAATTATGTCAATATACGTATGATGGTTCACATAGTTACAAAAAGTACTATCTAAACAAGAGGATGGGTTGAAATGTAATTATAATACATCTGTATGAATGTAATAGTTAAACAGTCCCATGAAAAAATTTGTAATAGTTTTTAACTGCTTACAATACGATGAAGTTATTGTGTACTTGCGGCCTATGATTATCAATCATGATTTGGTCTTTCCTGGTAGCATTTGAATATATTTCTGAATGTCATTCCTAGACACTATAGCAGCAAAGGAGTGAGTTGCAAGACACTTCCTTTGAGCTGTTCTAGGGACAAGTTTACAGTGTAAGCCTATATGAAATACTCAGTGACTATTTTTGTCAAATATGTGTACATAAATCATGTTATTCAACACAAAAAATGCATAGTGTAATCTAATAAGTGAAGCCACAGGTATAAAATTGTCTTGATCGTTGGAGCCCTCTCTCCCTACACTACTAGTCAGAACTGTAAATCTAGTGCTAACACACTCATTGAACCCCCCTCCACTAGGTTACTGCAACTCATCTCACCAGATAAGAAGCTGATTTTTTTCTTTTTTTATTTTTCTTACTTTTTGCACATGGTGTTTTTTTCAATGTATTCCTTAATTGCCACATTGAGAACTCCTTATGTTCATATATATTTCATACAACATGCTCAAAACCTGAATAATATTTTGTACTAGGTGATGAATCTTATGGGCTGCGAGAACCGGGAATGTGTTGTGCTGTCTCGGCTAAATGGAGACCCGGAGCTGGACGTAAAGCTGTGTGAAGCTATTAAACTTCATATGCTTACAACAGCACTTGACCTGCACATCAGCAACAACAATGGAGAAAATGTGCCTCTGTTTGCAATGATAATGTTTGCCCGGCATACCTCATTAACACCTAGAGATCTTGTAAGAAATCATTTGAATCCAGTTGGTGATACTGCAGGGTTGGAGCAGGTAAGCACACTTTAATATTCAACTACTGGTAATAGATTTAAATAAATGTTTCATCATCTGTATCAATGTCATTATAGAGTCACAATATCATGGCTGAAGTTATGATGGCCAAACTACACACCAGAAGGAGAAACAAAACATTTCGTTCCATCCTGGACCATTATTAAGTCGTGTCGATAGTTGCTTTCTTCTGCAAACTTCAGAATTAATTTGAACATAACTTGGTATTATATACCAAGTTAGGCAGTAGTACTGTACTTTAGAAGAACACAGCTTGATGATAATATTAGGTTATATTTACAGTACAGTGGTACCTCGGAACACGAGTGTCCCTGTATGCGAGTTTTTCGGAATACGAGCCGGATTTCCTCGGAAAATGTCTCGGAAGGCGAGGGTTACCTCGGAACACGAGTTTGTTGATACACGTTCAGGCCGACCTAGAGCGTGGTGGTACAGCGATCGTCGCCCCTCCACCCCTCAGTTTACCATTGTCTCCCGCCCAGTGACTATCCCTCCTGAATTCTTCACAAGGATTTACAGTTTTATGTCGGTTTTTTGAACATTTGAGCATAAAAGTTGTTATTATATATCTCGCCATGGGTCTCAAGAAAGCCATTGATAAGGTTCAACCTAAGAAAATAGCTGTGAGTAGAGGCAGTAGAGGATGTCCCTTCTTGATTAAGAAAATGTGTGAAGTATGGGAAGAACTGCAAAGTTCTGTTGAAAAAACTCACCCAGATAAAGCTGTAGCAGGCCGTTGCATTGACCTTTTAAATGACAATGACTTTTACTACAGACAAGTGTTAAAATGTAGGGAAAAACAAGTGTCTTTAGACAGATTCTTAGTAAGACAAACAAGTCCTAACGGTATGCAGGCAAAATGTGCCAGAGTGTGCTCACCAGTGAAGTCCTCACTGCCTGATGTGATAATGGAAGGGGACTTCCCTTCCAAACAGTAACTCCTCTCCTCCTCCCCCCTCCTCACCATCTTCCATACGCCTACAGCATTCAACAGCAAGGTAAGTAATAGCTTGAACATAGTTTTGTAGGTTTATTTAGATGAATTAGGTATAAAAATTTAGCTTGATGTGGGGTTTTTGGGGTAGTCAGGAACGGATTAATTCATTTCCCATTATTTCTTATGGGGAAATTAGCTTCGAAATACGAGTTTTCAGAATATGAGCCGTCTCCAGGAACGGATTAAACTCTTAAACTGAGGTACCCCTGTATTTACTCATTAATAACCTTTAATTTGAGAAGTACTGTATTATACAGTATAATATCAGAAAAAATATTTGTTTCTGCTTAATAGCCTGTTGAAATTAAGTTAGAAGTACTGGTGCATCCTTCATTGTTGAGTGTTATGACCATTGCCATTTTATACAATATTTGTATACCACAATTTATATTACTCTTCACTTTACCTGATTCACCTTGCCTGTGTGTGGGGAAACATTTGTACTGCACTTGAAAAAGGCAAATTTAAGTAATACATTAACTTAAAGAATGATGAAAGTAATATTTTTAAATAAAACATTTTTAATTTTCACATTAAATTTAATGTTACATAAAACTTTATTGACTTTAAATTGCAATATACAGTACTGTATTATAGAAAGTCATCTGTCATAACAGTTATAGTTTTAGTGTTGAGAAAAGCTTTGGTTTTGGAATAGTTAAGTGTTCCATATATATATGATATGGAACACTCAACTATCCCATAACCAAAGTTTTCTACAAGACTAGTAGTTGAAACTTTTCCGCCTGTTAAACTGTCCAGAGCCAAGCCATTAAAAATGCCGTACATGACTGACATGTCTGTCAAGAAGCAGCAATCATTTTTGTGTATTGCATAAAATACTCAGTCTTTATATTTGGGCTATAAAATTAAACTTTCAATTAAAATGTTTGTATGAAATAATATATTGTTGTTAAAGATCTATTATACTAAATAAAAATATGATTTTGAAACTTATGAACACAATCATCTGCAGCCAATTTCATAGGTAGGAATGAATATATTCAACATCATTTTAATTACCTGTGCTAGACTTCACTGACTACCTATTGTTCTGGAGTCTATTTATGTTCACTTTTATTATAAATTTGTGCATTGAGACATCATAATGGTTTATTGACAAACACTGGAGGTATCTCTAACACATTTTGACTTTAATATTTTTAAAGACTATGGATTTTAAAAATGAGCATTGAGATTAAAGTACCATTTGCCAAGTTGAATTGGAGAATACCTCTGGTTGAAGATATTTGAGACAGCTACAGTAGTAATCCTAAGCAAGAACCATAGAGTAGAATTGACGGGGTAACTACTGCTATGGGCAATGTTGGAAAAGGAACTTTCATTAAGTTAATGGTACTTTGGCATTTTTATTTCATGCTAGTTTTCTGGGTAAATGAATAATGCTGTGCTGAAGAGTTTGCACAATTATGTATACAAATTTTCTCAAGGGATCTTTAATTCAGATTGAGTCACCTTTTAATTTTTTAGTGTGCTTAATATATGATAAATAGATTGCTGCAACAGTGGCGAAACTTACAGGTAAAAGAAATTAGTGTTTTCTGCTTTATTGCAGCTTAATAACAATAAAGTAAATTAATGTCCCGAGTTCATTTTGAAATTACTCTGTCCCTTTTGTTTGTCCATTATTGATTCTTTTAGATTGCCGGCAATTAAGCTAATTTTGTGTTTCCTCCCATTGGTGCTCACATGCCACAGGATCAACATAAGGTGTGTAATTAAATGTGAATTTGTCTTGTATCTCTCAGTAACAATGCATAATTATGCATACTGATTTTCTATATACCTTTTCTTGTTTGCACTGGTCCTGTATATGAGCTGTATGCACATGTCAAGAAGGCCTCTTTACACATCTCGTGCAGCTCTTGACCATTATATTGTGTTCAGTCATGAATAATTGTCATATAGGTATAATTTTGATATGGAATTATTCATTAATGATTGCTCTATCACATCCAATGGTCAAAATAAATATGCATAATAAATGATTTTTTTGAAGGGAGCTCTGTTGCCTCTCCAGAGCTAATCAGGCTGATATGAATGTATTAGATGCTGGCATCAGTCAATCCACATGGAGTTCTAGACCTACTGGGGACCACGAGCAAGAACCTGCCCCCCTCCCCCTTTCAGGGAGGCACGAGGAGCAATGGCCTATAGAAACCCCCACGTGGTTGGAAGCATTCTATGTCTGTCATCAACTGGGTCAGGCACCCAGAATGGTAAGTGCCCCCCCCCCCAAAAAATATATTCTGGTTAAAATATTGCTACTGAAAGCCGAACTAGTGGACAGAATTCCCCAAATGAAATTGAGCAAATTGAGCATAACATCACGTCACTGCGCAGCTGTCTGTGCAATCCCCCCTCCCCCCCACCCGGAGGTGAAAGGTGGAGCCCCAGACCCCCATGCCGGCTATTCAACTTTCAGTTCTGTGGCTGATATGAACTGGCAAGTTTGTGCGCCTCTGGCTCTTGTGATTTCCAGTTCTGTGCCTTGTGGTGAGGGAGGTACTGTTTCAGTAGTTGTGCACGAGCCAGGAGTAATTTCACAAGTACTTGGGCTACATGCGCCTAGGTTCCCCTTCCCTAGGTGCCCTGTAAGTACTGCCCTGGGGCTCGGGGCCACCTTCCACAAGTCACCTAGGTATCTACCTGCGGAAGGTCCTTTGCGGCTCGGTGATTGACCGCCCTTAGAGTCAGTTGGGTTGTTTCATGCACCACTCTTTACTTCTGGGTAGGGGGGTAGTTTTGTCACTGGTTTGGGTGCAGGTGCAGCTAGTTTTCACCTCTCATAGCAGCCGGCTCTGTTCCACCTGGGCACATTGTTCTCTTGTGGGGTTTTGTTTTTGTTTTTGTTTTCTTGCCTGGTGGGGACTCTGCCCCTTGGTTTTGGTCACACCCATTTATATCTTGGTGGTCCTCCACTAAGCCCCCATGAGTGTACATGTCCAGGGGGGTTCAACTTTAGCAGTTTGATTGGTAACTTTGGGTGCCGGTTAGCAGTGCCCTGCTTGGGCTTCCCTTAGTGAGACTATGCAACTAAGGGCCCTGGGAAACCCCGCAGGGGCTCTTTGGTTCGATGGATGCGACCCCCCCTGGGTCCCCTCTCACTTCGTGCGTGTTAAGTTAACGAGTTAAATAGTTAAGCGGGTTTGAAGGTTGCTCTTTCATCTTGTCTCAGGGTGACACTCACCGGTTGTGCCTCAGTCATGCTGCTTGTTGTGTCGGTAACACCTTCGACCTGGAAACCTGCGAGTTTTGTTCCTTGTTTGTGCTCCAATACACCCAGTCCACTGATCATGATATTTGGGTGCAGGCAGCTTCGGCGTTGCATGCTTGGTTTAGGTTGCTGCAGCGCTTCAGGTTGGTTGCTACCCTGGATGTCGTGAGACTGCCTTGTTTTGGTTATAGGGACCCCGAACTTAGGGATGTTAGTCGCTTCCAGCTCCGAAGCATCTGAGGGTTTCAGAATTGGGGCTGGGTTTAGTTGGTGTTGAAACTCGGGGGGTTTTGAGGGATGCCCCCTTCTGGTGTAGCAACAGGGGCATTCGAGCATGTTCCTTCAACCGGAGCTTCTGGGTCTGACCAGTGGGCCCTCCCCCTTCATTCCTGCTTTTTCGGCCGCTCCTGCCTTTTCTTTTGAGGCAGGGGACTTGGAGGACGGCTCGGCCCCGGGTTCTCGTGGGGGAGGTTCCTGGGGCGAGGGAGGGGTTGACTTGGGCCCCATTGGACCCCACTTGGGTCTTTGTACCCTCCGAGCAAGGCTTGATGTTACAGGGCGTGGGGTTTTCTTTTTCCTCCCTCCTCGTACGAATTGGAATTGGCATCAATCAATCCCCGGGTTTGGTTCCATGCTCCCTTGGGTTCTTTAGTCTCGTCCTTCTGGAAGATTTTGGCATCACGCATCCCACCTTATGTGATGCGGGAGATCATTGCGGCTTATCTCCTGCGTGACCCAAATTACGCCTCTATAATGGATCCTTCTTCTTTTGTGTTTGGATCTTCTTTTCCTTACTGGGTTCGTTATGAGGTTCCGGAGTCATCCTGGCGTGTGTCCTTGGCTGTTTGCAGAGTCTGTGGTGGTGCAGTATCTGCAGGCAGCCTCTTCCAGTTGCTGTCTCATGTCAGACTTGTTCTTCTTTGGGGGCCTGTGTGGGGGTCTTCCTGGAAGGGTTGTGCTAGGGCTCGGGGTTCCTCCTGTCGTGGTAGGCCAGTGGTGCCAGTTTCAGAGGTGGCGCAGCCTTTGGAACCATCTTTGTCTGGTTGATGCAGTGATCGCTCTGTGTGGAGGTCGGGTTCACGTAGTGTCGATCCTTTCGCATTTCATCCCATTGACAGGGTGATGGGGGGAGGCTTGCGCTGTTTGCTCATGCCTGGTCCCATGATTTGTGGGCCTTTCAGATCATTTCGTGTGGCCTGTGGTGGCATTGGGTGGCTCCTCCTCCTTTGGGAGGTTCGGGGTTGGTGGGGCTGGCCTCTTCTCCTGCGCTCTTTCGGGAGTGGGTTCGCTTGGGTGTGGTTGGAACGACCTCGTCCCTCCAGTGGATTTCCCGCCTGTTTCCGGTTCCGAAACGGGACTACGTGGACCTCAGGTTCATTCTGTACTTGTACAACCGGGCCGCGGGGACGCTAAGCCCCGGAAGCACCTCAAGGTATACTCAAGGTAGGTCCTGTCTGATCCCATGGGTCAGACGGGACAAGTGCCCCTCCTTTCAGAGGCCTACTCTGTCCCAGATCCATCTTCTTTTGGAGCCAGGCGCTTGGATGGTGTCCCTGGACCTTCGGGATGCGTATTGACATGTCCCGTTTTATCCATGGTTCAGAGACTGGTTCGGTGTTCTGGGATGTCAGGGTTACCACTTTCATCACCTTTCATTCGGCTTGATTCTGGCCTATCTCGATGACTGACTGGTGTGGGCTCCCAGCTGGTACATGTGACTGCTCGTAAGGAATTTGGATTTTTCGCAGCTCGCCGGGTTCGGGTTCCTGGTGAGCTGGAGGAAGTCCCTTCACGTTCCCTCTCAAGTTTGGTCTTGGCTGGGTATTATTTGGGACTCTCGGAACGCTTCCTTGTCCCTCCCTCCGGAGGCTTTGCTGCAGCTGCGGTCTCCACCTTTGCCTGTTTCTGGGGGGCTCCCGGGTCACGAGGCATTTGTTCAAGGGTTTGTGCGGGAGTCGGAACATTGCCGTGGTGGTCTTCTCGCCGGGTCGGGTTTGGCTTCATCGGCTGTTCTGGTTCCTACGGGGATTCCCCTTCTGGCTCTCTTCCACATTTTTCCTGCTGTGTTGCTGACTTCCTCTTCGGGTTTTTCGGGGTTCAGTGCCTTGGTACCTACTCAAGCCCTCACTCGATGTGTTCCCGGATGCATCACCTCTTGGTTGTGGCTTTGTGTCCTGTACTCTCTAGACCAGCCAGTGGCAGTGGGGTCTATCTTTCCATCTGGCACACAACACAGTGCGGGAGTTTGCGGCTGTGTGGGTGTTGCCTTGGAGGGTTTTGCTTCCCGGTGGTTCATTGCCAGAACTGTTGGGGTTCGATGCGGTCCTTGGCTCTTTGGGGCTGGTCACTTTGGGTGACTCGTCTGCTGAGTTCTCGAGGTTTGGCTCTCTTGGCCGTTCACATTCGGGGGGTGTCCAACGTCATGGCATGTCTTGGTTTATTCCCCTGTCTATGGAATGGACGGTCGACGCCGACTCATTCAGTTGGCTCTGCCGGACGGCTCCTGGAGGTGGACCTCTTCATGTCGGCGTGGTTGAGGTGTTTCTCGGTATATGTGGCACCCTTCCCTGACTGCGAGGCTGTTGGGGTTGGTGCCTTCAGGCAGGACTGGTCAAGGTAGGGTTCCTGTACCTCTTTTTCCCAGTTCCGCTGTTGCTCCAGGTCCTAGCTCGCTTGGAGACTTACCAAGGAAGAGTAGTCCTCTTGGCCCCTTGGTGGCTGGTCCCGCATTGGTTTCAGGCACTGCCTGCTTCCCGTGGCTCTGCCTTTTTTGACAGATCGGACCGGTATAGTACGTGGCTGGTTTGATCTTCTTGAGTCTTCGCGTCTGGTCTTTCTGATTCTAGTCAATCACCACTTGCATGGTGAGCAGGTGGCTTTGTTGATGGTGTCCCTCCTGCATGCTTAGTCTTGGCAGCAGTATGAATTTTCCTGGCAGTTCTTCTGTTACTACTTATCCCTTCATAGATTTACTTCTGTCTGTAACAGTTGTCTTGTCCTTCCTTTTGTGGTGGTTCCAGGACCGTCATCTTATGCCGAGTACTGTCACTTCATATCTTGCAGCACTGGTGGAGCTGCTGCAGCTTGGGTTCAGCATTGGTGTTACTTCTGCGCCATTCTGCAAACTGTCTCATTCGTTGTTTCACCTCTGGCCTGCTCATGCGCTGCCTGAGCCGTCCTGGTTGTCGGACTGGGTGCTCTCCTTTCTCTCTTCTCAGTTTGTGGTGGCCCCTTCGGTTCAGGTTTTTCCAGGGCTCTTTTTCCTGTTGACATTGGCCTCTCGGGAGTCAGGTTGTGGAGCTTCATGCTCTCCTCCAGTGCAGAGGTTTCTGCTCTTTTGGTCCTGGTAGTAGGTTTGTTCATTTGCAACTGTCTTCTTTTGTGGCATCGATTGTGACTGTTGCTTTCCAGAGGGGTGCTTGGGTTGTTGATGCTTGGTTGGTTCGGCCGGGGGTGCATCATGTATTGTGTGCGCGGTTGCAGCCTGTTGCCTTGACTTCGAGTTGCGGAGCGAGTGGCGACTGCCTCTTGGTTAAGTTCCTCTTGTGTTATCTTTGGGTAAGTAGGTCCTGGGAGCTGACGGGGCTCCCCCCCACAGAAAATCGGCATTGAATGTAAGGAAGCGCCATTTTTTGGGTGAGACCTGGAGGCTCCCCGACAACCCTCCCTCCCTCTGGTCAGTGTTATTTTTTGAGTGTTTTGACATCCAGCCTCAGAACTGAAGGGTGGATAGCTGGCATGGGTGTCTGGGCCTCCCTCTTCCCCCTCCTGGTGAAGGGGTGGGTTGCGCAGACAGCAGCACGGTGACGTGGTGACATCATGCTTGTTTTCATTTGGGGAGTTCTGTCCATTAGTTCAGCTTTCAGCAGCAATATTTGAACCAGAATAGGGGTTTGTTTTGGGGCGCTTAACTTTCTGGATGCCTACCTCCAGGTTACCTTGAGGTGTTTTCGGGGCTTAGCGACCTAGCAGCTCGGTCGTCGACTAGGCCTCCTGGTTGCTGGACTGGTCAACCAGGCTGTTGGATGTGGCTGCTCGCAGCCTGATGTATGAGTCACAGCCTGGTTGATTTGGTATCCTTTGGAGGTGTTTATCAAGTTCTCTCTCAAACACTGAAGGGTCAGCCAGTTATGCCCCTTATGTGTAGTAGAAGCCTGACCCAGTCGATGGCAGACATAGAATGCTTCCAAAACACACGGGGGTTTCTATAGGCCATTGTTCCTCGTGTCTGTCTCAGAGGGGGGGAAGGCGACAGGTTCTGGCTCATGGTCGCTGGTAGGCCTAGAATTCCACGCATATTGACTGATGCCAGGGTCTAATACATTCATATCAGCCCGGTTAACTCCAGGTAGCTTCCGGGTCTCACCCAAAAAATGGCATTTCATTACATTCAAAGTTGGTTTTATTAGAACTTTTATATTGAGACAGGCTGTTTAGACAGGAGAGCAGAGGCCATGTTGGGATACCCTCAGCCATGGAAGTTAACATGAGCCCGATAGGCAAACAGAATTCGATAGTCCATCTTTCAGTAAATTAAGAATACAGTACTGGATATAAAAGTTTTAAATATTGTAAAAAAAATGCATGGACATAATATTGCTTGCAGACAAATTAGATCAATATCAACTACTTAAAATGGATGACAAATAAAATAATTAATTGGACAATAATAGAGTACTTTTAGAAGAGACAAAAGGGTAAAGCCCCATCTTATAGGTCAGTATGATAAATTAATAAAAAGAGGGCAAACAAAAAATAAGAAAACCCACCCCATAAATAAGTAAACCTAATGTGCAGTATAACACTTTAATTTTCTTTTGCTATAAATGAGGTAACAGTAAATAGTTTAAGTTATTTCTTATTGGTTATAAAGTAAATTATTGTAGTAAGGAAAAAACTTCTGAAAACTTTCATAATCAGCAGACTGGAAAAATAAGTAACAAGGATCAATCAAATTAAACATTTAGATACTTATACTACTGTATAATGTTAAGAATTGTGTCAGATGTTTGTCTTTACAGTTTTACAGACTATGTCTTCATTTCCAGATTGAAATGTTTTTGATGGGTCAAACTTTGGGAGTTACACTGCAAGTTGTTCGTCCTGCAAGCTATGGTAAAGAGGATTTTATCTGCTATTACCCTGATGCTAATATTGGGATATGGCCCGAAGTTACTTTGGTTGCTGAAGATGATCGTCACTATAATGTTCTTGTCAAATGAGCTGTAAGTAAACATTTTAAATTGTTTCATTTATATTGTAATAATTTGTGTGTCACTAGCCCTTGAAATGTGCATACCATCTTAAGATGATGTTCAATTCAAGGTATGCATATCATTCTAAGAGGTTTTAGGTACTGTGCAACATCTGAAACTCTGGCTGCTACACCGTGTTCTGAATCGGTATTTGTTTGAGGCCTTCAGTGAACATCTGCCATCTTGAAAAGTGACTTACAAATATTGGAACATTGTTTCTATGCTTAGGGCATAGTCAATAATAATATAAGAAGAGACAAACCTTGTTTTGCATACTATCTAGCTGTACAAACATTCAAATAAAGCCTGATAATAATAATAATAAATAATAAATAATAAATAAATAATAAATAAATGTTTATTTAGGCAAGGTACATACATACAAGAGATTTTACAAAGAATGATGGATTTATAGATAGGGCTAGTACATACAATACCTAAAGCCACTATTACGCAAAGAGTTTCGGGCATGAAAAACTTAACTGACTAAAGCGTAATACTAATTAAGCATAAAGAATAAAATGTGTTGAGAACAAATAAAAAAAAGAGATAAAAAGGGGGGAACATGGCTGAAAAAGCAGCACAAATACAATTAGGTCGACAAACAGCATCGTTTAAAAAAACAAAAAACAGACATGGGTTGACAATAGAGGGGTGAGGTAGGTTACAGGGAATTTATTAGGTATAGCTTCATTTTTATCTTAAACTGGTTGAGATATAACCTGCATGCAATCTAAGGGTTAAAGCAGAATGTTGAACTGTGTTCCATATACTGTACAGTATTAAGGAAAAGGAGTGCAAAAGAATACCTAAGATTACACACACACAGTAAAGCCATTGTCACAAAGAAAAGCTATATAAAAATATTATTTAAACCCTTTGAAAAATTCAAACAGCTGAGAATGTTTTGAAATTTTAAATTAATATTAGAAGTTTTGGATATTATGGTAAGGATCAACCCTTCCTCCGAATAGACAGTACGTTTCAATACTAAATGTAATAAGTACATTCCTGACTGCATAGTACATAAATACACTTAATTGTGTTGTTACATTTACCTCCCCATATATTCTCCTAATTTTGTGTAAATACACTCAAAATTTTTAGGTTGAAGTTTTTGTGTTCAATTCTATATACACAAGTTTTAAATAAAAATAATTTCTTTTTCAGTTTTATTAAACAATAGAGATTTTATATAAAATTTGAAAATATCCTAATATCTAAGGATATTACATATATTTTATAATATCTAAGTCACTAATATAAAAATATCCTAATATCCTAAAGTAGCCTAAATAAACAGGCATATGCAAATGACCTGCTACGGATGTGCAACAGGTTTGCCTTAAACCAGCAAATAGTAGAACCAACTGGGAAGGAGAACACGCTGGACCTCATTTTCATCAATAATGATGAATTGATCAGGAACATAATGATTACAAATACCTGTTACACAGATCATAACTTAATTGAAGTTCTGACAAGCATAGGGAATAGACCTTCAAACCCAGTCCTGATTCCCGGTGGAGGAGATTTCAGCAAATTAACTTCAATAATAAACAGATAAACTGGGAGCAAATAAACCAAGACATCACAGAAATAAACTGGGAAGAACAGCTAGAAAATGTAAACCTGTACCAGTGCCTGGAAAAAATAAGCTCAGTAGCACTAGAAATATGTTCAAACTGCATACCCCCCAAGAATAAAGAAGAGGAGATGCAGATTGGAATGGGACTGTCATTCCTTCTAAAGGCGATGAAGGCTAAGTAGAGAAATAGAAACAATTGAACTCAAGCTACAAGAATCATACAAAACCCAGGAGAGGCAAAGAGAGCAAAAGGCCATCAGTGAAATAGTGAAATCCAAAATATTTTTTCTCCTATGCAAAATCAAGATCAAAAACCACATCTAGTATCAGGCCCCTGCAAAAAACCAGCGTTGAATGTAATGAAACGCCATTTTCTGGGTGAGACCCGGAGGCTCCCCGGAGCTTTACCAGGCTGATATGCTAATGTCAGACTTTGGCATCAGTCATGTGTATGGAGTTCTAAGGCCTACCGGGGACCACGGCCAGAACCTGGCCCCCTCAGAGAGGCAAGGGGAGCAATGGCCTATAGAAACCCCCGTGTGGTTGGAAGCATTCTGTCTGCCATCGACCGGGTCAAGCATCCAGAAAGGTAAGCATTCCAAAACAAACCCCTATTCTGGTGAAAATTGCTACCTAAAGCCGAACTAGTGGACAAAACTCTTCAACAGAAAACAAGCAAACTAGTATGACGTCACATGTCACCGCGCCGCTGTTTGCGCAGCTCCCCCCTTCCCGGGAGGGGGAAGGGGGAGCCCCAGACCTCCCACGCCGGCTAACCACCCATTAGTTCTTCGGCTGATGCTATAGGCACTGGTTATGTGCTCCGGCTCCAGTAGTTGTTTCAGCACTGTACCTAGAGTGTGGTGTCTGTCTTCTAGGTGGTGTGTGAGCCGGTAGTGATTCTCCAGTACTCGGGCTACATGCGCCTAGGGTTCCCTTCCCTAGGTGCCCTGTAAGTACTGCCCTTGGGGCTTGGGGCCACCTTCCACAAGTACCTTGGGTCCTGCCCCTGCTAGGCTGTTTACTACTTGGTTTTCGGCCGCTCTTTGTGTAATTACCTAAGTGTAGTTTCAGGATGAGAGCTATGCTCGTGGTGTCCCGTCTTCCCAGCACTCTTTGTCATATAACGCTTTGAAACTACTGACGATCTTGGCCTCCACCACCTTCTCACCTAACTTGTTCCAACCGTCTACCACTCTGTTTGTGAAAGTGAATTTTCTTATATTTCTTCGGCATCTGTGTTTAGCTAGTTTATATCTATGACCTCTTGTTTTTAAAGTTCCAGGTCTCAGGAAATCTTCCCTATCAATTTTATCAATTCCTGTTACTATTTTGTATGTAGTGATCATATCACATCTTTTTCTTCTGTCTTCTAGTTTTGGCATATTTAATGCCTCTAACCTCTCCTCGTAGCTTTTGCCCTTCAGTTCTGGGAGCCACTTAGTAGCATGTCTTTGCACCTTTTCCAGTTTGTTGATGTGCTTCTTAAGATATGGACACCACACAACCGCTGCATATTCTAGCTTTGGCCTAACAAAAGTCGTGAACAATTTCTTTAGTATATCGCCATCCATGTATTTAAAAGCAATTCTGAAGTTAGAAAGCGTGGCATAGGCTCCTCGCACAATATTCTTTATGTGGTCCTCAGGTGATAGTTTTCTATCTAGAACCACCCCTAGATATCTTTCTTTATCAGAATTCTTTAAAGATTTCTCACATAATATATAGGTTGTGTGGGGTCTATGTTCTCCAATTCCACATTCCATAACATGGCATTTATTAACATTAAATGCCATTTGCCAAGTGGTGCTCCATATACTTATTTTGTCCAGGTCAACTTGAAGGGCATGACAATCATCTACGTTTCTTATCCTTCCTATTATCTTAGCATCATCAGCAAACATGTTCATATAATTCTGTATACCAACTGGTAGATCATTTATGTAGACAATAAACATCACTGGTGCAAGAACTGAACCCTGTGGTACTCCACTTGTGACATCTCTCCATTCCGATACATTGCCTCTGATCACTGCCCTCATTTTTCTATCAGTCAGAAAATTTTTCATCCATGTTAGAAGCTTACCTGTCACCCCTCCAATATTTTCCAGTTTCCAGAACAGCCTCTTATGTGGAACTCTGTCGAAAGCCTTTTTTAGGTCCAGATAGATGCAGTCAACCCAACCATCTCTTTCCTGTGATATCTCTGTTGCTCGATCATAGAAACTGAGTAAATTCGATACACAGGATCTTCCAGATCGAAAACCATACTGACTGACTGATATTATATCATTTCTCTCCAGGTGTTCTACCCATTTACTTTTAATTATTTTTTCCAATATTTTGACTATTACACTTGTCAATGATACCGGTCTATAATTAAGGGGGTCTTCCCTGCTTCCACTTTTGTAGATTGGAACTATGTTAGCCTTTTTCCACACATCAGCTACAACTCCTGTAAACAGGGATGCCTGAAAAATCAGTTGAAGAGGAATGCTGAGCTCAGGTGCACATTCTCTCAGAACCCATGGTGAAACTCCATCTGGACCAACTGCTTTGTTCTTATTTTTGTACGACTGAGACCGTTCGCACACCAGTGACTGTCCCTTTTTCAACCCTTCCTGTCCCCCTCATGTGCATGTCCAACCCATGCTAGAGTCATTCAGGGGACCCACCTTTTTTCATGTTGTGAGGTGTGGGGGTTGTGGGGTTGGTTCTGTACTCACCTAGTAAGGCTCCTGGCTGTGCTTGCAGGGGTTGAGCTCTGGCTCTTGGGTCCCGCCTATCTGGTAGAACTTGCGGGATAGTACCAGTGGAGTGCAGTGGTGCTATAGGCACAATTGGGGAACACTGTATTACCATCAGAGGTCTGTGGTTGTTACACGACCTGTGGTGCTGTGGTGGGTATGTGGGCCTGCGGGCCGCTCCAAGGAACAGCCTGGTGAACCAAACTCTCATAAGTCGAGCCTGGCCTCGGGCCGGGCTTGGGGAGTAGAAGAACTCCCAGAACCCCATCAACCAGGTATCAACCAGGTATCAACGACCTACTTGCGAGCATAAGCCTTCTTGCTGGTTCGTCCGTGGACTTCCAGGGCACACTAGCCTGTTTTCGAATAGCAGTTCCGGCCCATCCTGGTTGTGGGGGTATGTGGGCCTGCAGGCCGCTCCAAGCAGCTGCCTGGTGGGCCACCCTCTGGCCGGTCTAGCCTGGCCTCGGGCCGGGCTTGGGGTGTAAATGAGCTCCCAGTACCCCATCCAGCAGGTATCGAGCGGGGTTTCTCCGCCGTCGGTCGCCTGGTGCAGGTTTCTGGGCCTGCTGGGTTTTGTCGTGTCTCCGTTGGCCCTGTCTGGGGTCTGCCTGCTCCGTTCTCTGCCTTTGCAGAAGGGAGTTGCTATTTACATGTTGCATGTTGCGGTGGTGCCTGTTGCTGCTGCTGCATGTGTGCATTGGTACCGTGTTTCACGGTGGCGTGTCCTTGTTCCTGTGTCCAGTTGTGGTGTGGCACTTTGCTGCTGTTTTGTGCCTGGGGTTTGCGTCTGGGGGTTTGCTTGTTGTTTTTCGTGGTCTTCGGGTACCTGGTTTGGCCTTCTCATGTGCGTAGGGGGTTTTCTGTCCCTGCCTGATTGCCTACCCCTGGTTGTTTTCCTGGGGTTTTTGTGCTTCTGCTCTTTCTTCCTGCCTCCTCTGCAGCAGGGGTGTTCTGCGTGTGTTCCTGTGCTTCTTGGGCATTTTTCAGCCTGTGTCCTGTGGTGTGCTTCTTTGTCTCGGTCTATTGCAGTTGTTCGTACCCCTTGCTTCGGGTACTGTTCTGGCAGCAACCCTTCCGCCTTTTTTGGTTTCCTAGCTTGCCCTGCCGTTTTTTTTTTTTTTTTTTGGGTCTTGCGATGTCTCGCGTCGGACCCGTCGTTTCTGAACTCCTGGCGGGCTTGCATGCTTTGGGGAGTTTTTCTGTTCGGCAGATGTTCCATCTCCTTGTGCCGCCTGGGTTTCGGTGGTCGCGCCCGAGATCTTCCCACGGCTCCGCCTTTTCCTGGGCTCGGAGGGGCCTTGTCGGGGCTGCTTATGTTCTGCCTCGCGGTCTCGCCTCCGGTTGGTGGTCGGGTGGCTTCGTGGTAGGTGTCCCACCTGCGTGCTTCTCTTGGCGGCAGTATGGGGTATTTTGGCGGTCCTTCCTTTTCCTGTCCCTTCTTAGGTGGTTACTCTTGTTAGCTTGGTTTACTCTCGGCTTGGTTTTCTGGTGGGGGTTGGGGGCCGTCGTCTTGCCACATACTGTCGCCTCTTTTCGTGCACCGCTGGTGGAGCCGCTTCGGCTTGCTTTCGGTCTTGGTGTTGCTTCTGCACCGTTAGTAAGCTGTCTTGTGCGTCGTTTCACCTCCGGCATGTTTGTGCGCCGCTTGCATCATCCTGGTCTCTGGTCAGCGTGCTCTGTCTTCTCCTCGGTTGGTAGTGCCTCTTCGGTTCCGGTGTGTTTTTTCGTCGGCTCTTTCCTTTTGGCCTTTGCCTCTGGGGGTCGGGTCGCTGAGTTTTCTTGCTCCTTCGGTTTTAGCGTTTTGGTTATTCGGTGGCAGCAGTCTCCATCTTTTCTGGCGCAGGGTGGGGCTGCTGCGTTCTGGAGGGGTCCAGGGTTTGTTGGTGCTTTGTTGGTCGGGCTGGGGGGTGTGTCGTGTTTTGTGTTCAGTGGCGGCCCTCCGCTGTTGTTTGCGTGCCACGGCATTTGGGTCCGGAGCGCGTTTTGCGTTGATCCGGTTCCGTTCTTCCCGGTTCGCGGGTGATGGTGTTCCGGGTGGTCAGCCGTGTTCTTGTGGCTAAGCTGCCTGTGTTCTTCCCTCATGCCCGTGGCATTCGTGGCTTCGCTGCTCTTGCTGCCGTCTGGGCGACGTGTCCTTGCGGTCTTTCGGGCATGGATTTTTGGTGTTCATGCGGGGGCTTTGCTGCTCGTTGTTCTCGTGTTGTTCCCGGGACTTTTCGGGGCTGTGGCGCCTTGGGTTGGCATTTGCTGCCGGTTGTCTCACTTCCGTGAGGGGTGCGTGGTGTCCGCCTCCCGGTTCTGTCCCTTTGACCTTCCTCTGTGGGTAGTTAGCTCCGGAGAGCCAACGGGGCTCCCCCCAGAAAACCAGCGTTGAATGTAATGAAACGCCATTTTCTGGGTGAGACCCGGAGGCTCCCCAGCAACCCTCCCTCCCTCCGGTCGGCGGTTTTTCGCGTGTTCTATCTGTTTTCAACAGATAGAACTGTTGAGGCGTTCTATCCACTAGTTCGGCTTTAGGTAGCAATTTTCACCAGAATAGGGGTTTGTTTTGGAATGCTTACCTTTCTGGATGCTTGACACGGTGGATGGCAGACATAGAATGCTTCCTATCACACGGGGGTTTCTATAGGCCATTGCTCCCCTTGCCTCTCTGAGGACGCCAGGTTCTGGCCGTGGTCCCCGGTAGGCCCTAGAACTCCATACACATGACTGATGCCAAAGTCTGACATTAGCATATCAGCCTGGTAAAGCTCCGGGTCGCCTCCGGGTCTCACCCAGAAAATGGCGTTTCATTACATTCAATGCTGGTTTTTTTGCGCACAGTTCCAAATACATTTTATTTGTTTTTACGTGCTAATTCTATCTATAATGAAAACATACACTATATTATGGCAGTAAAACATCCTACTGTCCGAAGACACTGTGTTACGTGCATGACACTTATGTACACATATGTTGCACATATTTACCATGTATCATGCTAATTTATGTATATATACAATCTATTTACAGACTATACACTGTCACACTATATACATTCACCATCAACACATTCAGAACACTGCTAGTGAGAGCTGTCACACCCAGCCAGCCCTCCCTCACTCCTCCAACATTGTATTTGACAACATTGCTCCTCCCATTGTACAGTTATTCACACCAATGTTTCATGTTCATTTATGTTTATTTACAACATATGTACACACTATACACATTCACCATCAACACATTCAGAACACCGCAAGTGTGAGCAGCCACACCCAGCCAGCCCTCCTTCACTCCAACATCTTACTCGCCAACATTGCTCCTCCCACCACACTGTTATTGTTTTTATTACACTATTTACACATGTTATATGTACCTATCTACATGTTTTATTTACCAGAACTATGCAAGTAAGCCGGTATTGTGTCCAAACAGTACAGTGGCCACCATACACTGCATGAGAAATCACACAGCATACAGCAGACGACGACATCACCGCCCTCACCAAAATAGCTCCTCTCAACATATTCCTGTTGCTGTTATTACACTATATACACACACACACACTGTATATACCCATGTACATATGTGTTCCCCATAGAGAACCACAAAGCTAGTATGATGAGCAAAACAAGAGTGGCTGCCACATATAGTGAGGCTACCTCAATTCTCTCCCTTCCTCCCTCCCTCACCAAACTTCCTCCTGGTTGATACCTGGTTACCTGGTTGATGGGGTTCTGGGAGTTCTTCTACTCCCCAAGCCCGGCCCAAGGCCAGGCTTGACTTGTGAGAGTTTGGTCCACTAGGCTGTTGCTTGGAGCGGCCCGCAGGCCCACATACCCACCACAGCCCGGTTGGTCTGGCACTCCTTGGAGGAATAAATCTAGTTTCCTCTTGAAGATGTCCACAGTTGTTCCGGCAATATTTCTTATGCTTGCTGGGAGGACGTTGAACAACCGCGGACCTCTGATGTTTATACAGTGTTCTCTAATTTTGCCTATGGCACCTCTGCTCTTCACTGGTTCTATTCTGCATTTTCTTCCATATCGTTCACTCTAGTACATTGTTATTTTACTGTGTAGATTGGGTACTTGGCCCTCCAGTATCTTCCAGGTGTATATTATTTGATATCTCTCTCATCTTCTTTCTAGTGAGTACATTTGGAGGGCTTTGAGACGATCCCAATAATTTAGGTGCTTTATTGCGTCTATGCGTGCGTATATGTTCTCTGTATTCCCTCCTTCCACAATACTACACATAATGCTAATTATAACCACAATCCTGGTCACTAATTCCTGTAAATGAATATTTGACCACTAAGTTTATTTTGAAAAGGAACCTAAGAAGTCGTTTGAAGATTCTTAGATGGACGAAATAATGCTGTGGTGCTGTGGCTAGCACTGTGAACATCGTGAACAGCATTGAATCACTGATATATTAACATTGTACCCAGTCATTATCACATTCAGGCTCTTCTATAATACTATCATGGCTAAATAATACAGGTTATATATATATTTTGACATTATTAGGCGATGCTGTGGTCACACGCTAAACAGCAATGCTGTGGTCACACACTGAACAGCAATGCTGTGCGCTCATGCTGCGAGCGCCAGCCTTGGTTGCTCACTCACTACTGAGGCTCTCACACCCGTGAATGTGGACTGCGATTTTTTTTAAAGATGGCGTCTGTTTATAAGAGCCCTGAGGAAGCAGATGTGCACCCTATGTAGCCGCGGGAGTTTTGAATGGAACGTGAAAAATACAAATACTCGGAGGTGGGTAGCGCACCCCAGACGTGGGCCTGCAGGGGCGTTGCACAGTTAAAGGGTTAATATGGTTCACTTTTTGTGTAGTCCACTTGTCCACTTGTGTGATCCAACTTGTCATATGAAGGAATTATTAATTGTAACCTGTGATAGAATGGGCACTAACACAGGAACTAACTTGGAATGCAATTACACAATGAGCTTTATTATAAAATATATCCTACCTGAATGTTACTTGAAAAATTACTGATATCTTAACTTTGGAAATACCGGAGCCCCAGAAATAATGACCAGGGGTACAGCCCTATATAGGGCGTTAAATCGAGTGGATACTATACAGATAATCAGGAGTGTACTTATTACAATTAGTATTAAAGCATAATGACTATTCGGAGGATGGGCTGGAAGGATTGCTGTTATAATATAGAAAATTGTAAATAGTTATGTGAATCATTTAATTTGATTGCTCTCTGTGCTTGCGAGATACTGAAGAATACTTGATCCAGCAAGGAATGAACTCCAGAAGTAAAAAAAAAAAAAAAAAAAATCTTTAAAGGCTTCTCTTGGCATCACAAGTGACTGCCAACAAAGACACCAGGTGACTATCAGTAGCACGATCTGGATAGTAGAACCAACCTCTATGAGGTTCTCGATATATTCGATAAACGCCTCAAAATGATACCTGATCAACCAGGTTACGATTCATACATCAGGCTGCGAGCAGCTACATTCAACAGCCTGGTTGACCAGATGACCAACTGGGAGGCCTGGTCGGAGACTGGGCTACAGGGATGTAAGTCCCTGGAACCTCTAATGAGGTAGTCTCATGGTAAGTGTCAGTAACATATCCACACCTCTGCTCCACCAACCCAAGTTAGAAAACATACATCCTGATTCTCATTCAGTGTGTAGTCAGCAAGCTAGGGATGGATTTCAGTTAACCTTTCAACTGCATATTTTTATTATATTTCTAATTAGAGAAATTTAATGATATTTTGGAAGGAACATTAGTTTCTCTTATGCTCTTTTCCCCCAAAAAATTAATTTATTTAACAAATATTTTGTGTGAAAACAAAATTGCGTTTGTTTGATAAGATAAATGGTCTAGCTCAGTACCAGACTGAAACATTCCCAATCCATAGCATATAATAATGAAGATAGAAAATTATTAAAAAAACAAATGGATTCAGTGTACAGTATTAGGTAAAAAATACCTTATTAATTTTGTATCTAATACTGTATAACAATATTTACCCAAAATATAAGCAGATGTGTGTGTACAGTAGCTAATGCATACAAGAATCCTATCATTGTATACGGACACCATCACACTGTTCACCAGGCTCACTTGAGTGGTTCTCTGACACCTTTGTCAATGTACTCTCACAGGCCTGGCATGTTCTTTAGGGTTATCTTTACCGGTGTGTAAGCACCAGGATGCTACAGAAGACTTTACAGGAAAGAACACTGAACATAATGAAATGCTTAGATTTTCTTTTTATTGTGGTATGCGAGATTCATTTTTGCATGATTAATAATTATTAAACAAATAGTCTCCATGGTTCGAGTCTTCCAGAGAATGGAAGAATGGTGAATGGAATTAATAATTATTTTCTATGGGGGAGCCCCGTAGGCTCCCCGGAGCTGTCCAGGATGATATGGATATGTATAACTTTCTGGCATCAATGTGCACAGAGTTCTTGCCTACTGAGGACCAAGAGCCAGGAGGCATTGAGGGGGAGAGGTAGTGATGGAGGGAGCCATTGAGGGAGAGAGGCAGTGATAGAGGGAGGCATTGAGGGAGGGATGGGAGGCAATAATGAAGGGATGGGAGGCAGTAATGAAGGGATGGGAGGCAGCCCCTTCAAGAGAGGCACAAGAAGCAATGGCCTATAGAAACCCCCGTGTAGTTGGGAGCATTCTATGTTCGCCATCAACCATGTCATGCACCCAGAAAGGTAGGCACCTCAAAACAAACCCTTATCCTGGTGAAAATATTGCTACTGAATGCAGAACGAGTGAACAGGACCCTCCAAAGAAAATTAGCAAACAAGCATGACATCACGTTAATGCGCCGCTGTCTGCGCAACCCCCCTCCCCAGGAGGGCAAAGGGAGGAGCCCCAGACCCTTGCGCCGGTGATCCACTCTTCAGTTTTTGGCTGATTTGATACTGGCAAGGTCATGTGCCTCTGGCTCCAGATTTTCTCAGTTTCTGTGCCTTGTGGCACAATCCTGTCTCTATGGTCGGTGAGCGAGCTAGGAGTAATAATCTTCAGTACTCGGGCTACACACACCTAGGGTTTCCTTCCCTAGGTGCCCTGTAAAGTACTGCCCTTGGGGCTTGGGGCCACTTTCCACAAGTCGCCTTGGGGGTCTACCTCCGCTGTGTCTTCTACTGCTTGGTGATTGACTGCCCTTGGAGTCAGCTGGGGTTTTTGTTTACCCAATTTGCCTCAGGGTAGGGGTAGTTTTTGTCACTGGTTGAGGCGCAGGGTACAATGCAGCTAGTTGTAACCTTTCATAGCGGCCAGCTCTGTACCGCCTGGGCACGTTGTCCTCTTGTGGGGTTTTCTTTTTTGTTTTGTTTTCTCTGTCTGGTGGAGGGTCTGCCTCTTGTTTGGTTATACCCTCTTGTTCTTGGTGGCTCTCCGCTTGGCCCATGAGAGTGTACAAGTCCCGGGGGAGCAGCTTGTAGCAGTTTACTTCGTAGTTTTCGGCGCCAGTTAGCTGTACCCTGCCTGGGCTTCTCTTAACGGACTTCCATGACTAAGGGCTCTGAGAATCCTCGCAGGGGCTCTGTGGTCCGATGGATGCGACCCCTGAATCCCCTCTCACCTTGTGCGAGTCGGATGGTTGCTGTCCCCTTGTCTCTGGGTGATGGTCACTGGTTCTGCCTCCGCCAAGCTGCCTGTCAGGTCAGTGATTCTATTGACCCGGAGTAGTGTGACATTTGTTGTTTGTACATTTTCCAGTTCACCCTAGCTTCTCATCATGATACGAGGGTGCAGGCAGCTGCGGCATTGCATGCTAGGTTATGTTGCTGCAACGCGATAGGTTCCTAGCTTCCCCGGATTCCCTGAGACTGCCCCGTTGTGGTTAGAAGGACTCGGACTTTGGGGTGGGAGTCGTTTCGCCTTTGTTTCTTTCCACCCCTTCTTGTCCTTCCCCTTCAGTTGTTCATCCAGCTCCTCTCCCCTTGCTTCCGACTCTGAAATGTCTGAGGGTTTCAGAGTTGGGGCAGGGTTTATTTGGTGTTGAGACCTCGGGCAGTCTTGGGGAAGTCACCTTCCGGGGTGGTGGTGGAAGCATTCGAGCCTGGTCCTTCAGCCGGAGCCTCTGGGTCTGATCAATGGGGCCCCCTTCATTTCTGCTTTTTTGGCTGCGGCTGCCTTTTCTTTAGAGGCAGGGGGTTTGGAGGACAACTTGGCCCTGGGTCCTCTGGGTGAGGTTGCTGGGGCGGAGGAGGGGTTGACATAGGGACCCTGGGCCCCATTGGTCCCCACCTGGGTTTTTGTACCCTCGAAGTGTGGCTTGGTGTTACAAGGAGAGGGGTTCTCTTTTGCTCCCTCCTTGTACAAGTTGGATTTGGCATCTACCCCTCGTGGGTTCGGTTCCGTGATCCCGTCGGTTCTTTGGTTCTGTCCTTCAGGAGGTTTTCGGCTTCCCGCATCCTGTCCTATGTGGTGTGGGACGCCCTTGCGGCTTACCTCCTGCATGAACCGGATTATGCTTTCGTAATGGTTCCACATTCCTTCGTGTATGGATCTTCGTGTCCTTACTGGGTTTGTTATAAAGTCCGGAGTCATCCTGGTTAGCAGACTGCCCTCTCTCCTCTTGGAGGCTTGGCATACATTCTGTTGATTCCGCACGCTTCAGTGGTGGGAGGCTGAGATGGTGTTGCAGGTTTTCCTGGGGGTAAATTTGAGCATCTCAATGCATGCTTATTCGGCCCTTCCCTTTCACGGGATGTTGGTGTGATGCAGCTTCATGTGCAGGTTCCTTCCCTTTCAGCTGCATTGGTCATAGAGGATTTGTGCACGTTTGGCTTGTTGGCTTTGGCCCTGCGTTGTTTCTTCCTCCTTGAGCTGTCCTCGGACTGGTTAGAGGTGGATGTGGAGGCTCTTGGGGATGCCTCTGGGTCTGGTGCATTGAACTCGGCGGCGCATGTGTCATCTGCATTGTTGAGGCTGTTTGCGCCGCTCCTGAGGGAAGCGGTTTTTGCTTCTCGACTCACTTGTTGGCAGGCGGTACTCTTTTCCTTGGAATCCAAGGCTCGGGGTTCTTCCCATCATGGTAGGCTAGTGGTGCCAAATTCGGCACCGCCCTAGACTTTGGTACCGTCTGTTTTGGTTTGAATCTGGCTCCTCGCGTTTTCACACACCTTCCTCGGGTCGTGGTGGCCCACTTGCATCTGTTAGGTGTTCGGGTTCTGGCTTACCTCGCCGACTGGCTGGTATTGGCTCCCAGCCAGTCCGTGTGTCTGCTCGCCATGTATTTGGTTCTTTCCCAGTGCACTGGGTTCGTGTTCCTGGTGAGCTGGTGGAAGTCTCATCTGGTTCCCTCTCAGGTCTGGTCTTGGTTGGGTCTTGTGTGGGACACTCGGACCGCTTCCTTGTCTTTCCCTCCTGCAGCTTTGGTTTGGCTGCATTCCCGCCTTCATCTGTTTTTGAGGGGTTCTCGGGTCATGTGGCGGTTGCACGAGGGTTGTGCGGGAGCCTGAACTTGCTGTTTCCTTCGGGGACGTTCCTTTTGCCTCTTTTTCCGACCGATGGGTTCGACCTCCAAAGGCTTTGCGTCAATTGCTGCATCGCCGGCTTCCTCTTCAGGTTTTTTGAGGTTCAGTGTCTAGGCGAATACCCGAGCCCCTCGCTCAATGTGTTCACAGATGCGTCGTCTCTGGGCTGGGGCTTTGTGACCAGTGCTCACCAGGCCGGCCAGGGACGGTCAAGTCTGTCCTTCCATTGGGCTCACAGCACGAAGTGGGAGTTTGCGGCTGTGTTGATGTTGCCCTGGAGGATTCGGGTTGCTCACAGATCGACTATCTGGCTCCATTCGGACTGCTCCCTGGTGGTTCATTGCCTGTACCGCTGGGGTTTGATGCAGTCCTTGGCTTTTTAGGGCTGGTCACTTTGGATAACTCATCTGCTGAGTTCTCAGGGTTAGCTCTCCTGGCGGTTCACGTTCAG
Source organism: Procambarus clarkii (assembly GCF_040958095.1). Classification (NCBI taxonomy): domain Eukaryota; kingdom Metazoa; phylum Arthropoda; class Malacostraca; order Decapoda; family Cambaridae; genus Procambarus; species Procambarus clarkii. The sequence goes on from NC_091179.1 coordinate 24,703,306, forward strand.
GGGATGTCCAATGTTCTGGCGAATGGCCTGTCCCAGTTCGTTCCCCTTCCACGGAATGGACGGTTGACGCCGACTCGTTCAGTTGGCTCTGCCGGACATTCGGGCCTCTGGAAGTGGTTCTCTTCGCATCGATGTAGTCAAGGCATCTCCCAGTATACATGGTGCCCTTCCCCAGCTGCAAGGCCATTGAGGTCGTTGCCTTCAGGCAGGACTGGGCAAGGTAGGGTTACCTGTACCTATTTCCCCCCGGTTCAGCTGTTGCTCCGGTTCCTCGCTCGCTTGGAGACTTACCAGGGAAGAGTTGTCATTCTGGTTTCTTGGTGGCTGGCCCAGCCTTGGTTTCAGGCGCTGCCTGCTCAGCGTTTGGACCACAGGGTCTTCCCGCATCTCCGCTTCTTTCAGCAGATCGGTCCAGCCCAGTATGAGGCTAGTTCATTTTTCTCCTTGAGTCTTCGCGTCTGGAGTTTCTGACTCGTGTCTATCATCATTTGTATGGGGCGCAAGTGGCTTCATTGTTGGTCTCCCACCTGCATGCTTCGTTTTGGCGGCAGTATGAAATTTTCTGGCGATCCTTCCTGTTTTTTTATCACTGCGTAGGAGTACTTTGGTCTCTGATAGAGTTATCTTGTCCTTCCTTTCGTAGTTGTTCCAGGACCATCATCTTATGCCGAATACTGTCGCCTTGTATCGTGCGCTGCTGGCAGAGCCGCTGCAGCTTGCTTTTGGTAATGATGTTCCTTCTGCTCCATTCCTCACTCTGTCTCTTGCATTGTTGGCCTCTGACCTGCTCATGCGTCATCTGAGCTGTCATGGTCGGGGTGCTCTCTCTTCTCAGTTTGTCGTGGCTCCTTCGGTTCAGGATTGCTTTTCTAGGGCTCTTTCCCTGTTGGCATTGAGGTTCTGGGGGTCAAGTCGGGGAGCTTCATGCTCTCCTCCGCACAGGAGTTTCTGCTCTTTTGGTTCTGGTGGTAGTTTTGTTCATTTGCAGCCATCTCCTCCTTTTCTGGCGACGTATGAGTCTGCTGCTTTCCGGGGGGGGGCCTTTGGGTTGTTGATGCTTGGTTGGTCAGACCGGGGGTGCATCATGTGTTGTATCCGGTTGTGGCTCTCCGCCGTTATCTGTGCACCATGGCTGCCATGGTTGGGGGACATGCTTTGGGTTGTCCCGGTTTCCCTTCCTTCCTGTTCCAGGATTTCGGTACCCCGGGTCGTCCGCAGGATCCTTCGGTTTGCCATTTGTCTTCATTTTGAGTTTCGGGCGTGTGGCGTCTGCCTCCTGGGTGCTTCCCTTGTTTTCCTTATCTTTGGTGAGGTAGCTCAGGAAAGCCGTCGGGGCTTTCCCAGAAAACCAGTGTTGAATGTAAAGTAACGCCATGTTCTGGGCGAGACCCGGAGGCTCCCTGACACCCTCCCTCCCTCTGGTCGGTGCTGTTTTCGCGTATTTTGACATCCAGCTTAAGAACTGAAGGGTGGCGAGGGTTTGGGGCTTCCCCTTCCCCCTCCCGGGGAGGGGGATGGTTGCGCAGACAGTGGTGTGGCAACGTGATGTCATGCTCGTTTACTAATTTTCGTTTTGGGAGTTCTGTCCACTCGTTCGGCTTTTGGTAGCAATATTTTCACCAGAATAATGGTTTGTTTTGGGGCGACTACCTTTCTGGGTGCCTGACCCGGTCAATGGCAGACATAGAATGCTCCCAACCACACGGGGGTTTCTATAGGCCATTGCTCCTCGTGCCTCTCTGAGGGGGGCCAGGTTCTGGCTCGCGGTCCCTGGTAGGCAAGAACTCCATGCACATTCACTGATGCCAGAAAGCTAATATATCCATATCAGCTTGGATAGCTCCGGGGAGCCTCCGGGTCTCACCCAGAAAATGGCGTTTCATTACATTCAATGCTGGTTTTTTGAGAGGTGGGGAATTAATTTCTTATTTGCAGATATAATCTGAAGAGGTGTTGACTACATTTTTCTTTTTTCTTTTTAGTTAAAATTGCTGTTTGATGCGAAGTTAAGCTGTTGCAGCCAGAGGAAGTAAATAATTATGAAAAGAAAAAGTCAAGCCCAGAATGCTCTTTAGCATCCAGAGGAAGACTGTTTAAATAACGGTCCATACTACTGTAATATCTCAAGCACTCTCACATAGAAACTGTGAAATGTGATATTTATTCATAGTTATTTGGCAGTGTACTAATGAAACTGTCGATGAGACAATTTTTATTTAAATATTATATATATATATATATATATATATATATATATATATATATATATATATATATATATATATATATATATATATATAATTTATTTGAATAACTTCAGGAGATTTTTGTCCTTTATCTGTGAGCAAAAGCAAGATACTATGTAAAGCTTGAGTATCACTGACTGCATATTCTAATTAAGCAAAAAATCTCTGCAGCTTATTCATGAAATGGCAATAAAAGGGCTTAAGACAAGCTTCAGCTAGTGATGGGGGTTGTCAAGTGATGATTCACAATCCATCGAAAGATCCTTATATCAGGTGTGACTTATGGGTGCATGTAGAATACAATGTATATAATGTTTTTTGTTAGCGATTTTATTAGCTTACAGCAATTTGTGTATATAATAATTGTATATAATCTGTGATTGTTGAGTCATTGATTTTATTGTAGTACTTGAAAGTAGCAAAAATACATTAATTTGATAAAAATTTGTGCTTGTATTATATGCTACAAATTATTTGTAGAAAGACAACTATGCCATGGAGATTATATTTTCATGAAGTTTTATTTTGCAATCTCCAGCTTTAAATAATAATGACAAAACAAACCCCCTATTCCATTGAAAGTGAGGAAGGACTTGTCACAGAAGTGACTGCGCGGTGGATGTTACAGTCAAGATCATTCCAGACCCAGTCATCAGGAGTCGTCATCACTGTTGCCCATCATTATTTTCTCTCATAAAATTATGTTTGTTTGTTGAAACATAAAATTATGTTTCATTAGTCATTAAAATAAATTTTTAGATATTTGTTTTTAAATCAGGTTTTCTGATTATTAATATTTTTGGGATACAAAACTTTTATTCTGTTAATAAAGTATATGATATATGAATAGAAAAAATTGGGTTTGGTATGATTAGGTGCTTATTGGTGTGGAAATGCAGGTTTGTACGGTTATATGACTGTATTATTTATGTTGTCTTCCAAGTTTTGTATATTTGTGGAGAGTATATTGTGTTCCAGGTTAGCCTCGTGCTAAGGTGAGCTTAGGAATTTACATCATTAATATATTTAATAACTAATTTTTAATGATCTTATGCTGTTTGCACTTTCTGTATGAAACAAACCTGCAAGTACACACATGAGAGAGAAGACATTGTACACCAAGAACCATGAGATGTGTGTGTCAGGAATGGGAATGCCAGATTCTCCTTATTTGATACTTTAACACTGGGGGGAACACCTTCATGTTGGGGTATTAATATATTTTTCATATTTATTTGTAAAATGTAATTAAAATACCAAAGAAATGCAGCAGTGATAGTATGAAAGAATAATTATAAGTACATTAGCTGGAAATCACTGTAGTATGTAGTATTTAATTCTATGGTTTTTGTTGAATCTCATTTTCACTTCAGTTGTAGAAATAAAAATTATCCAGAATTGTAATTAGAACCTGTAGAGTAACCTTGGCTGATTTATTATTATTATTATTACAGTATTAAGGTGCACTGGCATTCCTAATATGGGATGGGATGCTCTCAAGTTGTCAGGTCATCATATGTATCAGGTGTCTTTTTACTCCATTTTCCTTACAAAGCAGTGAATTAAACTTGTACATCATTTCTAAAATAGAGTGCTCTTATTTTGGTGAATATCATATGTTGATGACAGCCATATTGTTTTGACAGTTTTATAATAAGCTGAATGAATGAGAATGTAGGAGTTTCATTAGAAATTCAAGTGATATAAACAGAATGTCTCAGTCATTGGATTCCTTATTTCTTTAAACATTTAATAACACTGCATTAGTGTGATTATATTAGTGTAGGTATAGGTAGTTATTACAATACAGAAATAAATTTTCTTATTTTTTGTTAATAGCTTTGTAGCAGAGCACTTCATTCCATGAAGTTTATTATATAAGCTTTGTGTGTCATTATATACTTCCTTACAACCTTAAAAGTATTGTATTAATAATATGCATATGATTTATTTGTAGGTAAATATGGCACTTAATCAGAGTTGACTCCAGGTTTTATGGGAAGAGATTTACTGTGGAGTACTTTAAATGCAAGGGAAAAAATATAGATTAACTGGTTTCACACTGAACATTTGCCTGTATATGCAGGTATATACTCTAAAATATGGCTTTAATTGGCTGTGAAAAAACATCACAGTAACACTACCAAAAGAATAGCTATGGTATGGGAAAGTGATAAGGTCTAGTTTAGAAAAAATATGATAAGGCTAATTTTATTTTGAGGCTGATGAAATATGAGGTGTCTAGGGATGAATCCTGCCATAAAACATGTAGTTGACTGTAATCTGATGAGCAGGATAGCGAGGCATTATTCTCATAAGCACATCATTTTGTTATGTTTCTTACCATACAAAGTTTGTTCTTTGTATTTTGGTTAAAGATGCACTGTTTTATCATGCTACATCTGCATGAAAAAGCTGAAGTGCAAATTTATTTTTGATACGTTGACTTGAGTTCTTACTTTCCTTTTTTGGTTGGAAAGCATTGTGATACTTCGGTCACAAAATTTAGTTTTTAATGTGTAGGCGAGTACCACTATCAGCTACAGATCATATAAAACTTAATTTTAAATTTCATAGAAATTTAGCATGATGTAAAAGTTTGATTTGAATGAGAAGAGCACAAATCAACCATTCAGTTTCATCAATGTAAATGTAGTACAAGGTATTAAACAATTAATATTATAGCACTATGTGGATGACCTGACAATGAGGGAAGGAATTTCAGTTTCAGCTTGAAATGGTTATAAAATGGGGCTTCAGTGTGTTAAGCCAGCTATATGTATACAATGTAATTATGATTTTTTTTTTATATTCAGTTTATATTTATTAATTTTACTATCAGTATATTTTCTGATACTTTCATATATGTTCATGGTAAAATCCTGATGTTTTGCTATAGACTACTCTAATTTCTGGAATCAAATTTTGTATCCGATAGAAAACAACTCTTTTTGTTCTTAATTGGAATTTGAGTTGACAGATTTAAAATAAATATTTGAGTGAATCTATAGCAAGTGTATAATGATTGTTACTTACACTTATGTAGTAAAGTGCAATTTAAAGCCATTCAGTTGCCTCAACGGGAATTAATATACTCTGTGCAACTTTTCAAATTAAATATAAATCTTTCACAAGTTAAATATAAAATGTACAGACTTGTAGAGGTAACAGTTTGATTTTAACCATGTGTTAGCGATTTTAGGTATTGCAAGTTAAATTCAAACCTACATTTGCACTAAATTTAAGTGCACCTAAAATATCTTAGGTTTAATATTTTCATATGCAAGATGAAATGCCGAGTCTTCTTGAAATACTTGATTTTCCTCAAAAATAATTTTAAGTAGGTTCAGTTTGTGTTATTTGATGCAGCTGTGTCAGGTATAGGTTAGGTTATGGCTCTGTATGGGGTATTGCAGAGCTAGAACAAAGTGAGTTTATTTTCCAAATGAGTTTTTATATCCCAAGTCTGCTAATCACCATACAAAATTCATGATTTTCCATAAATTTAAAGGCGCAAAATCTCACAACTTCATGGAAATGTATACAAATGCCCTAGATTTCTAAAAATTTTGTCTGATATAATAGATCTTTAAAGTTATTGTCCAAGTAATCTTACTTCAAAATAATATTTGATACAGTAAGCCGCCTACAAAATATTGTCTGATACAGTAGACAAGCTAAAAAAAAATCCAAGAAAATAGATCCGCTATAAAGTATTGTATTAATATAAATATATTCCCTAAAATATAAAATTAAGATTTTATCAACTACTTTCTGTGGAGAGCCCCTTCAGCTTTCCAAAGATATGCCAGGCTGATATGTATGTATTAGACCATTGCATCAGTCAATTCGAATAGAGTTCTAGCCTACCAGGGACCATGAGCCAGAACCTAGCCCCCCCCCCCCCCACCTCAGAGAGGCTTGAGGAACAAAGGCCTAATTTGGTAGATGGTAGACATAAAATGCTTTCAACCACATGGGAGTTTCTAAATCTAAGAAACTCTCCCATGTGGTTGAAAGCATTTTATGTCTACCATCTACCAAATTAGGCACCCAGAAAGGTAGGCATCTGAAAACAGACCCCAACTGATGAAACATTGCTGCTTAAAACCAAACTCTCCAATCTTAAAAACAAGCAAATATGCATGATGTTACACCCACCACAGTGCTGCTTGTCTGCACAGTTACCCCCTCCCCAGGAGGGGGAAGGGGGAGACCCAGACCCTATGCCGACTATCCACCCTCAGTTCTGAGGCCGATATGTTGAGTGGCGGTCATTCAACTCTGGCTCCTGTCTCTGAGCAGTGCAGTGCCTTGTGATGGTTGTCTGCTTCCACCAGAATTTACTCCTGTGTGAGCCAGGAGTAAATTCAGAAGTACAATGTGTCCTCGCTTGAACGAACTATATGGGGTGAAGCCGATTCGTTCCAGTGCGGAATTCGTTCCATCTGTCCGGCCCCAACAACCTTTCCCACAATAAAGGAAAAAACAAAACAAAAAATACAACCACATTAATTATTACATATGCCAATACACATTTGTCTTATGAAAAATTACATCTGACTCACAAAGTGAGTCCTTGCTAGTGCTGGGTGCTGATTCTGTAAGCCTACTGTGAATCGTATCAAAAATTTCAGAATTTTAGATTGTTTCTTTGTTTTGAGCTTCTACATGGTAATATCTTTCATGCCCTTTAGGTGTAGATGTAGTCTACCAGCTCATCATCATAAGTTACAGCAACCAAATCAAGCAGATCATTAACCTTTTGCAATGATGCAGCATATGGAATGGGTAACAAGCTATCATGTTCCTCTTCCACATCCTCATCAGTATTACCAGTAATACACTGGATAATCTCATCATCATTTAATTAACCATAACCTGGATCATCAGTATCATCATCTAACCACTCAGTCATATCAGAAAATTGCAAATCTTCCTCACCAGCATCTTTAATGTCTCAAAAATTGCATTTTCAAAGCCCTCAAAATCATAGTCATCTCCATTTAGATTATGCAGTTAAGTTTTGGTCGCCTTACTATAGAATGGATATAAATTCACTTGAACGTGTCCAGCATAGGATGACTAAGTTAATTTCCTAAATTAGAAACCATTCATATGAAGAAAGATTAACAAAGCTTAAATTGCATTCGCTGGAGAGGCGAAGAGTTAGGGGTGACATGATAGAGGTTTACAAGTGGATGAATGGACACAACAAAGGGGATATTAATAGGGTATTAAAAGTATCAACACAAGACAGAACATGAAACAATGAGTATAAATGGGATAAGTTTAGATTTAGGAAAGACGTGGGTAAATACTGGTTCGGTAACAGGGTTGTTGATTTGTGGAACCAATTACCGCGTAACGTGGTGGTGGGGGGGTCCCTCGATTGTTTCAAGCGTGGGTTGGACAAGTATATGAGTGGGATTGGGTAGTTATAGATAGGAGCTGCCTCGTATGGGCCAATAGGCCTTCTGCAGTTACCTTTGTTCTTATGTTCATCTTCATCCTCATAAGAACACAAGAACAAGGGCAACTTTGTTCTTATATTCATCTTCATCCTCATAAGAACAATGGCAACTGCAGAAGGCCTATTGGCCCATACGAGGCAACTCCTATCTATAACCACCCAATCCCACTTATATACATGTCCAACCCGCACTTGAAACAATCAAGGGACCCCACCTCCACCACGTTACGCGGTAATTGGTTCCACAAAACAACCCTGTTACCGAACCAGTATTTACCCAAGTTATTTATTTATTTATTTATGCATATACAAGAATGTACATTGGGAATGTGAGGATACATAATATGGTAATTACAGTCTTGTAAAGCCACTAGTACGCGCAGCGTTTCGGGCAGGTCCTTAATCTAAGAAAATTTTAAGGAGGTAAATACTTGCAAAATTTATAGACAAGAAAAAATGATAAGTTACAAGGAATGAAAAAAGAAGATGAGAGAAAATTGTAGGTACAGTATATTAAAGCACATAGGTAGCTAAGATTGATTGCAATGACAGCTTGAATGGTAGTTGACAAAAATTGGTAGGCACAATACAGCAGAAACAATATAAGATTGATTGAATGGTAGTTGACAAAAATTGGTAGTCACAATACAGCATATGGCTAGCACATAAAAGAAGACAGCAATGAACACAATGATAAGGTTGTTTGATACTACATAAAAATTAGGAGATTGGGTAACACTAGATACAGAGCACATTTAAAGCACAGTGTAGGAAACTAAGAAGATGAAATTAGGTACTTTTTGGTTTTGCTTTTAAATAAGGCAAAAGTTTTACAGTTTTTCAATTCACTAGGGAGTGAGTTCCATAGACTAGGTCCCTTAATTTGCATAGAGTGTTTATACAGATTAAGCTTGACCCTGGGGATATCAAAAAGATATTTATTTCTGGTGTGGTGATAATGGGTCCTATTACATCTGTCCAGGGAGAGTTTCAGAGCGTGGTTTGCATTTAAGAACAGGGTTTTGTAAATGTAGTTGACAAGAGAATGTGTGGAGGGAGTTAATATTTAGCAAGTTTAGGAATTTAAACAAGGGAGCTGAGTGTTGTCTGAAAGCAGAGTTAGTTATTATTCTGATAGCAGATTTTTGCTGTGTGATGATGGGCTTAAGGTGGTTTGCAGTGGTAGACCCCCATGCACAGATACCATAATTAAGATAGGGGTAGATTAGTGCATAATATAGTAAGAGGAGAGCAGAGTTAGGAACATAATATCTGATTTTGGAGAGTATACCAACTGTCTTAGAGACTTTCTTAGTTATGTGTCGAATGTGGGGTGCTGAAGTTGAGTCTCTTGTCTAGGAATAGGCCAAGAAACTTGCCATCATTTTTATTACTGATGTTAATGTTGTCTATCTGTAGCTGAATTGCATTTGATGATTTGCTTCCAAATAAGATGTAGTAAGTCTTTTCGATGTTTAATGTTAGCTTGTTCGTTGACATCCATAAGTGGACTTTTTTTAATTCATTATTCACAACATTATTTAGTGTATGTGGGTTGAGGTCTGAATAGATAAGGGTAGTATCGTCAGCAAACAATATAGGTTTGAGAATATTAGAGACATTAGGCAGATCGTTTATATATATAAGAAATAGAAGAGGTCCTAAGATACTGCCCTGTGGCACTCCAACGGTAATTGGTAGAGTGGAAGAAGTTGTATCACTGATGGTTACATATTGGTGTCTGTCACTAAGATATGATCGGATGTAGTCAAGGGCAAGGCCACGGATTCCATAATGCTGGAGTTTAAGTAAGAGGTAGTTGTGATTAACAGTATCAAAGGCTTTTCTTAGGTCAATGAAGAGTCCAATCGGAAACTCATTTTTGTCAAGGGCTGAGTAGATAATGTCAAGGAGACTAATGATTGCATCGTTGGTGCTCTTTTGGGACCGGAAGCCAAACTGGCAGGGGCTGAGTATGTCGAATTTTACAAGGTAGGAATAGAGCTGTTTGTAAATAATTTTTTCAAATATTTTTGATAGAATGGGTAGATTTGATATTAGTCTATAATTGTTTATGTCCGTCGGATTGCCTCCTTTATGGACTGGCGCTACTCTTGCTTTTTTGAGGATATCAGGGAAGGTGTGACACTATAGATTTGTTGAACAGTAGTGCTATGAGTGGGGCAAGGGCATGGGAGGCTCTCTTGTACACAATGGACGGAATTTCACTGGTTTTCCCTGCCTTGGTTTTTAGAGTGTGTATGATGGACACAACATCTGCCGGGCTGATTGGTGAAAGGAGAAGAGAGTTTGGATAGCTGCCTGAGAGATATGTGTTAATATGTGTCTGAGTCTGTGGGATTTTACTGGCAAGATTAGCACCAACCGATGGAAAGAAACTATTAAATTCATTTGCATTTCTAAATCAGTTGACGGTATATCCCCATCCTTGTAGAGTTTTATTTGGTTATGTGAGTTGTTTAGTTCCTAGGATACTAAGAGATTGTTTTCCAAGTGCTTTTTATGTTGCCTTTTGCTTCATTGAATCTATTCACATAATATGCAAGTTTTGCCTTTCTTATTATACTGGTAAGCATTGATGAGTACCTTTTAGCTACATCCTTTGAAACTAGGACAATCCTAAGTTTCTTTTCATATTCATGTTTCCTGTTGATTGAGTTGAGAATGCCACTTGTGAGCCATGGATTGTTTAATCTTTTGTCAGTTACTTGCTTGGTAAGAAGGGGACAATGAAGGTTGTAGAGGCTTAGTTTTGGAGAGGAAGAGGTTAGCTAATGAATTTATATCATGGGTATTATTGAATTCAGAATCCCAGTTAATATTGTGAAGTGCATCTGTAAGATTGCCTAAAGCCGATTCACTGTGTAGCCTAAATGAAAGTTTCTTGCTTTTTGGTGGTGTTATGTCCATGTTCGCTATGAGAAAGGTAAGGTAAGGAAAGGATTTAGGAAAGTCTTTCCTAAATCTAAATTATCCAATTTATACCCATTGTTTCGTGTTCTGTCTTATGTTGATACTTTTAATCCCCTATTAATATCCCCTTTGTTGTGTCCATTCATCCACTTGTAAACCTCTATCATGTCATCCCTAACTCTTCGCCTCTCCAGTTAATGCAATTTGAGCTTTGTTAATCTCTCTTCATATGAAAGATTTCTAATTTGGGGAATTAACTTAGTCTTCCTACGCTGGACACGTTCAAGTGAATTTATATCCATTCTATAGTACGGCGACCAAAACTGAACTGCATAATCTAAATGGGGCTGTTAAAAATGGGAGTCTGTACTAGGGGGGGGATCTAGTGTAACATGGATGTAGGGGCAGTAGTTAGCATTAAGGGTTATCAAATATGGGAGATCTAAAAGGCCCGGCTCCCAAGTAAAATATCCACAGTGAATATTAATTGGCTACATGTTACGGCCCTCACGGGACGCAACGGGGTCCTTACTCTGATGTTGTTAGAGGAAGATATATATATCCGTTCCCAAGCCAGTAGTGGCTATCAAGGGATGTGATCCGTGACGCAAGTAACTTTAAAGTGAGTAGGGAAAGAAAGTTAAGAACTTAAATTAATATTATAATTACCATCACCAAATAAATATATAAAAAGAATACGCAGGGGAAGGGGTATTAACACTATACAAGGGGATTATTCACAATATAGTCTTCTGCTGAAGACTCTGGATCCAGAAGCTAGGTGCTGAGTCCTCGGTGCTTTCTTCGTGGCCTCACAAAGTGTCCTCCGAGAATGCTGAGCCTACCCTGGCCACAGGTCAGCCAAAACACAGGTCCACTGGGGGCACCGCCGTGGAGGCCGACAACCACAAATCCAGCCGGTCTGCTGGCAGGTTCCGGACCCGCTACGCTGGTCAGGCCACTCCACGAACGATATTAGGGTAAACACCCTAGACAGGAGTCTCGTGTGATATCACAAATCACCCTCCTGTCCTCAATACCCCAGTGGATGATCGTCTCCAACAGTCGGTCCCGGGTACTCCTTTTACCACCACTTCACTGGCAGGCTAACACACCACAGTGTTCTTCCGGGGGGGTGACTTCACAACGGCTGCAGCAAAGTACAAGGTATGGAGACTGGCTGCCTCGGGTAGACTGACTCAACTTCCATCACAGCAGTCCCAGGTCGACTCTGTAAGCAGACACGTCATCAATAACTGGGACACACTAAGGCACCTCACTTACAGGCTCAGACACAAACGCCCACCTATCCACTCCATAGATGGCGCTGGTGTCTGAGCACCACCTCACCAGAGGTCAGCAGCGGCGGTGTAGAGTGCTGAACGGGACTGGAAACTGGCCCTTGTGGCCGGTATTCGCCGTCCTCACCAGGTGTCGACGTCCGTTTGGCGGGGGTTTCGGGAGCTGACCCACAGATGGCGTGGTCGTTACTGCTCCGTGCTCGGACGCTGGATCCGGGTTCGTAACACTACACAATGTCAGTCTAGAAGTTGATCATAGATCTCCTACACAGGAAGAATGGATACTCCTTTACTAACTTACTTATTTATTAACCCCTTAACAACCCCCCATATACATTCACACCAATAGCAACAATAATAATTACTTTACCACACTATCTTACATTAAAAGCCTTGGTCCACATAGGCAAGATACAAGGTTTACACTGAACACAAGCTAGGGTAAAGTACTACTAGTGAAGTACTTGAAGCTTGAGTCAGCTTAGGGTAGGGAGGCCACGTGGTTCCACTGGGACTCCCTTAGAATAACTAGGACTATAAACACTAGGAACACCTAATTCATACAAAGTCTCATTGGCAGTCTCCGTGGTGTATTGGTAAGACACTCGCCTGGCGTTCCGCGAGCGCTATGTCATTGGTTCGTATCCTGGCCGGGGAAGATTTACTGGTCGCAATTCCTTAACTGTAGCCTCTGTTTAACGCAACAGTAAAATGTGTACTTGGATGAAAAACCGATTCTTCGCGGCAGGGGATCGTATTCCAGGGACCATAGGATTAAGGACGTGCCCGAAACGCTACGCGTACTAGTGGCTGTACAAGAATGTAACAACTCTTGTATATATCTCAAAAAAAGTATACTATTTTACACAGTAGAACACGCCTATGCCAGACAATAAGGACACAATACAGTATACTTATCTTGGTAACTAGATACAGAAATAGAGAAGCAAGAGGAAGAGGAGGAAGTTCTTTTCACCACAACGCCAACCCAGAGAAGGCAGACCCTCTCCAGTCTCCTTCTTCAGCTGCCTCGCTGCCGGCAGATTACCCAACTAATCGTACAGCAGCCCTATATCCAAATTTACTCAGATCTACTTTAATACTTTAAAATCATATGTAAACATAGTTGATGCCTATTTATTTACTTAATAATCAACCCTAAGCTCAGTCTTTAAATGCTCTTTGAGAAACAAGAATCGTCTTACGTCTGGCAGGGAAGATACAAACAAATACACCTCGCCATGCGTCCCACTACTATAAGGTAGACACCCTTGGGTGTCACAATGCCCCCTTCACACTGGATGAGCTCAATCGGGCTAAGAAAAAATCCAAGGATATCCAGGAAAAAATCCCTGGAGCCGACAAAATAACCTATAAAATGATTAGAAACCTCGGCCCAGAGGGAGACGCTGCATACCTAAGGTTAATTAATTTAGCCTGGACTTCTCAAACTAGGCCTTCTGCTTGGAATAGAGCAGACATAGTGCCGATCCTAAAACCCAAAGATCCAGCTAATCCCAGGCCCATCTCTCTCCAAAGCTGTGCAGCCAAGACGGCTGACAGAATGGCACTCAACAGACTGGAGTGGAAAATGCCTAAACTGCACCATGATATGTATGCCTATAGAAGAGGGGTTGGCACAGTGGAATGTATTACAACTCTGTTAGCCCACTTGAATGACAGACCAGGAATGTTGATATTCCTGGACCTCGAAAAAGCCTTTGAACTGACTAGCGCCCCAGCTATTCTCTGCTGCCTCATTGACAAAGAGGTCAGAGGCAACCTGCTCTCCTGGACCAAAAACTGTCTCATAAACAGAGAAGCAAGAGTAAAACTTCATGGCACAGTCTCTGAGTACAAGACATGAAAATGGTACACCGCAAGGAGGTATTCTTAGCCCTCTTCTCTTCAACTGTTTAATGGAGAGAATAATGAGGTTGAAACTCCCACATCACTGCAGGCTGCTAAACTACGCGGACGACTTTGTCATCATCATAAAAGGAAGGGATGCGGCGCGCCTTGCACCCAAATGCTTAGACTGCATCAGTAAGGAGGCAAAACAGATTGGGATCAAACTCAACCCCTCAAAGTCAAAGGCCATATGCCCATAAAAATAGCGAAGCCCAACATCCAACTCACAGTACAGGGTCAACCAATAGAATGGGTCGACACCTATCAGTATCTAGGAATCATCCTGGACACACACATGAATTTTAATGCTGAGGTCACATACTTGAGAGAGCGAACTGCGGCCCGGACGGCAATCCTCAGGTCGTTAACCTCCCTTTCTGGAGGAGCCAATCTGCAAGTCCTTCGCACATACTATGTACAGGCAGTCAGATCAGTGATCGATTATGCCGCACCTGCACTCACAAATCTATCACACCAACAGTGGAAAAAGCTTGAAGTTGCCCAAAACAATGCTATGAGAGCTGCACTGGGAGCCCCCATGTGGACCAGGCTTGAAACTCTTAGACTGGAGATGGGTTTGCCCTCTCTACAAGAAAGAATATCACAAAGGACAGCTACAATTATCAGTAAGATAATTATTTCTTCTGATCCAATCCCAGTACGGCAGGCCTTGGTGGTTGGACTATGCCAAAACAATGGAAACTCTTGGGTTGCAAGAGCAGGAAAAGTCCTAAACAGACTACATTTAAAAAACATGATTCTTGATAGAGAGGGTGATCATCCACACCCAAATTACACTCCTTCCGCGCCGTGGGAAGAGCCCACTTTCAAAATAGTAATAGAAAGTCTCCCAATGAAAAAGGCTACCTATGATCCGACAATCCTAAGGCGCATAATAGAAGAGCAAATGTATAGCATAGCAGTAGCAGGAGCCACCCACATCTTCACAGACGGATCGGTGGACACAGAAAATGAGAGTGCTGGCGCTGCTCTTTGCACGACCAGCGTTCAGGCATATTGGAGACTGGGAGGACTAGTATCATCAACCCAAACTGAGCTGTTTGCCATACAACAGGCATTCGCATATGCGATTGCACAAAACACTCAAAATGCAATCATACACACAGACTCAAAAGCTGCACTTCAAATACTACGACAAAAACAGTGGAAAGATAATGTGGAAATAATTACCACCATTTTGTATCAAGGAGCAGTCGCTAAAGGCAAAGGCCTCAACATAACTTTAAACTGGATCCCATCCCATATTGGAATCCCATTAAATGAAAAAGCTGATGAAATTGCTAAATTGGCAACTCGTCATCCAGTGATACATAAAACAATTCAACCCAGCCTAGAGAACATAAAAAACATCATCACCAAAAAACTCTCACATATCTCAACAAAGCTACCAATCATAGCTACCTATGTGCTTTAATATACTGTACCTATAATTTTCTCTCATCTTTTTTTTTTTTTCATTCCATGTAATCTGTTATCATTTTTTTGTCTATAAATTTTGCAAGTATTTACCTCCTTAAAATTTTCTTAGATTAAGGACCTGCCCGAAACGCTGCGCGTGCTAGTGGCTTTACAAGACTGTAATTACCATAACTGTATCCTCACATTCCTTATGTACATTCTTGTATATGCATAAATAAATAAATAAATAAATAAATAAGCCTACCTGCACCAGAGAATAGCTGAAGGTTCGCCATCTGCAACATGGTATCTTCAGGCAACCAAATTAGAAAGGTTAAATATCCCAAAAGGAATCCACAGGGAAATAACAGTTAGGCTATATAGACTACGTCTGGGTTACAGATGCAACTGGGAGATTGGTGAGCCCCGACAGAGAGAGTGCATCTTCTGCCAAACTGTCACAGAAAAGCCATTGCTTCACTATCTTCTGGAATGTGAAGCAACCAATGACCTTAGAAGAGCTTTAAGAGTTCCTGAATCATGCAGTGGCCACCCTGAAGCCATCAACACAGCCACTCCTGGTCAACAAAGGTGTCCAGCAGCTGGACACCTTCATAAAGACTGTGAAGCAGTATCCTCCCCCACGATAACAGCCTGATGGTTGGGTGCAGCCTCGGAGTGCTGAGAAAAGAAAAATTGTACCACTTACGGGCTATTCATGCCCGTGCCACCTCTTGGGTGGCTTAATCTTTATCAATCATCAATCGGGTGTCACAAACCACCATCTGGTCACCACTTGGTCCGGGAGACATCTCCCGTCACGCAGGGTGCAGTCGCGCCTCCACAGATCTCCAGTATCAGCTCTTGATACTGGTAATGGCTCAAAAGGGCCACCACTTACGAGCTATTCATGCCCGTGCCACCTTTTGGGTGGCTTCATCTTCATCTTAACACATTCACAAGGGAGACATCTCCCGTCACGCAGGGTGCATTCGCACCTCCACAGATCTCCAGTATCAGCTCTTGATACTGGTAATGGCTCAAAAGGGCCACCACTTACGGGCTATTCATGCCCGTGCCACATTTTGGGTGGCTTAATCTTCATCAATCATCAATCAATCAATCCTGTCACAAACGTAGTTAGTTGTTTAGCACGTTCAGTGAGCGGGATTTGATAATACCTCCTCGAGAGGTCGAATTTCGAGACATACTTGGCGTTTCCCAGCTCGTCGATGCAGTCCTCGAGGAGGGGCAGCGGGTAGGCATCCACAATGGTCACCTTGTTGAGCTGCCGATAGTCGGTGCATAATCGCCAGGAGCCGTCTGGTTTGGGGACCAAAAGGCAGGGCGAGCACCAAGAGCCCTGGCTCGGCCAGATGAGGCCGTGCTGGAGCAGGAATTCGACCACTTTCCGTACGATGGCCTTCTTTTCCGGACTCATCTGGTAGGGTTGAAAGTGAATAGGGGTGTAGTCCGTCAACTTGACATCATGGCAAATGGCATCAGTCTGGGTCGGGACCTCCCCGAACAGACTGGTGAATTCATCAAGCAATGACTGCACCTCTTCACGTTGGGCCATCTGCAAATGGGACAGTCCCTCCTCCACAGCATTCACAGAACTAGAATTATTGAGAATGAGATTAGTTGGGTTCCCAGAACAATCATCCCCTCCCTCTCTGGAAATGGAAACATTGGTTAGTGCAATGGGCCTGGGGCCCTGGAATTTCTTCAGCCGATTCAAGTGTACGAGCATTACCTGGTTACGCTTGTCAGAGTGCCTCACTTTTTACGTGAGGTCCCCAGTCTTTTCTGTCACGATGTAGGAGTCTTCGTACTTGTGGGACATAGTGTTCCCTAGTCGAGGCTTTAAAACCAGGACAGGGTCGCCAGGCTGAAATACCCGCAACTTAACCTTAGCATCGTTTCGTTCTTTCATCTTTTCTTGGGCCTTCCCAAGATACTTTAGTGCCGCCGCCTTGCAGTCCTTGAGTCTCTGGTGGTGTTGCGCAAAGAAAGCCGAACCTTCGGTTAACGTTACGTTCCCTAACAGATTCTCCTGTAACATTTGCAAGGGTCCACGAACTTTATGGCCAAAATGTTCTCAAAAGGAGAACAACCCAGTGAACTTTGTAACCCCTCTCTAGCCGCAAACAAAACATACAGCAAGTTCTCATCCCAGAATGTGTGGGAACTCTCGCACGATGTCTTCAACATCTGCTTCAGAGTTAGATGGAACCGTTCAATTACCCCCTGACTCTGTGGATGGTATGGGCTCTAAACCTTATGAGTTATTCCATGGTCCTTACAAAATTGTTAAAAAATATCAGACTTAAAGTTAGCACCATTGTCAGTTTGCACGACCCGAGGCAGTCCAAAAGTGGAAAAAATTGCAACATACGAGCAACAACAGTCTTTGCTTGGATGTTCCTTACAGCAAAAGACTCTGGGTAACGGGTCGTGATACACATCATCGTGATTAGGTAAATATTACCAGACTTAGTTCTAGGCAATGGTCCAACACAGTCCATTACCACATGAGAAAATGGTTCCTCTGGCACGACAATAGGCCTTAGAGGAGCTTTAGGTGGAGTCTGGTTTGGTTTCCCAACAAGTTGACAAACAATACATGCATTACAAAATTTTGCCACATCGCTTTTCAGCTTGGGTCAGAAAAAATACTTTAAGATTTTGTGATACGTAATATTAATACCTTGATATCCCCCCATAGGATCATCATGAGCAGCTGCCAAAATTCTTTCTCTATAGCAGGTCGGCAACATAACCTGGTGGACTACCTCCCACTAATTTGACAAGGGAGCACTCTGTGGTCTCCATTTTCTCATCAAAATCCGATCATTGTAGTAGTACCCAGTTGCTGCGTCTACAATTTCCTCCTGAGAGGTGGCTAACTCATGGCATTCTGCAAGACTGGGGTCAGCTTTCTGTAATTCACTCAAGGAGGCGTCCAGGCCTTGGTTAGAGGCTCAACAGTGTTCTCCACCTCCTCACTACTCTCGGTAGGCGGCTGTGGCAGGCTCTCCACAATGTCCTCGGCCACGTCATCGAGTCGGGCCATGAATGTGTCCGCAAGGTCCACTTGGCTTTCACCACTCGGAAAGTTCCTCGTGTCCTCAGGATTTACCACCTTGGCAAGCACAGGGCTGCCCTTACATTTAAGTCCCATAGACCGGGTCACCGCGCACACAGGGTACACGTACAACATTATCCTCTGCGGCGGGTGGATCCAGGGAAACCTTAGGGGGTAGGCCACATAATAGGCAGTCTGGAGTCCCCTACCTTATCCCCTGCTAAATCATTACCCAATATTACATCAACATTAGGGAAAGGTAGGGACGAAGTGACTCTGACTGTACAAACACCCTTGTGGAAATCAGATTACAGGGTAACCTTATGGAGGGGTACTGCTCGAATATCACCAGTGACACCCTCGACCAGTACCACCTCTCCAGTGTCGAGAGTCCCCAAACCGGACCTGCGGTCTGAGTCGGGACCCTAGGTCCTGACTGGTTTGGAGTGGAGACGGGTTCAACTAAAAATGTGCACACAGGAAATGATTTCGACGTTCAGTAAACACTTAAGGAGTGGTTAACTGAATGCCCGAGAGCCCAATACTGGGTTGATGATGATAGTAATATTTTAAGATTGGGAAACTTTGAACTAAATGACCACACAAGTAGCGATTTTGCGTTCAGTAAACACTTACTGAGTTGTAAACTGAATGCCGGAGCCGGTCAATACAAGGTTTGTGATAGTAATATTTTATTTTTTTACGATGGAGAAACTTTAAACTAAAAAATGAGGTCACATGGAGGGATATCTATGTTCAGTAAACAGTTACTGAGTTGTAAACTGAATGGTTGAGCCAGTCAATACATAGTTGATGATAATAGTATTTTACGATGGAAAAACCTTATCCCAAACTAAAAAATGAGCTCACATGAAGTGATTTTCACTTACTGAGTTGTTAACTGAATGCCTGAGCTATCCAATACATTGTTGGTAATAGTAGTATTAATTTAAGATGGAAAACTTTAAACTCAACTAAAATGAGCATGTGTGAAGTGATTCCCACGTTCATTAAACACTTACTAAGTTGTTAACTGAATGTCTGAGACATCCAATACATGGTTGATAGTAGTATTAATGACATTAATAATATGAGGTCTTGAACTAGATACTACCAGGGGAACAACAAAGCTGTGATATTGAAAATAAACTGAACTGAATTTGAAAGTTGATTAATATATGTAATGTGAAGCCAATCTACTGGAAAACAGTAAGCAAACTTTATTTGAAAATAATATGAGAAGACTGAAAAGCTGGGTGCGGGAAAATGGGTAAAAATAAGAACTCTGCGAAACAAATTATTGACTATAAGTGTGACAGTAAGAATAAAAATGACCACTTATGTTTTGGAGTGCTATTTAAGTCAAGAAATACTGTAAAGGATGATTATTGACTAAAGAAAATTTCGCGGATTGCTGGTGTTTGATGTGATGAACTGCTTAAAGGAACCATATTTGCTAGAAAAAAAATTCCTGTGAAAAAATGCGTGTTATATGTTTTGACTATCTAGCTAATAGCGTATTGCCTGGCTAATAATGAAATGTCACATTTTGTCTGACTCACTTAGCACAAGTGAAGAGAAAACATTGAAAAACTGGCAAAGGTTAAAACTGTGAAGTCATATCTGTTATGTTAAGTTTTAACATAAGAACATAAGAACAAAGGCAACTGCAGAAGGCCTATTGGCCCATACGAGGCAGCTCCTATTTATAACCACCCAATCCCACTCATATACTTGTCCAACCCGCGCTTGAAACAATTGAGGGACCCCACATCCACCACGTTACGCGGTAATTGGTTCCACAAATCACCAACAACCCTGTTACTGAACCAGTATTTACCCAAGTCTTTCCTAAATCTAAACTTATCCAATTTATACCCATTGTTTCGTGTTCTGTCTTGTGTTGATATTTTTAATACCCTATTAATATCCCCCCTGTTATGTCCATTCATCCACTTGTAAACCTCTATCATGTCACCCCTAACTCTTCGCCTTTCCAGTGAATGCAGCTTAAGCTTTGTTAATTTTTCTTCATATGAAAGATTTCTAATTTGGGGAATTAACTTAGTCATCCTACGCTGGACACGTTCAAGTGAATTTATATCCATTCTATAATATGGCGACCAAAACTGAACTGCATAATCTAAATGGGGCCTAACTAGAGCAAGATATAGCTTGAGAACCACACCAGGTGTCTTGTTACTAACGCTGTGATTAATAAATCCAAGTGTCCGATTTGCCTTATTACGAACATTTATGCATTGATCCTTTTGTTTTAAATTCTTACTAATCATAACTCCCAGATCCCTTTCGCAATTCGACTTCGCAATCTCAACACCATCTAGCTCGTATCTTGTAACTCTATCATCATTACCTAACCTCAGAACTTTACATTTATCAGCATTAAACTGCATCTGCCAATCCTTTGACCATTTCAAAACCATATCAAGATCAACTTGAAGTGATAGT
The DNA here is from genome assembly GCF_040958095.1 of Procambarus clarkii. Lineage (NCBI taxonomy): Eukaryota > Metazoa > Arthropoda > Malacostraca > Decapoda > Cambaridae > Procambarus > Procambarus clarkii. The sequence goes on from NC_091179.1 coordinate 24,724,147, forward strand.
GAGTCCTCCTCCGAATTAATTTCCCTACCGATTTTCGTATCATCGGCAAATTTGCAAATGTTGCTACTCAAACCTGAATCTAAATCATTTATATATATTATAAACAACAGAGGTCCCAGGACAGAGCCTTGAGGCACTCCACTTACAACATTTTCCCACTCTGACTTGATTCCATTTATACTAACTCTCTGTTTCCTTTGGTATAGCCATGCCCTAATCCAGCTTAATATAGCACCCCCAATACCATGAGACTCTATCTTTTTAATCAGTCTTTCATGTGGCACTGTATCAAAAGCTTTGCTAAAGTCAAGGTACACATCACAATCCTTACCACTATCAACTGCCTCAACTATGCTAGAATAAAAAGATAACAAATTTGTTAAACATGAACGGCCATTTATAAAACCATGTTGCGACTCAATTATTAATTTATGTTTTTCAAGATGAAGACGAATTTTATTTGCTATTATAGATTCGAGTAACTTTCCCACAATAGACGTTAGGCTAATTGGTCGATAGTTGGACGCAAGTGATCTATCTCCTTTCTTAAAAACTGGTATCACATTAGCAACTTTCCAAAACTCTGGCACTCTGCCTGACTCTATTGATTTATTAAATATGGTTGACAGTGGGTCACAAAGCTCCTCTTTGCATTCTTTAGGCACCCTGGCAAACACTTCATCCGGCCCTGGGGATTTGTTTGGTTTGAGTTTAACATTTGTTTAAAAACATCCTCCCTGGTAACTGTTAAACTCGTCAACCTGTCCTCGTCCCCACCCACATAGACTTGTTCGGCTGAAGGCATATTGTTAAGTTCCTCTTTAGTAAATACAGATACAAAATATTTATTAAAAATACTACTCATCTCTTCATCACTATCTGTTATTTGACCTGTCTCAGTTTTTAATGGACCTATCCTTTCCCTAGTCTTGAAATTGAAATTGAAATTGAAATAAGTTTATTGAGGTAAAATACACACAAAGGGATGAGGTAGCTCAAGCTATTCTCACCCCATTCAGTACAACGTGTTAATATATACATAGACACACATCACAAATAAACATATTGCCAAACATTCTGAGAGGTAAACATATACATTTCCTCCTTCACAAGGAGTATGTTATCTGACGTAGACACAAATACTTTTATGACCTAGGTATACTGTATAGACAATTTGCAAGAGACATGCAGATAATTCAACAAAATATTACAATCTTGGTGCAAAATTCTTATGTCTCTCAAGAATATCATCAACCTTTCCGTTGTGACACATCCAGGCTATTTGTTCAGGAACAGTCCTTATCTCAGTGTTTCTATATACATTAATCAACGGACAATCAAGAACATAATGGGCCAGGGTGTGAGACCTTAACATACCACATAGTTTACACTTCGTGTCATTATCATGAACATCTATCCCATATTCCCAGTAATATTTGTACCCAAGCCTGAGCCGCATGTACACAGAGTCACTCCAAGCATTTCTCCTTTTACCATAAGTGAAATGGGTGTTTTGACTCACATACATGTAGTGTTGCATGGTTTGACTACTCTCATACATTATCTCTCTCCTCTCCACTCCCGCCTGTGCCTGAATATTTCTGATTTTGCTTCTTATTTGTCTCATTGTGAATTCACATTCAATGTCAACTTGTGGTTTTGATGTGGCACGTTTGGCCAAGTCATCCGCCACCTCGTTGAGCACTATTCCAACATGAGATGGAATCCACATGAATTTCACACTATAACCTTTCAGCTGTATCTCAGTTATTCTTCTCTTACAGTCCTCAACTATAGACATGAAGACTGGGTTTCGACTGTTTAAGGACTCCAGTGCTCCTCGGCTATCGACAAATACAAAAACATTTTTGTCGTCATGACGTACTTCCTCCAAACACGCCAGAATGGCCTGCAGTTCAGCTTGTGTGGATGATATATAATTACTAAGCCGGAGTTCAATTATCCTGTCCACAGTCCCAAACTCCGTATAATCCCTTATTAGGACACCACACCCGGCCCTGCCATCCTCCGCCACCGACCCGTCGCAATATACATGTAAACTGTTGCCTCTTGGTAACCGAGATATCATGCTTCCATACAAACACCGTAATTGTCCCGGTTCATGATGAATCTTTTTCGCCTTGAGGGGTACAATTTCGACGTCTATTTTCTGTACTTTCCAGGGAGCAGACATATTACACTGTCGAGAGGGTTTACAGCAGTCAAGTACGTCGTATTCCCTGAGGTCATGAGCTAATCCCCTCGTGTAGCGTGTCTCCCTCAGTTTCCTGGAAGTGTGTACGTCACTCAAGCAGGTCTGAACGCTCTCAAACAGCTTATCCCCTCCTTTTCTCCGCATGAAACGAATAGATACTCTAGTGTTAATGTCACGGACTCTATCACACACACTCTGTAAATTTAATTCCATTCTCATTATTTCAATCATTGCATTTCTTTGACATCCAAGAATAATCCTCATAGCCTCGTTCTGTATCAGCTCTATTTTTTGAATTCTGCCTTGGCCTGTGTAAGACAATACGGGTGCTGCGTAGTCTATCAGGGACCGAACAGTACTTATGTATAACATCCGCAAGATAGGTACCCCAACACCTTTACCAGAAAAAGCCAGTGCTTTCAGAGGATGCAGACGGGCTTTACATAAGGTGCTGATATGATTTATTTCAGCATTTTTACTCTCACATGTGTATCCAACATACATGCCCAGATACTTGTACTTCTGAACACGGCTCAGTTCCACACCATTTAGAGTAAGTGTTATATTTCTTCGTTTCCTATACTCGTATTTGGTTTTATCTGCATTTATAACTAAGCCTAACTTGTGACAGGTTGTACCAAGTATGTTAAGAGCAGTTTGAATTTTGTTCCCAGAAGTGCCTTGTATAAGAATGTCATCAGCATATATGATCGTCGTGACCCCTGGAGGATACATCTCTGATGCTAATCTGTTCATTAATACATTGAATAAGGTGGGACTTAATACTCCCCCTTGTGGGGTACCTAACTGAAACCTCCGTTCCTCAGACATGTAACCCTGGTAATACACCTGACCTTTTCTGCCTTGTAGATAATCCCTTATCCAGTGTAGCAATCTCCCTGTTATTCCCAGATTGGCTAATTCGTATAAGATTACTTCCCCATTGGCTTTATCAAATGCTCCTTGTAGATCAACAAAAACTCTACAATTGTCATCCACATTAGACAAACACTTTAAGAGACAATCCGCAGTACTTTTGCCTTTGATAAAACCAAAGAGATTACTGGACATGTTATCACCTACAAGGTAGAGTAGCCTATTTAACAAAATCCTTTCCATCATTTTACAAAAGCAGGATATTAAGGAGACAGGTCTGTAGCCTCCGTTAGACTTAGGGATAGGAATGATGACAGCCTCTTTCCATTTTCTTGGTAACTTTCCCTCTCTATAACTCATATTAAACAAATCAAGTAAGGGACTAGGTTTCATACCGGCTAAATAATTAAGTATGTCATACGTTACTCCATCTTTTCCCGGAGCAGTAGAGCTGCCACTTTTTATAGCATCCAGTAGCTCATCGTGAGTTATCTCAGTGCATGTTATAGATCTTGTATTTAAGGCACATAAAGTTACTCCATTTCTAATATTTTCCCATGACTCAATGGTGACTCTCGTGTCTGCAGGTAAGGACTCCATACCAGCAGCACTTGCCCATTTATCTACTAACTCGTTAGCAACTTTCCCTGGATCTGAATGAGCAATGAATTTGGTCTTACAACCCCTGACTTTGTTTACTGCTCTCCATATGTCTTTAAGGTTCTTAGTATTACCAATGGACTGAGCAAAGTCTTGCCAGTATCTGTCCCGCGCCTCCTTCCTCACCTGACTGCATTCCCTAGCCACTTCCAACATTGTATTTTTCTCTTCATCCCTCATTCCATATTTTAACCATTCTTTATGTGCACTCCGTAGCATTCTCTCCCACCCCTTGACTTGCTGATCATTGGAATATTTAAATTTCTTAGGTCCATGCGTCTTGCTTCCCCTGCCCCCGTTATTTTCCCTAGTCTTAGTACGATATAACTGAAAACACCCTTTAGGATTTGTCTTTGCTTGCCCTGCTATGCGAACTTCATAGTTCCTTTTTGCTTTCCTTATCTCTTTTTTAACATTTCTAACCAGTTGTACGAATTCCTGTTCTAAAGTGACCTCCCCATTTTTAATCCTTTTGTACCAAGCTCTCTTTTTACCTATAAGGTTCTTCAAATTCTTTGTTATCCACTTTGGGTTGTAACAGATCCCATGAGCACCACACCAGGAGCAATTACCTATTTGATATTCCAAGTGTACGACTTAGTCAAACTAGAAATGCTTTACAAATCAAGGGACCTCGAATGTGGGATGACCTTCCCAATTATGTTAAAGACTGTACCTCTCCCAACCAATTTAAGATAAAAACTAAGTTCTACGTAATTAACTCAATGTAAACAACCTCATCCACAAAATATCAACCCATGTTTTCTATTTTAAACAATGCTGTTTTGTTGACATAAGAACATAAGAACATAAGAACAAAGGTAACTGCAGAAGGCCTATTGGCCCATACGAGGCAGCTCCTATTCTATAAGAACATAAGAACATAAGAACAAAGGTAACTGCAGAAGGCCTATTGGCCCATACGAGGCAGCTCCTATTCTATAACCACCCAATCCCACTCATATACTTGTCCAACCCGTGCTTGAAACAATCGAGGGACCCCACCTCCACAATGTTACGCGGCAATTGGTTCCACAAATCAACAACCCTGTTACTGAACCAGTATTTACCCAAGTCTTTCCTAAATCTAAACTTATCCAATTTATATCCATTGTTTCGTGTTCTGTCCTGTGTTGATACTTTTAATACCCTATTAATATCCCCCCGGTTATGTCCATTCATCCACTTGTAAACCTCTATCATGTCACCCCTAACTCTTCGCCTTTCCAGTGAATGCAACTTAAGCTTTGTTAATCTTTCTTCATATGAAAGATTTCTAATTTGGGGAATTAACTTAGTCATCCTACGCTGGACACGTTCAAGTGAATTTATATCCATTCTATAATATGGCGACCAAAACTGAACTGCATAATCTAAATGGGGCCTAACTAGAGCAAGATATAGCTTGAGAACCACACCAGGTGTCTTGTTACTAACGCTGCGATTAATAAATCCAAGTGTCCGATTTGCCTTATTACGAACATTTATGCATTGATCCTTTTGTTTTAAATTCTTACTAATCATAACTCCCAGATCCCTTTCGCAATCCGACTTCGCAATCACAACACCATCTAGCTCGTATCTTGTAACTCTATCATCATTACCTAACCTCAGAACTTTACATTTATCAGCATTAAACTGCATCTGCCAATCCTTTGACCATTTCAAAACCCTATCTAGATCAACTTGAAGTGATAGTGAGTCCTCCTCCGAATTAATTTCCCTACCGATTTTCGTATCATCGGCAAATTTGCAAATGTTGCTACTCAAACCTGAATCTAAATCATTTATATATATTATAAACAACAGAGGTCCCAGGACAGAGCCTTGAGGCACTCCACTTACAACATTTTCCCACTCTGACTTGATTCCATTTATACTAACTCTCTGTTTCCTTTGGTATAGCCATGCCCTAATCCAGCTTAATATAGCACCCCCAATACCATGAGACTCTATTTTTTTAATCAGTCTTTCATGTGGCACTGTATCAAAAGCTTTGCTAAAGTCAAGGTATACAACATCGCAATCCTTACCACTATCAACTGCCTCAACAATGCTAGAATAAAAAGATAACAAATTTGTTAAACATGAACGGCCATTTATAAAACCATGTTGCGACTCAATTATTAATTTATGTTTTTCAACACCCAATAACCACTCATATACTTGTCCAACCCGTGCTTGAAACAATCGAGGGACCCCACCTCCACAATGTTACGCGGCAATTGGTTCCACAAATCAACAACCCTGTTACTGAACCAGTATTTACCCAAGTCTTTCCTAAATCTAAACTTATCCAATTTATATCCATTGTTTCGTGTTCTGTCCTGTGTTGATACTTTTAATACCCTATTAATATCCCCCCGGTTATGTCCATTCATCCACTTGTAAACCTCTATCATGTCACCCCTAACTCTTCGCCTTTCCAGTGAATGCAACTTAAGCTTTGTTAATCTTTCTTCATATGAAAGATTTCTAATTTGGGGAATTAACTTAGTCATCCTACGCTGGACACGTTCAAGTGAATTTATATCCATTCTATAATATGGCGACCAAAACTGAACTGCATAATCTAAATGGGGCCTAACTAGAGCAAGATATAGCTTGAGAACCACACCAGGTGTCTTGTTACTAACGCTGCGATTAATAAATCCAAGTGTCCGATTTGCCTTATTACGAACATTTATGCATTGATCCTTTTGTTTTAAATTCTTACTAATCATAACTCCCAGATCCCTTTCGCAATCCGACTTCGCAATCACAACACCATCTAGCTCGTATCTTGTAACTCTATCATCATTACCTAACCTCAGAACTTTACATTTATCAGCATTAAACTGCATCTGCCAATCCTTTGACCATTTCAAAACCCTATCTAGATCAACTTGAAGTGATAGTGAGTCCTCCTCCGAATTAATTTCCCTACCGATTTTCGTATCATCGGCAAATTTGCAAATGTTGCTACTCAAACCTGAATCTAAATCATTTATATATATTATAAACAACAGAGGTCCCAGGACAGAGCCTTGAGGCACTCCACTTACAACATTTTCCCACTCTGACTTGATTCCATTTATACTAACTCTCTGTTTCCTTTGGTATAGCCATGCCCTAATCCAGCTTAATATAGCACCCCCAATACCATGAGACTCTATTTTTTTTAATCAGTCTTTCATGTGGCACTGTATCAAAAGCTTTGCTAAAGTCAAGGTATACAACATCGCAATCCTTACCACTATCAACTGCCTCAACAATGCTAGAATAAAAAGATAACAAATTTGTTAAACATGAACGGCCATTTATAAAACCATGTTGCGACTCAATTATTAATTTATGTTTTTCAAGATGAAGACGAATTTTATTTGCTATTATAGATTCGAGTAACTTTCCCACAATAGACGTTAGGCTAATTGGTCGATAGTTAGACGCAAGTGATCTATCTCCTTTCTTAAAAACTGGTATCACATTAGCAACTTTCCAAAACTCTGGCACTCTGCCTGACTCTATTGATTTATTAAATATGGTTGACAGTGGGTCACAAAGCTCCTCTTTGCATTCTTTAAGCACCCTAGCAAACACTTCATCCGGCCCTGGGGATTTGTTTGGTTTGAGTTTTACTATTTGTTTAAGAACATCCTCCCTGGTAACTGCTAAACTCGTCAACCTGTCCTCGTCCCCACCCACATAGACTTGTTCGGCTGAAGGCATATTGTTAAGTTCCTCTTTAGTAAATACAGATACAAAATATTTATTAAAAATACTACTCATCTCTTCATCACTATCTGTTATTTGACCTGTCTCAGTTTTTAATGGACCTATCCTTTCCCTAGTCTTAGTACGATATAACTGAAAAAACCCTTTAGGATTTGTCTTTGCTTGCCCTGCTATGCGAACTTCATAGTTTCTTTTTGCTTTCCTTATCTCTTTTTTAACATATCTAACCAGTTGTACGAATTCCTGTTCTAAAGTGACCTCCCCATTTTTAATCCTTTTGTACCAAGCTCTCTTTTTACCTATAAGGTTCTTCAAATTCTTTGTTATCCACTTTGGGTCATTAGTATACGATCTATTCAATTTGTATGGTATACTACGTTCCTGTGCTTTGTTTAGAATATTCTTAAATAAGTTATATATTGAATCCACATCGAAATCCCCATTTAAGTCACCTATCGCTGGGTTCATGTCTCGCTCCAAGACCGGCCCACACCCCATACCCAAGCCTTTCCAATCAATTTGACCCAAAAAATTTCTTAGGCTATTAAAATCAGCTTTTCGAAAATCTGGCACTTTAACAGAATTTTCTCCTACTGGTCTATTCCATTCTATGCTAAATCTGATTTCTTTGTGATCACTGCTCCCTAGCTCACTCCCTATTTCGATGTCATTAATTTGCGTTTCCCTGTTAGTTAACACTAAATCTAAAATATTATTTTCCCGTGTTGGTTCCTTAATGTGTTGCGTAAGAAAGCAATCGTCAATTAATTCTAGAAAATCTTCTGCTTCACTATTCCCTGTTTTGTTCAACCAGTTTATTCCGCTAAAATTAAAGTCACCCATGACATAAATACTGTTAGATCTAGATGCTCTAGATATTTCATCCCATAGATGCTTTGCTTCCATTCTGTCTAAATTTGGTGGCCTATATATTACTCCTATTATAATATTATTAGCTTTTTCGTTTAATTCAATCCAAATAGTTTCTGTGTGTGGCTCTGTTTTGATTCCCTCTTTGAGACTACATTTCAAATTGTCCCTAACATATATGGCTACTCCACCTCCTCGTCTAATATATCTATCTGTGTGAAATAGTTTAAATCCATATATTTGATATTCAGCTAATAGTTCTCTATTTTCTACATTCATCCACGTTTCGGTAAGTGCAATAATATCTATTTTTTCTGTGCAGACAAGAGCATTTAATTCGTTAATTTTATTTCTTAGACTTCTACTGTTAGTGTAATATACCCTAAGTGAATTGTTATTTTGCGGACCTTCTCTTTCCCTGATCGTTTTGCCAATTCCTTTCTCCCACAAACACATACTTTTATTACCTCCTTCCTCCAAATCAATTCCCATACCTCTATCTACTAACAGTTTAAACCCAAACAAACACCTCTAACCACTTCTTCTAACGAGTTCGCAACAGCAACAACCCCAGCTCTCGATAGATGCACCCCATCACGAGCATACATTTCATTTCTTCCATAGAAGTGTTCCCAGTTGTCTATGAAAGATATTGCATTTGATTTGCAATATCTTTCCAGCCGGCAATTGACACCAAGTGCCCTCGATATCCATTCATTTCCCACTCCCTTTCTTGGAAGAATGCCACATATGATCGGGATTCCTCCCTTGCTCCTAACTAACTCTATGGCTGTTTTATACCTCTGAATCAGTTCCTCACTCCTGACTCGACCAACATCATTTCCTCCCACGCTAATGCAAATAATGGGATTGTTCCCATTACCAGCCATAATATCATTCATGTTGTTTATAATATCACCAATGCCAGCTCCGGGATAGCAAACCCTTAACCTGTTCCCCCTATCTCTAGCACAAAACGTTCTATCCAAATACCTTATCTGGGAATCTCCCACAACTAATGTTTGCTTAGGTACTTCCTTTACTTTCTGAGGGGCCTGCGCTTCCTTTCTCTTCGTTGCTTTCCCTTTTGCGCGATCCACAGTTTCTCCACAGCACTCGTCCTCCAAAACGTCAAATGAATTTGAAGTTGCTATGGCGTTTGAAGGCGGCTTTATCAAAGTCTTCTTAAGGCCCCTGTCTTTCGCAAAAGACAGGGGCCAAATTGACCAAATTGTATTTTTGCTTTTTTTCTGCCATGTTTCCCCCCCTTTTTTTCATTTTTTTCTTATTTTTTCTCAACACAATTTATACTTTAATCTCAATTAGTACTAAGTTTTAGTCTTAGTGTTTTTCCTGCCCGAAACGCTTTGCGTAATAGTGGCTTTAGGCATTGTATGTACTAGCTCTATCTATAAATCCATCAACTTTTGTATCTTACCTTGTATGTATGTACTTTACCTGAATAAAAATTTGTTTGTATTTGTATTGATATAATAAATATGGTAGAGAGTGGGTCGCAAAGCTCCTCTTTGCATTCTTTAAGCACCCTGGCAAACACTTCATCCGGCCCTGGGGATTTGTTTGGTTTGAGTTTTACTATTTGTTTAATTACATCCTCCCTGGTAACTGCTAAACTAGTCAACCTGTCCTCGTCCCCACCCACATAGACTTGTTCGGCTGAAAGCATGTTGTTAAGTTCCTCTTCAGTAAATACAGATATAAAATATTTATTAAAAATACTACTCATCTCTTCATCACTATCTGTTATTTGACCTGTCTCAGTTTTTAATGGACCTATCCTTTCCTTAATCTTTGCCCACTATAAATACATGTCCAACGTATGCTTGAAACAATCGAGGGACCCCCACCTCCACCACATTACGCGGTTATTGGTTCCACAAATCAACAACCCTGTTACCGAACCAGTATTTACCTAAGTCTTTCCTAAATCTAAACTTCTCCAATTTATACCCATTGTTTCGTGTTCTGTCTTGTGTTGATACTTTTAATACCCTATTGATATCCCTTTTGTTATGTCCATTCATCCACTTGTAAACCTCTATCCCTAGGTAAACACTTCGATGATGTTAGTGCCTTGATTGAAGCTATTGACAACAAATTCTCTTTTATTATACTTACTGAAACATGGTTGAAAGAGGATACTACTCAGCTCTTTAACATGCCTAACTACTCAGCAATTCACAACTGTCGTCAGCTTCAGAGAGGTGGTGGCACTGCTCTTTACTACCACCAAGAACTAACATGCTTAAAAGAAATTAGAACCAGAGACTGCTATGGGGAGTATATCTTCGCCAGCTTCAGAGTCAAGGGTGCCGAGTCTGTCCTGACTGTGGGTGCAGTTTATAGAATTCCTAACACTGATGTGTCCGAATTCAACTCAAACCTTAGAAATCTAATACTTGATAACAGACTGAACAAAAACCACCTAATTATCGCAGGGGACTTTAATATTGACCTCTGCGAGCCTGAACACCCCACTGCTGTTAGCTTCCTCAACTGTATGAATTCCTGCTTCCTCATACCCTTAATCACTAGACCTACTGGAATCACTGATAGCACTGCCACGACGCTAGATCACATCTGGACAAACATAACCTCTCCGCTTACTTCAGGTATAATCACCGATAGCACTACAGATCATTACCCCACATTTCTCTTAACTAACATTAGCAAACCACCTCTTGAGTCAAGAGTGATACGTTTTAGACTACACAATGAAACTGCTATAGACAATTTTATAACTGCTGCTGATAATGTCAACTGGGAGTCCGAGTTAGGTAACATAGTGGACATCAACCTAGCAGTGCAATCTTTTCTTCAAAAAACTCTTAGCCTTTATAATACCCACTGTCCTATGCTTACAAAACAAGTCACAACCAAAAGGCTTAACAATCCCTGGCTTACAAAGGGAATACTTAAATCTATTAATAAAAAACATGACCTTGAGAAGAAGTATAGGTTAGGAATTGTCTCCAAAGAATTCTCAAAGAATTACTCATTATTGCTGTCTAAGATAATTAGACGAGCCAAAACTAAATACTACGAAGATAAATTTACCCAAATAAAGAGCAACATTAAACAAACTTGGAGAACCATTTCTCAAATATTGGGATCAAAGAAGTCTTTAAATAACAAACCGACTCTCCTGTCTAATAACGATGGTCAGCTTTCAGCCTCTGATTCTGCTATTGAGTTCAATAGGTTCTTCTCTTCCATTGGTTCATCCCTTGCAAATGATATTCCATCTTCCAGTACAGACAATAATGACTATCTTTCAGGTAACTATCCACAGTCTCTGTACCTAAAGCCTATTAATTCCACTGACGTCAATGAGATAATCCTTTCCCTTAAAACCAAGTCTGGTGCCCTTGAGGAGATACCAACTTTAATTTACAAAAAAGCCTCCAGATCTTTAGCCCCTGCTATTGCTTTGCTCTTCAACAAGTCACTTGAACTCCAAACCTTCCCAGATATTCTAAAAAAAGCGAGAGTAACGCCTGTCCACAAATGTGGTAATCTCACAGATGTTAACAACTACAGACCTATATCTATCCTGCCAAACTTGTCAAAAATTTTTGAAAAACTAATCTATAAGCAGCTTTACTCATATCTAGCCAAACTCAATATACTTAGCCCTTGCCAATATGGCTTCAGACCCAAAAAAAGCACTAACGATGCACTTATTAGTATGCTTAACTCGATTCATACAGCTCTTGATAAAAATGAGTTCCCTGTTGGGTTGTTTGTGGACCTGCGTAAAGCTTTTGATACTGTCAACCACCAAAACCTTCTTCTTAAATTACATCATTATGGAGTCAGAGGACACTCCCTACAATACCTCAAATCCTACCTTACTGACAGGCTCCAATATGTTTCTGTGAATAATACAATTTCTCCCACCCTACCCATCAACATTGGTGTTCCCCAGGGCAGCATACTTGGCCCTCTCCTCTTTCTCATCTACATTAATGACCTTCCAAATGCCTCCCAACACCTCAAACCAATTCTATTTGCTGACGACACAACCTTCATTTACTCCAGTCCTGATCCCCTTGCTCTAAATGCCACAGTAAATACTGAGCTAAATAAAGTCCTTCTGTGGCTAACTGCCAACAAACTCACCCTTAACATTGACAAAACCTTCTATATTCTGTTTGGCAATAAATCCTCTAATCAAATAAATCTCAAAATAAACAATACCCAAATTTGCAACAAATTAGATGGCAAATTCCTTGGCATTCTCATTGACCATAAGCTGAATTTCCAGGGACACATTCTAAACATATCAAAAAAAGTTTCAAAAACTGTGGGCATTCTTTCTAAGATCAGATATTATGTACCACGCCCTGCCCTGGTGACTCTCTATTACTCCCTTATCTATCCATATCTGAACTATGGTATTTGTGCTTGGGGCTCTACTACCCAAAATCACTTACGTCCTCTAATTACTCAACACAAAGCTGCTATTAGGACAATATCCAATTCTGGCCCCAGACATCACTCGGTACCCCTACTTAAATCTCTGAATATGTTAGACATTAAGTCACTGCACATTCTCTCATGTGTATTATACATATATAAAACGCTAAACTATAATGCCAATCCTTATCTCAAAAGCTTCATAGAAGGTTGTATCAGAACCCATGAGCATCACACCAGAAATAAATACAGTTTTGATATTCCTAGAGTACGACTTAATCAAACTAGAAATGCTCTACAAATCAAGGGGCCCAGAATGTGGAATGACCTTCCCAACCATGTTAAAGACTGTACCTCTCTCAACCAGTTTAAGTTAAAAGCGAAGCTATACCTAATAAATTCCCTGTAACCTACCTTACCCTTCTATTGTCAACCAATGTCTGTTTTTTTCTTTAAAGAGCGCTGTTTGTCGACATAATTGTATTTGTGCTGCTTTTTCATCTATGTTTTCATTTCTTGTTTTCATTCTACTCATTATGCTCAATTAGTATTAAGCTTGCATTTAAGTTTATCATGCCCGAAACGCTTTGCGTAATAGTGGCTTTAGGCATTGTATGTACTAGCTCTACCTTTAAGTCAACCAATCCTTGTAAAAATTTATTGTATGTATGTACCTTACCTAAATAAAATTGTATTGTATTGTATTGTATTGTATTGTATCATGTCACCCCTAACTCTTCGCATTTCCACTGAATGCAATTTAAGCTTTGTTAATCTTTCTTCATATTAAAGATTTCTAATTTGGGGAATTAACTTTGTCATCCTGCACTGGACACGTTCAAGTGAATTTATATCCATTCTATCGCATGGCGACCAAAACTGAACTGCATAATCTAAATGGGGCCTAACCAGAGCAAGATACAACTGAAGAACAACACCAGGTGTCTTGTTACTAATGCTTCGATTAATAAATCCCAGTGTCCCATTTGCCTTATTTCGAACATTCATGCATTGATCCTTTGGTTTTAAATTCTTACTAATTATAACACCCAGATCCTTTTGCAATCCGACTTTGCAATCTCAACATCATCCAGCTCGTATCTTGTAACTCTATCATCATTACCTAGCCTCAAGACTTTGCATTTATCTGCATTAAACTGCATCTGCCAATCTTTTGACCATTTCAAAACCCTATTTAGATCAACTTGAAGTGATAGTGAGTCTTCTTCCATGTTAATTTCCCTACAGATTTTTGTATCATTGGCAAATTTGCAAATGTTGCTATTCAAACCTGAATCTAAATCATTTATATATATTATAAACAACAGAGGTCCGAAATACAGAGCCTTGAGGCACTCCACTTACAACATTTTCCCATTCTGACTTAACCCCATATATACTAACTCTCTGTTTCGTTTGGTATAGCCATGCCCTAATCCATCTTAATATAGCACCCCCAATACCATGAGCCTCTATCGTTTTAATCAGTCACTGTATCAAAAGCTTTGCAAAAGTCAAGGTACGTAACATCGCAAACCTTACCACTATCAACTGCCTCAACTATGCTGGAATAAAAAGATAGCAAAATTTGTTACACATGAACGGTCATTTGTAAAACCATGTTGCAACTCAATTATTCATTTATGTTTTTCAAGATGAAAATGAATGGTATTTGCAATTATCAATTCAAGTAACTTTCATACAATAGACGTTAGGCTAACAGGCAGATAGTTTGATGCAAGTGATCTATCTCCTTTCTTAAAAATTGGTACCACATTAGCAACCTTCCTACCTCTGGCACTCTGCCTGACTCTAATGATTTATTAAATATGGTAGATAGTGGCTCGGAAAGCTCCTCTTTGCATTCTTTAAGCACCCTGGCAAACACTTCATCCGGCCCTGGGGATTTGTTTGGTTTGAGTTTTACTATTTGTTTGATAATATCATCCCTGGTAACTGTTACACTAGTCAACCTGTCCTCGTCCCCACCCACATAGACTTGTTCGGCTGAAGGTATAGAGTTAAGTTCTACTTTAGTAAATACAGAAATAAAATATTTATTAAAAATACTACTCATCTCTTCGTCATTATCCGTTATCTGACCTGTTTCGGTTTTTAATGGACCTATCCTTTCCCTAACCTTTGTTCGATATAACTGAAAAAACCCATTAGGATTTGCCTTTGCCTGGCGTGCTATACGAACTTCATACTTTCCTTTTGCTCTCCTTATCTCTTTTTTAACATTTCTAACCAGTTGTGCGAATTCTTGTTCTAAACTGACTTCCCCATTCTTAATCTTTTTGTAACAAGCTCTCTTTCTACCTATAAGGTTTTTCAGATCCTTTGTTATCCATTTCGGGTCATTTGTATTTGATCTATTTAATTTGTAAGCTATACTACTTTCCTGTGCTTTGCTTAGAATATTTGTAAATAAGTTATATTCTGAATCCAAATCGACATCCTCCTCTACATCACACATCGCGGGGGTTCACTTCTTGCTGCAGGACCGGCCCACCCCCCCAATGCCCAAGATTTTCCACTCTATTTGCCCCCCAAAATTTCTTAGGATATTAAAATTAGCTTTACGAAAGTCTGGCTCTTTAACAGAATTTTCTCCTGCAGATCTATTCCACTCTATGCTAAATCTGATTTCTTTGTGATCACTGTTCCCTAGTTCACCCTATAGTAATAGTATACGCTACATAGAGTAGCTTATACTATTACTACCCCGTCAAATAATCTTATATAATTCATAGTCATCCTACATATAATTACGAATATGTTAATCACATAACATAAAAATTATTGTTATTAATATACTATATTCTTATACAGTAAAACAGTATTTCATTACATCTTATTTTTTTAACATTATTCAATAAAGTTTTGAAATATAATCTAGTTGTTTTGGGGGGTAGAAATAGCCTAAGCTACTCTATTCCTTTGAGATGTATTTCTTTCTTATCTCAATAAACATACTTGAAGTTTATTGTTACTGTTAGTGTTAACTAACAGGGAAACGCAAATTAATGACATCGAAATAGGGAGTGAGCTAGGGAGCAGTGATCACAAAGAAATCAGATTTAGCATAGAATGGAATAGACCAGTAGGAGAAAATTCTGTTAAAGTGCCAGATTTTCGAAAAGCTGATTTTAATAGCCTAAGAAATTTTTTGGGTCAAATTGATTGGAAAGGCTTGGGTATGGGGTGTGGGCCGGTCTTGGAGCGAGACATGAACCCAGCGATAGGTGACTTAAATGGGGATTTCGATGTGGATTCAATATATAACTTATTTAAGAATATTCTAAACAAAGCACAGGAACGTAGTATACCATACAAATTGAATAGATCGTATACTAATGACCCAAAGTGGATAACAAAGAATTTGAAGAACCTTATAGGTAAAAAGAGAGCTTGGTACAAAAGGATTAAAAATGGGGAGGTCACTTTAGAACAGGAATTCGTACAACTGGTTAGAAATGTTAAAAAAGAGATAAGGAAAGCAAAAAGAAACTATGAAGTTCGCATAGCAGGGCAAGCAAAGACAAATCCTAAAGGGTTTTTTCAGTTATATCGTACTAAGACTAGGGAAAGGATAGGTCCATTAAAAACTGAGACAGGTCAAATAACAGATAGTGATGAAGAGATGAGTAGTATTTTTAATAAATATTTTGTATCTGTATTTACTAAAGAGGAACTTAACAATATGCCTTCAGCCGAACAAGTCTATGTGGGTGGGGACGAGGACAGGTTGACGAGTTTAGCAGTTACCAGGGAGGATGTTCTTAAACAAATAGTAAAACTCAAACCAAACAAATCCCCAGGGCCGGATGAAGTGTTTGCTAGGGTGCTTAAAGAATGCAAAGAGGAGCTTTGTGACCCACTGTCAACCATATTTAATAAATCAATAGAGTCAGGCAGAGTGCCAGAGTTTTGGAAAGTTGCTAATGTGATACCAGTTTTTAAGAAAGGAGATAGATCACTTGCGTCTAACTATCGACCAATTAGCCTAACGTCTATTGTGGGAAAGTTACTCGAATCTATAATAGCAAATAAAATTCGTCTTCATCTTGAAAAACATAAATTAATAATTGAGTCGCAACATGGTTTTATAAATGGCCGTTCATGTTTAACAAATTTGTTATCTTTTTATTCTAGCATTGTTGAGGCAGTTGATAGTGGTAAGGATTGCGATGTTGTATACCTTGACTTTAGCAAAGCTTTTGATACAGTGCCACATGAAAGACTGATTAAAAAAATAGAGTCTCATGGTATTGGGGGTGCTATATTAAGCTGGATTAGGGCATGGCTATACCAAAGGAAACAGAGAGTTAGTATAAATGGAATCAAGTCAGAGTGGGAAAATGTTGTAAGTGGAGTGCCTCAAGGCTCTGTCCTGGGACCTCTGTTGTTTATAATATATATAAATGATTTAGATTCAGGTTTGAGTAGCAACATTTGCAAATTTGCCGATGATACGAAAATCGGTAGGGAAATTAATTCGGAGGAGGACTCCTATCACTTCAAGTTGATCTAGATAGGGTTTTGAAATGGTCAAAGGATTGGCAGATGCAGTTTAATGCTGATAAATGTAAAGTTCTGAGGTTAGGTAATGATGATAGAGTTACAAGATACGAGCTAGATGGTGTTGTGATTGCGAAGTCGGATTGCGAAAGGGATCTGGGAGTTATGATTAGTAAGAATTTAAAACAAAAGGATCAATGCATAAATGTTCGTAATAAGGCAAATCGGACACTTGGATTTATTAATCGCAGCGTTAGTAACAAGACACCTGGTGTGGTTCTCAAGCTATATCTTGCTCTAGTTAGGCCCCATTTAGATTATGCAGTTCAGTTTTGGTCGCCATATTATAGAATGGATATAAATTCACTTGAACGTGTCCAGCGTAGGATGACTAAGTTAATTCCCCAAATTAGAAATCTTTCATATGAAGAAAGATTAACAAAGCTTAAGTTGCATTCACTGGAAAGGCGAAGAGTTAGGGGTGACATGATAGAGGTTTACAAGTGGATGAATGGACATAACCGGGGGGATATTAATAGGGTATTAAAAGTATCAACACAGGACAGAACACGAAACAATGGATATAAATTGGATAAGTTTAGATTTAGGAAAGACTTGGGTAAATACTGGTTCAGTAACAGGGTTGTTGATTTGTGGAACCAATTGCCGCGTAACATTGTGGAGGTGGGGTCCCTCGATTGTTTCAAGCACGGGTTGGACAAGTATATGAGTGGGATTGGGTGGTTATAGAATAGGAGCTGCCTCGTATGGGCCAATAGGCCTTCTGCAGTTACCTTTGTTCTTATGTTCTTAGTTAGGCCCTTAGTTAGTTCTTAGTTCTTAGTCAGCTCATTACTCGTCGGTCAGGTGAAGTCACAGTGAGAGGTTGTGTTAACCGGAGCTCCTGAGTGTTGTTATTTTATCATAGCAATATGGAAGTTGTAGTGAAGGACCTGGTGACTCTAGTGGGAGCCCTGAGGACAGAGTTGGACTCTCTGCGGGAGGAGGTGCGTCAGCTTAAAAAACAACGAGAAGTAACGAAGGAGGAGACCAGCAGTAAAGGGACCTCGTCTTGGAGAGTTGCGAAAGACAGGGGCCTTAAGAAGACTTTGATAAAACCGCCTTCAAACGCCATAGCAACTTCAAATTCATTTGACGTTTTGGAGGACGAGTGCTGTGGAGAGACTGTGGATCGCGCAAAAGGGAAAGCAACGAAGAGAAAGGAAGCGCAGGCCCCTCAGAAAGTAAAGGAAGTACCTAAGCAAACATTAGTTGTGGGAGATTCCCAGATAAGGTATTTGGATAGAACGTTTTGTGCTAGAGATAGGGGGAACAGGTTAAGGGTTTGCTATCCCGGAGCTGGCATTGGTGATATTATAAACAACATGAATGATATTATGGCTGGTAATGGGAACAATCCCATTATTTGCATTAGCGTGGGAGGAAATGATGTTGGTCGAGTCAGGAGTGAGGAACTGATTCAGAGGTATAAAACAGCCATAGAGTTAGTTAGGAGCAAGGGAGGAATCCCGATCATATGTGGCATTCTTCCAAGAAAGGGAGTGGGAAATGAATGGATATCGAGGGCACTTGGTGTCAATTGCCGGCTGGAAAGATATTGCAAATCAAATGCAATATCTTTCATAGACAACTGGGAACACTTCTATGGAAGAAATGAAATGTATGCTCGTGATGGGGTGCATCTATCGAGAGCTGGGGTTGTTGCTGTTGCGAACTCGCTAGAAGAAGTGGTTAGAGGTGTTTGTTTGGGTTTAAACTGTTAGTAGATAGAGGTATGGGAATTGATTTGGAGGAAGGAGGTAATAAAAGTATGTGTTTGTGGGAGAAAGGAATTGGCAAAACGATCAGGGAAAGAGAAGGTCCGCAAAATAACAATTCACTTAGGGTATATTACACTAACAGTAGAAGTCTAAGAAATAAAATTAACGAATTAAATGCTCTTGTCTGCACAGAAAAAATAGATATTATTGCACTTACCGAAACGTGGATGAATGTAGAAAATAGAGAACTATTAGCTGAATATCAAATATATGGATTTAAACTATTTCACACAGATAGATATATTAGACGAGGAGGTGGAGTAGCCATATATGTTAGGGACAATTTGAAATGTAGTCTCAAAGAGGGAATCAAAACAGAGCCACACTCAGAAACTATTTGGATTGAATTAAACGAAAAAGCTAATAATATTATAATAGGAGTAATATATAGGCCACCAAATTTAGACAGAATGGAAGCAAAGCATCTATGGGATGAAATATCTAGAGCATCTAGATCTAACAGTATTTATGTCATGGGTGACTTTAATTTTAGCGGAATAAACTGGTTGAACAAAACAGGGAATAGTGAAGCAGAAGATTTTCTAAAATTAATTGACGATTGCTTTCTTACGCAACACATTAAAGAACCAACACGGGAAAATAATATTTTAGATTTAGTGTTAACTAACAGGGAAACGCAAATTAATGACATCGAAATAGGGAGTGAGCTAGGGAGCAGTGATCACAAAGAAATCAGATTTAGCATAGAATGGAATAGACCAGTAGGAGAAAATTCTGTTAAAGTGCCAGATTTTCGTAAAGCTGATTTTAATAGCCTAAGAAATTTTTTGGGTCAAATTGATTGGAAAGGCTTGGGTATGGGGTGTGGGCCGGTCTTGGAGCGAGACATGAACCCAGCGATAGGTGACTTAAATGGGGATTTCGATGTGGATTCAATATATAACTTATTTAAGAATATTCTAAACAAAGCACAGGAACGTAGTATACCATACAAATTGAATAGATCGTATACTAATGACCCAAAGTGGATAACAAAGAATTTGAAGAACCTTATAGGTAAAAAGAGAGCTTGGTACAAAAGGATTAAAAATGGGGAGGTCACTTTAGAACAGGAATTCGTACAACTGGTTAGAAATGTTAAAAAAGAGATAAGGAAAGCAAAAAGAAACTATGAAGTTCGCATAGCAGGGCAAGCAAAGACAAATCCTAAAGGGTTTTTTCAGTTATATCGTACTAAGACTAGGGAAAGGATAGGTCCATTAAAAACTGAGACAGGTCAAATAACAAATAGTGATGAAGAGATGAGTAGTATTTTTAATAAATATTTTGTATCTGTATTTACTAAAGAAGAACTTAACAATATGCCTTCAGCCGAACAAGTCTATGTGGGTGGGGACGAGGACAGGTTGACGAGTTTAGCAGTTACCAGGGAGGATGTTCTTAAACAAATAGTAAAACTCAAACCAAACAAATCCCCAGGGCCGGATGAAGTGTTTGCTAGGGTGCTTAAAGAATGCAAAGAGGAGCTTTGTGACCCACTGTCAACCATATTTAATAAATCAATAGAGTCAGGCAGAGTGCCAGAGTTTTGGAAAGTTGCTAATGTGATACCAGTTTTTAAGAAAGGAGATAGATCACTTGCGTCTAACTATCGACCAATTAGCCTAACGTCTATTGTGGGAAAGTTACTCGAATCTATAATAGCAAATAAAATTCGTCTTCATCTTGAAAAACATAAATTAATAATTGAGTCGCAACATGGTTTTATAAATGGCCGTTCATGTTTAACAAATTTGTTATCTTTTTATTCTAGCATTGTTGAGGCAGTTGATAGTGGTAAGGATTGCGATGTTGTATACCTTGACTTTAGCAAAGCTTTTGATACAGTGCCACATGAAAGACTGATTAAAAAAATAGAGTCTCATGGTATTGGGGGTGCTATATTAAGCTGGATTAGGGCATGGCTATACCAAAGGAAACAGAGAGTTAGTATAAATGGAATCAAGTCAGAGTGGGAAAATGTTGTAAGTGGAGTGCCTCAAGGCTCTGTCCTGGGACCTCTGTTGTTTATAATATATATAAATGATTTAGATTCAGGTTTGAGTAGCAACATTTGCAAATTTGCCGATGATACGAAAATCGGTAGGGAAATTAATTCGGAGGAGGACTCACTATCACTTCAAGTTGATCTAGATAGGGTTTTGAAATGGTCAAAGGATTGGCAGATGCAGTTTAATGCTGATAAATGTAAAGTTCTGAGGTTAGGTAATGATGATAGAGTTACAAGATACGAGCTAGATGGTGTTGTGATTGCGAAGTCGGATTGCGAAAGGGATCTGGGAGTTATGATTAGTAAGAATTTAAAACAAAAGGATCAATGCATAAATGTTCGTAATAAGGCAAATCGGACACTTGGATTTATTAATCGCAGCGTTAGTAACAAGACACCTGGTGTGGTTCTCAAGCTATATCTTGCTCTAGTTAGGCCCCATTTAGATTATGCAGTTCAGTTTTGGTCGCCATATTATAGAATGGATATAAATTCACTTGAACGTGTCCAGCGTAGGATGACTAAGTTAATTCCCCAAATTAGAAATCTTTCATATGAAGAAAGATTAACAAAGCTTAAGTTGCATTCACTGGAAAGGCGAAGAGTTAGGGGTGACATGATAGAGGTTTACAAGTGGATGAATGGACATAACCGGGGGGATATTAATAGGGTATTAAAAGTATCAACACAGGACAGAACACGAAACAATGGATATAAATTGGATAAGTTTAGATTTAGGAAAGACTTGGGTAAATACTGGTTCAGTAACAGGGTTGTTGATTTGTGGAACCAATTGCCGCGTAACATTGTGGAGGTGGGGTCCCTCGATTGTTTCAAGCACGGGTTGGACAAGTATATGAGTGGGATTGGGTGGTTATAGAATAGGAGCTGCCTCGTATGGGCCAATAGGCCTTCTGCAGTTACCTTTGTTCTTATGTTCTTAGTTAGGCCCTTAGTTAGTTCTTAGTTCTTAGTCAGCTCATTACTCGTCGGTCAGGTGAAGTCACAGTGAGAGGTTGTGTTAACCGGAGCTCCTGAGTGTTGTTATTTTATCATAGCAATATGGAAGTTGTAGTGAAGGACCTGGTGACTCTAGTGGGAGCCCTGAGGACAGAGTTGGACTCTCTGCGGGAGGAGGTGCGTCAGCTTAAAAAACAACGAGAAGTAACGAAGGAGGAGACCAGCAGTAAAGGGACCTCGTCTTGGAGAGTTGCGAAAGACAGGGGCCTTAAGAAGACTTTGATAAAACCGCCTTCAAACGCCATAGCAACTTCAAATTCATTTGACGTTTTGGAGGACGAGTGCTGTGGAGAGACTGTGGATCGCGCAAAAGGGAAAGCAACGAAGAGAAAGGAAGCGCAGGCCCCTCAGAAAGTAAAGGAAGTACCTAAGCAAACATTAGTTGTGGGAGATTCCCAGATAAGGTATTTGGATAGAACGTTTTGTGCTAGAGATAGGGGGAACAGGTTAAGGGTTTGCTATCCCGGAGCTGGCATTGGTGATATTATAAACAACATGAATGATATTATGGCTGGTAATGGGAACAATCCCATTATTTGCATTAGCGTGGGAGGAAATGATGTTGGTCGAGTCAGGAGTGAGGAACTGATTCAGAGGTATAAAACAGCCATAGAGTTAGTTAGGAGCAAGGGAGGAATCCCGATCATATGTGGCATTCTTCCAAGAAAGGGAGTGGGAAATGAATGGATATCGAGGGCACTTGGTGTCAATTGCCGGCTGGAAAGATATTGCAAATCAAATGCAATATCTTTCATAGACAACTGGGAACACTTCTATGGAAGAAATGAAATGTATGCTCGTGATGGGGTGCATCTATCGAGAGCTGGGGTTGTTGCTGTTGCGAACTCGCTAGAAGAAGTGGTTAGAGGTGTTTGTTTGGGTTTAAACTGTTAGTAGATAGAGGTATGGGAATTGATTTGGAGGAAGGAGGTAATAAAAGTATGTGTTTGTGGGAGAAAGGAATTGGCAAAACGATCAGGGAAAGAGAAGGTCCGCAAAATAACAATTCACTTAGGGTATATTACACTAACAGTAGAAGTCTAAGAAATAAAATTAACGAATTAAATGCTCTTGTCTGCACAGAAAAAATAGATATTATTGCACTTACCGAAACGTGGATGAATGTAGAAAATAGAGAACTATTAGCTGAATATCAAATATATGGATTTAAACTATTTCACACAGATAGATATATTAGACGAGGAGGTGGAGTAGCCATATATGTTAGGGACAATTTGAAATGTAGTCTCAAAGAGGGAATCAAAACAGAGCCACACTCAGAAACTATTTGGATTGAATTAAACGAAAAAGCTAATAATATTATAATAGGAGTAATATATAGGCCACCAAATTTAGACAGAATGGAAGCAAAGCATCTATGGGATGAAATATCTAGAGCATCTAGATCTAACAGTATTTATGTCATGGGTGACTTTAATTTTAGCGGAATAAACTGGTTGAACAAAACAGGGAATAGTGAAGCAGAAGATTTTCTAGAATTAATTGACGATTGCTTTCTTACGCAACACATTAAAGAACCAACACGGGAAAATAATATTTTAGATTTAGTGTTAACTAACAGGGAAACGCAAATTAATGACATCGAAATAGGGAGTGAGCTAGGGAGCAGTGATCACAAAGAAATCAGATTTAGCATAGAATGGAATAGACCAGTAGGAGAAAATTCTGTTAAAGTGCCAGATTTTCGTAAAGCTGATTTTAATAGCCTAAGAAATTTTTTGGGTCAAATTGATTGGAAAGGCTTGGGTATGGGGTGTGGGCCGGTCTTGGAGCGAGACATGAACCCAGCGATAGGTGACTTAAATGGGGATTTCGATGTGGATTCAATATATAACTTATTTAAGAATATTCTAAACAAAGCACAGGAACGTAGTATACCATACAAATTGAATAGATCGTATACTAATGACCCAAAGTGGATAACAAAGAATTTGAAGAACCTTATAGGTAAAAAGAGAGCTTGGTACAAAAGGATTAAAAATGGGGAGGTCACTTTAGAACAGGAATTCGTACAACTGGTTAGAAATGTTAAAAAAGAGATAAGGAAAGCAAAAAGAAACTATGAAGTTCGCATAGCAGGGCAAGCAAAGACAAATCCTAAAGGGTTTTTTCAGTTATATCGTACTAAGACTAGGGAAAGGATAGGTCCATTAAAAACTGAGACAGGTCAAATAACAAATAGTGATGAAGAGATGAGTAGTATTTTTAATAAATATTTTGTATCTGTATTTACTAAAGAAGAACTTAACAATATGCCTTCAGCCGAACAAGTCTATGTGGGTGGGGACGAGGACAGGTTGACGAGTTTAGCAGTTACCAGGGAGGATGTTCTTAAACAAATAGTAAAACTCAAACCAAACAAATCCCCAGGGCCGGATGAAGTGTTTGCTAGGGTGCTTAAAGAATGCAAAGAGGAGCTTTGTGACCCACTGTCAACCATATTTAATAAATCAATAGAGTCAGGCAGAGTGCCAGAGTTTTGGAAAGTTGCTAATGTGATACCAGTTTTTAAGAAAGGAGATAGATCACTTGCGTCTAACTATCGACCAATTAGCCTAACGTCTATTGTGGGAAAGTTACTCGAATCTATAATAGCAAATAAAATTCGTCTTCATCTTGAAAAACATAAATTAATAATTGAGTCGCAACATGGTTTTATAAATGGCCGTTCATGTTTAACAAATTTGTTATCTTTTTATTCTAGCATTGTTGAGGCAGTTGATAGTGGTAAGGATTGCGATGTTGTATACCTTGACTTTAGCAAAGCTTTTGATACAGTGCCACATGAAAGACTGATTAAAAAAATAGAGTCTCATGGTATTGGGGGTGCTATATTAAGCTGGATTAGGGCATGGCTATACCAAAGGAAACAGAGAGTTAGTATAAATGGAATCAAGTCAGAGTGGGAAAATGTTGTAAGTGGAGTGCCTCAAGGCTCTGTCCTGGGACCTCTGTTGTTTATAATATATATAAATGATTTAGATTCAGGTTTGAGTAGCAACATTTGCAAATTTGCCGATGATACGAAAATCGGTAGGGAAATTAATTCGGAGGAGGACTCACTATCACTTCAAGTTGATCTAGATAGGGTTTTGAAATGGTCAAAGGATTGGCAGATGCAGTTTAATGC
Organism: Procambarus clarkii; assembly: GCF_040958095.1. NCBI lineage: Eukaryota > Metazoa > Arthropoda > Malacostraca > Decapoda > Cambaridae > Procambarus > Procambarus clarkii. The sequence goes on from NC_091179.1 coordinate 24,749,469, forward strand.
TGATAAATGTAAAGTTCTGAGGTTAGGTAATGATGATAGAGTTACAAGATACGAGCTAGATGGTGTTGTGATTGCGAAGTCGGATTGCGAAAGGGATCTGGGAGTTATGATTAGTAAGAATTTAAAACAAAAGGATCAATGCATAAATGTTCGTAATAAGGCAAATCGGACACTTGGATTTATTAATCGCAGCGTTAGTAACAAGACACCTGGTGTGGTTCTCAAGCTATATCTTGCTCTAGTTAGGCCCCATTTAGATTATGCAGTTCAGTTTTGGTCGCCATATTATAGAATGGATATAAATTCACTTGAACGTGTCCAGCGTAGGATGACTAAGTTAATTCCCCAAATTAGAAATCTTTCATATGAAGAAAGATTAACAAAGCTTAAGTTGCATTCACTGGAAAGGCGAAGAGTTAGGGGTGACATGATAGAGGTTTACAAGTGGATGAATGGACATAACCGGGGGGATATTAATAGGGTATTAAAAGTATCAACACAGGACAGAACACGAAACAATGGATATAAATTGGATAAGTTTAGATTTAGGAAAGACTTGGGTAAATACTGGTTCAGTAACAGGGTTGTTGATTTGTGGAACCAATTGCCGCGTAACATTGTGGAGGTGGGGTCCCTCGATTGTTTCAAGCACGGGTTGGACAAGTATATGAGTGGGATTGGGTGGTTATAGAATAGGAGCTGCCTCGTATGGGCCAATAGGCCTTCTGCAGTTACCTTTGTTCTTATGTTCTTATGTTCTTAAGTTGAACTAGTTGTACATTAAAATGCATAATTTATGCCTTTGGACCTGAATGTAATAGTACTTAAGCTCATTAGTCTAATCTCCGAGGCTAGATTTATCTCAGAAAACCTATCCCCAATTCATCATTCATTAGTACATACTAAAGTACATACTATAGTTTATATAATAATGCATGATGTACATAAGTATTTTACGGGCTATTCATGCCCGTGCCACCTCTTGGATGACTTAATCTTCATCAATGACATAAGTATATCACGAGTGTGACACAGGTTTCCCTCCACCATTTGGTCACCACTTGGTCCGGGAGACATCTCCCGTCACGCAGGGTGCAGTTGCGCCTCCACAGATCTCCAGTATCATCTTTTGATACTGGTAATGGCTCGAAAGGGCCACCACTTATGGGCTATTCATGTCCGTGCCACCTCTTGGGTGGCTTAATCTTCATCAATCAATCAATCCTCATGGCCTCCATCTGGTCACCACTTGGTCCGGGAGACATCTCCCGTCACGCAGGGTGCAGTCGCGCCTCCACAGATCTCCAGTATCAGCTCTTGATACTGGTAATGGCTCAAAAGGGCTACCACTTACGGGCTATTCATGCCCGTGCCACCTTTTGGGTGGCTTAATCTTCATCAATCAATCAATCCTTCCTCACCATTTGGTCACCACTTGGTCCGGGAGACATCTCCCGTCACGCAGAGTGCAGTTGCGCCTCCACAGATCTCCTGTATAATCTTTTGATACTGGTAATGGCTCGAAAGGGCCACCACTTACATAAGAACATAAGAACATAAGAACAAAGGTAACTGCAGAAGGCCTATTGGCCCATACGAGGCAGCTCCTATTCTATAACCACCCAATCCCACTCATATACTTGTCCAACCCGCGCTTGAAACAATCGAGGGACCCCACCTCCACCACGTTACGCGGCAATTGGTTCCACAAATCTACAACCCTGTTACTGAACCAGTATTTACCCAAGTCTTTCCTAAATCTAAACTTATCCAATTTATACCCATTGTTTCGTGTTCTGTCCTGTGTTGATACTTTTAATACCCTATTAATATCCTCCTTGTTATGTCCATTCACCCACTTGTAAACCTCTATCATGTCGCCCCTAACTCTTCGCCTTTCCAGTGAATGCAACTTAAGCTTTGTTAATCTTTCTTCATATGAAAGATTTCTAATTTGGGGAATTAACTTAGTCATCCTACGCTGGACACGTTCAAGTGAATTTATATCCATTCTATAATATGGCGACCAAAACTGAACTGCATAATCTAAATGGGGCCTAACTAGAGCAAGATATAGCTTGAGAACCACACCAGGTGTCTTGTTACTAACGCTGCGATTAATAAATCCAAGTGTCCGATTTGCCTTATTACGAACATTTATGCATTGATCCTTTTGTTTTAAATTCTTACTAATCATAACTCCCAGATCCCTTTCGCAATCCGACTTCGCAATCACAACACCATCTAGCTCGTATCTTGTAACTCTATCATCATTACCTAACCTCAGAACTTTACATTTATCAGCATTAAACTGCATCTGCCAATCCTTTGACCATTTCAAAACCCTATCTAGATCAACTTGAAGTGATAGTGAGTCCTCCTCCGAATTAATTTCCCTACCGATTTTCGTATCATCGGCAAATTTGCAAATGTTGCTACTCAAACCTGAATCTAAATCATTTATATATATTATAAACAACAGAGGTCCCAGGACAGAGCCTTGAGGCACTCCACTTACAACATTTTCCCACTCTGACTTGATTCCATTTATACTAACTCTCTGTTTCCTTTGGTATAGCCATGCCCTAATCCAGCTTAATATAGCACCCCCAATACCATGAGACTCTATTTTTTTAATCAGTCTTTCATGTGGCACTGTATCAAAAGCTTTGCTAAAGTCAAGGTATACAACATCGCAATCCTTACCACTATCAACTGCCTCAACAATGCTAGAATAAAAAGATAACAAATTTGTTAAACATGAACGGCCATTTATAAAACCATGTTGCGACTCAATTATTAATTTATGTTTTTCAAGAAACAATTTTTTTTTACGGGCTATTCATGCCCGTGCCACCTCTTGGGTGGCTTAATCTTCATCAATCATCAATCTACTCATCCACGGGAGACATTTCCCGTCACGCAGGGTGCAGTCGCACCTCCACAGATCTCCAGTATCAGCTCTTGATACTGGTGATGGCTCAAAAGGGCCACCACTTACGGGCTATTCATGCCCGTGCCACCTTTTGGGTGGCTTCATCTTCATTTTAACACATTCTCACGGGAGACATCTCGTCACGCAGGGTGCAGTCGCACCTCCACAGATCTGTAGTATCATCTATTGATACTGGTGATGGCTCAAAAGGGCCACCTCTTACGGGCTATTCATGCCCGAGCCACCTTTTGGGTGGCTTCATCTTCATTTTAACACATTCTCACGGGAGACATCTCCCGTCACGCTGGGTGCAGTCGCACCTCCACAGATCTCCAGTATCATCTATTGATACTGGTGATGGCTCAAAAGGGCCACCACTTACCAATTCATGCCCGTGCCACCTTTTGGGTGGCTTCATCTTAACACATTCACAAGGGAGACATCTCCCATCATGCAGGGTGCATTCGCACCTCCACAGATCTCCAGTATCAGCTCTTGATACTGGGAATGGCTTAAAACCACTTACGGGCTATTCATGCCCGTGCCACCTTTTGGGTGGCTTAATCTTCATCAATCAATCAATCCTTCCTCACCGTTACCTTACCTTGACAGTTGTCTGTCTGCTGCGGTCGTGTGCAGTTGCAGTGCAAGCGCTCCTGCATATTGTGACTTTGTGCTCAATTTGGCCTTAAGAAGACTTTGGCAAAGCCGCCTACTGATATCCTAAGGACTTCTAACACATTTGCTGTGTTGGAGGACGAGTGCTGTGGTGACCTGCAGTACGATCGAAAGGCAAAGCAACGAAGCGCAGGTCCCTCAAGGTGTTCAAAAGGGAAAGGAACTAAGCGAATTTTGTTGTGGGAGATTCCCAGGTAAGGTATTTAGACAGAACGTTTTGTGCCAGAGATAGGGGAAACAATGGGTTTGCTATCCGGAGGCTGGAATTGGAGATATTGTTGACAACATGAAAGATATTATGACGAGAAATGGGAACAAACCATTTATTTGTATTAGTGCTGGGAGTAATTATGTAGGACGAGTTAGGAGAGAGGAACTGATACAGAGGTTCAACAAAGCCATAGAATTAGTTAGGAGCAAGGGAGGAATCCCGATCAAATGTGGCATTCTTCCAAGAAAAGGAGTTGGAAATTAATGGTTGTCAAGAACACTTGGTGTCAATTGCCGGCTGGAAAGATATTGCAAATCAAATGCAATATCTTTCATAGATAACTGGGGACACTTCTATGGAAGAAATGAAATGTATGCTCGGGATGGGGTGCATCTATCGAGGGCTGGAGTTGTTGTTACGAACTCGTTGGAACCAGTGGTTGGAGGCGTTTGTTTGGGTTTAAACTGTTAGTAGATAGTGGTATGGGAATTGATATGAAGGAAGGAGGTAAGAAAAGTATGTGTTTGAGGGAGAAACAAATGGCAAAATGATCAGGGAAAGTGAAGGGCCTCAAAATAACAATACACTTAGGGTATATTACACTAACAGTAGAAGTCTAAGAAATAAAATTAACGAATTAAATGCTCTTGTCTGCACAGAAAAAATAGATATTATTGCACTTACCGAAACGTGGATGAATGTAGAAAATAGAAAACTATTAGCTGAATATCAAATAAATGAATTTAAACTATTTCATACAGATAGGTATATTAGACGAGGAGGGGGAGTAGCCATATATGTTAGGGAAAAATTTGAAATGTAGTCTCAAAGAGGGAATCAAAACTGAGCCACAAACAGAAAATATTTGGATAGAATTAAACGAATGAGCAAATAATCTTATAATAGGAGTTATATACAGGAAACCAGAATGGATTAAACAGGATGGAAGCAAAGAACCTATGGGATGAAATATCTAGAGCATCTAGGTCTAGCAGTATTTGTGTCATGAGTGACTTTAATTTTAGTGGAATAGAGTGGTCTAACAGAACAGAGAATAATGTAGCAGAAGATTTTCTAGAATTAGCTGACGATTGCTTTCTTAGCCAACACATTAAGGAACCAACACGGGAAAATAATATTTTAGATTTAGCGTTAACTAACAGGGAAACACAAATTAATGACATCGAAATAGAGAGTGAGCTAGGGAACAGTGATCACAAAGAAATCAGATTTAGCATAGAATGGAATAGATCTGTAGGAGAAAATTCTGTTAAAGTGCTAAATTTTCGAAAAGCTGATTTCAATAGCCTAAATTTTTTTTTGGGTCAAATAGATTGGAAAGTCTTGCGCATAGGGGGTTTGGGGGGAGAAGGGGGGTTGGTGGGTGGGCCGGTCTTGGAGTGAGACATGAACCCAGCGATAGGTGACGTAAAAGAGGATTTTGAACTGTGAGGAATAATTCATTAGCTCCCCCACCTCAAGTTCAAGTATGTTTATTGAGATAAGAAAGAAATACATCTCAAAGGGATAGAGTAGCTTATGCTATTTCTACCCCCCCCCCCTCTACTTCAAGTCCCTCAAGGGGCGCACAAATTCAGTGAGTACAAATAGACAAATAACATTACAAGAATCCCATTTAACATTGCAGGTTAATATAGTAAGCACAGCATATAATTGTTACATTCTTGGGGCAAAATTCTTGTAGCTCCTAAGTATACTGTCTATTATACCATTATCACACATCCAAACAATTTGATGTGGTACACTATTTATTTCCTTATTTCTATATTTTTCAATAAGTTGACACTCTACTACATAATGTTCTAAGGTGTGGGCGTGCGGCATACTACATAATTTACACTCCTTATCTTTTTCACTGACATCAACACCGTATTGCCAGATATATTTATATCCTAATCGTAATCTCATGTAAATTGAATCCTTCCAAGTAGACTTTCCTTTACCATAAGTGAAGGACGAATTTGTACTTATTATTGAATAATTCTTAAGTGTGTTACTACTGTCCACCATTGCCATTCTCTTTATCATTTCTTCACCCTCCTGAATCACCTTGAGTCTTGTTTTTATTTGTTTCAAGGTTAACTGACATACAACATCAACAAGAGTTTTTTCAGTGGCTCTCTTCGCTATGTCATCAACTACCTCAATGAACAGTATTCCCACATGTGAAGGGATCCACATGAATCTTACTTTATACCCAGTTTTTTCTAGTCTCTTAACATTCTCTCTACACTCTATCACAATATTCTGATATACTGGGCGTCTGCTATTTAAATACTCTAACGCTCCTCTGCTGTCAATAAAGAAGCAAGCATTTTTACCACATTTGACTACTTCCTGTAATCCTGCTAATACTCCTTGGAGTCCAGCCTGCGTTGAAGAGACATTGTCAGTTAAGCGGCGTCCAATAACAGTATCTACAGTGCCGATGTCAGTGTACTCCCTGATCAAGACTCCACATCCTGCCTTCCCATTCCTAGCTACTGACCCATCACAATATACATGTAGAGTGTTTTATGTAGGCAGTTTTCTAATTATACAATCATATGTTGCCCTCAGCTCTCCTATTTCATACATACTTTTTTTCTTTTGCAAAGGAGTAATTACTACATCTACATTACAATCCTCCCATGGTGGTGTAAATTTTCTCTTGGGCACAGCAATACACTCTGTAATAACATCATACTTTATACCATTAGAACATAAGGTATTCATATATACTCTCTTCTTCATCATACACTGTTCATTACTTCCCACCTTTTGAACCGAGAGGATTAATTCATTAGCTCCCCCACCTCTCATTAATCTAATGGCAGAGGCTACATTTATCTCTACAATTCTATCCCCAATACTCTGCGGATTCAACTCCATCCTCATTATCTCAATCATAGCATTTCTTGGGCATCCTAAGATAATTCTCATGGCTTCATTTTGTACCTTCTCCAACTTGCCCATCCTATCTTTACCAAACAAGAAATGACAGGTGTAGCATAATCAGTAAGAGATCTTACAGTACTCAAGTATATCATTCGTAGCACAGGGACTCCCACTCCCTTTCCACAGCATGCCAAGGCCTTCAGAGGTTGTAATCTCTTCCGATATTGACCCAACAGTCTGTTCATCTCAGCTTCCAAACTCTCATGGGTATATCCAACATATATCCTACATATTTATATATATTAACTCTATATTTTTACCGTTTATTTTCAATATAATGGGCCTTCGACTTTTACATTCAAACTTAGTTTTGTTTTCATTAACTACCAGTCCCATATGGTGACACAGGTTTCCAAAATTGTCCAACACTGTTTGAACCTTTGAAATATCTTTGCCCTAAAACTGAATATCATCGGCATATATGATCTGAGTTACCCCATTTGAGTATCTCTCAGATGCTATATTATTCATTAAACAGGGTGGGACTCAACACTCCTCCCTGAGGTATGCCGAGTTCAAAAGACCTCACACCTGACATACAACCTTGATACCACACATAAGAACATAAGAACATAAGAACAAAGGTAACTGCAGAAGGCCTATTGGCCCATACGAGGCAGCTCCTATTCTATAACCACCCAATCCCACTCATATACTTGTCCAACCCGTGCTTGAAACAATCGAGGGACCCCACCTCCACAATGTTACGCGGCAATTGGTTCCACAAATCAACAACCCTGTTACTGAACCAGTATTTACCCAAGTCTTTCCTAAATCTAAACTTATCCAATTTATATCCATTGTTTCGTGTTCTGTCCTGTGTTGATACTTTTAATACCCTATTAATATCCCCCCGGTTATGTCCATTCATCCACTTGTAAACCTCTATCATGTCACCCCTAACTCTTCGCCTTTCCAGTGAATGCAACTTAAGCTTTGTTAATCTTTCTTCATATGAAAGATTTCTAATTTGGGGAATTAACTTAGTCATCCTACGCTGGACACGTTCAAGTGAAATTATATCCATTCTATAATATGGCGACCAAAACTGAACTGCATAATCTAAATGGGGCCTAACTAGAGCAAGATATAGCTTGAGAACCACACCAGGTGTCTTGTTACTAACGCTGCGATTAATAAATCCCAGTGTCCGATTTGCCTTATTACGAACATTTATGCATTGATCCTTTTGTTTTAAATTCTTACTAATCATAACTCCCAGATCCCTTTCGCAATCCGACTTCGCAATCACAACACCATCTAGCTCGTATCTTGTAACTCTATCATCATTACCTAACCTCAGAACTTTACATTTATCAGCATTAAACTGCATCTGCCAATCCTTTGACCATTTCAAAACCCTATCTAGATCAACTTGAAGTGATAGTGAGTCCTCCTCCGAATTAATTTCCCTACCGATTTTCGTATCATCGGCAAATTTGCAAATGTTGCTACTCAAACCTGAATCTAAATCATTTATATATATTATAAACAACAGAGGTCCCAGGACAGAGCCTTGAGGCACTCCACTAACAACATTTTCCCACTCTGACTTGATTCCATTTATACTAACTCTCTGTTTCCTTTGGTATAGCCATGCCCTAATCCAGCTTAATATAGCACCCCCAATACCATGAGACTCTATTTTTTTAATCAGTCTTTCATGTGGCACTGTATCAAAAGCTTTGCTAAAGTCAAGGTATACAACATCGCAATCCTTACCACTATCAACTGCCTCAACAATGCTAGAATAAAAAGATAACAAATTTGTTAAACATGAACGGCCATTTATAAAACCATGTTGCGACTCAATTATTAATTTATGTTTTTCAAGATGAAGACGAATTTTATTTGCTATTATAGATTCGAGTAACTTTCCCACAATAGACGTTAGGCTAATTGGTCGATAGTTAGACGCAAGTGATCTATCTCCTTTCTTAAAAACTGGTATCACATTAGCAACTTTCCAAAACTCTGGCACTCTGCCTGACTCTATTGATTTATTAAATATGGTTGACAGTGGGTCACAAAGCTCCTCTTTGCATTCTTTAAGCACCCTAGCAAACACTTCATCCGGCCCTGGGGATTTGTTTGGTTTGAGTTTTACTATTTGTTTAAGAACATCCTCCCTGGTAACTGCTAAACTCGTCAACCTGTCCTCGTCCCCACCCACATAGACTTGTTCGGCTGAAGGCATATTGTTAAGTTCCTCTTTAGTAAATACAGATACAAAATATTTATTAAAAATACTACTCATCTCTTCATCACTATCTGTTATTTGACCTGTCTCAGTTTTTAATGGACCTATCCTTTCCCTAGTCTTAGTACGATATAACTGAAAAAACCCTTTAGGATTTGTCTTTGCTTGCCCTGCTATGCGAACTTCATAGTTTCTTTTTGCTTTCCTTATCTCTTTTTTAACATTTCTAACCAGTTGTACGAATTCCTGTTCTAAAGTGACCTCCCCATTTTTAATCCTTTTGTACCAAGCTCTCTTTTTACCTATAAGGTTCTTCAAATTCTTTGTTATCCACTTTGGGTCATTAGTATACGATCTATTCAATTTGTATGGTATACTACGTTCCTGTGCTTTGTTTAGAATATTCTTAAATAAGTTATATATTGAATCCACATCGAAATCCCCATTTAAGTCACCTATCGCTGGGTTCATGTCTCGCTCCAAGACCGGCCCACACCCCATACCCAAGCCTTTCCAATCAATTTGACCCAAAAAATTTCTTAGGCTATTAAAATCAGCTTTTCGAAAATCTGGCACTTTAACAGAATTTTCTCCTACTGGTCTATTCCATTCTATGCTACCTGAGCCTTCCTTTCGAAAAGATAATCCCCTATCCAGCGCAATAATCTCCCTTTAACACCAAGACCAGCTAATTCATATAAAATAACCTCTTTGTTGGCTTTATCAAAAGCTCCTTGTAAATCAATAAAAATCCCCTACCTCTCATTAATCCAATGACAGGCTACATCTATCTCTGTAATTCTATCCCCAATACTCTTCAGATGCAATTCCATTCCCATTATCTCAATCATAGCATTTTTTGGGTATCCTAAGATTATTCTCATGACTTCATTTTGTACCTTCTCAAACTTGCCCAGTCTGCCTTTACTAAAACAAGAGATGACAGGTACAGCATTTCTTGTTTTCTTGTTTTGGTACAGGTAGGATGACAAGTTGGAGAAGGTACAAAATAAAGCCATGAGAATAATCTTAGGATGCCCGAGAAATGGCATGTTTAAGATAATGAGGATGGAATTGAATCTGAAGAGTATTAGTGTTGGGGATAGAATTTCAGAGATCAATGTAGCCTATGTCATTAGATTATTGAGAGGTGGGGGAGCTAATGAATTAATCCTCCCAGTTCAAATGGTGGGAAGTAATGAACAATGTTTGCTAAAGTATAAAAGTATAATAAGAGAACATATATGAGTACTTTATGTTCTAATGTTATAGAGTATGATGTTATTCCAGAATGTATTGCTCTGCCTAAGAGACATTTCACACCACCACGGGAGGATTGTAACGTAGATGTAGTAATTATTCCCTTGCAAATGACAAAAGTATGTATGGGATAGGAGAGCCGAGGGCAACATATGATTGTATAATTAGGAAATTACCTACAGATTGATTGATTGATGAAGATTAAGCCACCCAAGAGGTGGCACGGGCATAAATAGCCCGTACAATTTACAATTGTACGGGCTTGAAGTAGAGGAGATTAGAAATAGCCTAAGTTGCTTTATTTCTTTGAGATGTATTTTATTGTCTCAATAAACGAACTTAAATTTGAACTTTTCCTATTAGGTGAGATGAGGGCCAGTATATAAAGGCAGTGTGGTGGTCTATAGCCAGGTTACTTGCTATTCTTGTCCGTGCCACCTCTTGGGTATCTTCATCATTCAATTTATAGCCAGGAACACTGGCGATGGAACAGTGGGCGAAGCAGGTGGCGCAGAGAGCAGGAGTCAACACATTGACGACCATGGCAGTGGAACCCAGTACATGTGAGTAAAATTTCAGTAGGTCGACATTACAGTTCTGGGTATAGGGTATTGGCATGTTATTCGTAGGTGGCTGTAGTGTTGACTTATCTTGCTCCGGCCGGAGGTTGCTGCAAACTTGGTTGATACTAGTTTCCAAGTTGTTGCACAGATCCTCTATCGTATCTTCTCTTCTTACGCGCCGGAGGGCCTATCACGAACGCAAGGCCCCTTTCCAACAGTTTCCCCTCCTGTTCAGTTAGGGGTACCTCAGAGACAACTGTCTGTTTCAGTTGTCCTCTTCTCTGCCTTAATTCCTGAGGCTTCCTGAGTTTCTCCGATCTCTACCGTTCCACCTTCTGTCTGTCTTCTTAACTGTTGGTCTCGGTTCGTGCTGTTCCAGCGCTTGGATCTGTTGTTCTGGTTCTGATTGTTGCCTCTTTCCCCTGTTACTGAAAAAATTCTGGCCCCTTTTAATATTATTACCTTCCTGTCTGTTGTATGTTATTGTTGTTGTTCCAGGAGAGTTAGTCTCTGCTGTTATTGCCTCAGTTGTTGCCTGGGGTGATCCTGTTGTTCTGGCCTCTGTTGTCGCCGAACCCGTTCCTGTTACCCTGGCCTCGGTTCTCTCTGGATCTGTCCCTGTTGTTCCTCGCTTGGTTGTCATCCTGTTTGTCTCGTGATGAATCTCTCCATCCGACTCGTGACTTGTCTCTGTTATTCCCACCTTGCCGGTTGTTGTTCGCCGAGGTGTCCCATTGGAAGTTCTGTCTCTGCGGCTCTTCCTCCTGTTCGAGTCTGTTCTTGGTGGAAGGGGGGGGGGGTTGTTGTAGGACAGACCTGCCTAGAATAGGGGACAAAGGGACATCGTCGTCATCGTTCATCAGGAGCACTGAACGTAAGGGTTTTGGGGCCGCTTGCTGTTGTTGTGGCTGCACTTGTTCTGTGGCTTCTAGACCTAGGGCTTTGCCCACTGTTGTAGTAAGGCTCTGCAGTGTACCTGTACAGATTTGAGAACGGTACAGTACCTGTACCTTTGAGAAAAAACTTTCATACCTGTGTGACGTCTGTTCTGATTCGACTATCGTCGTATGTTTTTTCGAGGGTCCCTGGTTTCGGAGTTGTCTTTTGTCTGAAAACTTCCCATAAGGTTGTACCTATTATTTCCTGGTCCTAACCTCGTATTAGGAGGCAGGCTACGATGAGCTAAATTTTGGCCATTTCTCTCATATGTGAGACTTTGAGAAGGAACGTGTCTCCATAGACGCTCTGGCCTGTTCCAAGTTAACCCGGTTTAGACAGCTGGCTAGACCTGGTAGGATTGGGAGACCTGCTGAAAAAATGGGAAACCTGTAGGGCAAAATATTCAGGGACTGTGTTTAGCTTCCCTGCCCGTTGGACAAACGTCAACCTGTCTTTTAGATATTCTATAGTTGTAAAAATTGGTTTTACGAGGGCAATAATTTCAAAATCACGTTGAAAAAAGTTAACCTAAAAGTCAGATCTTTCCATTATCTTGTGTACTTGGACTGCTATATCACTCTCCTGTAGGAGGTCCTCCGGATTTGGGATGAAGGGCAGGTGTTCAAGTGCCATCGACCCTGGTCCCGTCCATGCTCTCCTGTCTCTCCAGACTCCCTGGAGGGGGCCATCAGGAAGTTGAGGTCTGTTTGTATTTGTGTAAGATCTCAAGTATTCCATACTCCCACTCTTTGAAGGTGCTAGGGAGATGATCCTTGAGAGCTTCCGTAATTGTTTCCGGGCGGGTCTCGGAAACGGTTAACTCTACTGGTCTCTACTGGTCTCCTTGCTTTCGATGTCTCCTAGGACGTTTCCCTTCAAAACGGATAAATCTTTCGCCTTTTTTTATACGAGAACAAGCTAGTATGTTACAATTGATGAATGCATCTAGGGAGGACGGCCGCTGCTTTAAACAGCCTAGTGTGAGGGTTGGATAAATTCACAGGTGATTTGATGTTAACCGTTTTGTTTCTTCTCGTTGCAGTTCGAGCGGGCAGCATCATTTTTTTAGTGGGCGTGGGTTCCTTCATATGTTGGAAACTATGGGAACACTGGAGGAAAGAAGCGGGCGGCCCCACCACGCCGCCGCCCACGCCCACCGCTACACCACCAGCGCGCCGCCCTCAAGGCATCCTGACATCACTCCCGGAGGAGGATCTTGTGCAGGATCCACACGAATTTGAAGATGAGGACCCAGCTTTCATCCAGGTAAAAGGAGGTCAAGAGGTGGGGAAGGGAAATAATTACTTGCTTAATATCATAATTTGAGGTAGATATAAAGGGAGATATGGTCATAATATTTACGGAATAATGAGTGAATGAGGCAAGTCTGGCATAGAGAAAGGGATACCTTCATTTAACTAGTTTTACTTAAAAAATTGTGAAATTAAGTTATTTACATTACCATTATCTCCTTCACCATTTTGTATACTGACCATGTTCACCATTTTTTTTAAATACTCTTAGGATGACACGATGCCATCACTGGAATGGGATTATGACGGTTTGCAACGGTATGCTGAAGATGATGGACCCGTGCAAGACGATCCACACGATGAAGGCTTTAATTCTAACTATTATACCAGGTATAACAAGAGGATTTGTTGACAAAGTTGTATATCCATTATGATTCATTAATTTTATATCAAACTCTAGAACATCACCTCCTATCAGGATGAGAACTAGAAATTTTATTCGTAACAACATATGTAAATCATTACAGTGATGGCTGGACTAAATAAGTGTATTATACCTTCCCAGAGAGGTAGACGTCACACGTCTAGTCCTTTGGTTGTACATTATTGTGTATGTAATTCTTAATGTTAAGTAATGCTATATGGATCAGGCTAATAGTGGTCAGATAGTCGGTGATTGTGCGTATTATGTGTTATAGTGTTAGTGTTACAGAGTGTAACTGGTTATTTTGCCCACCTTTGTGTCACCCTTCCCAACTGTTACATAGGATAGTGTACTACTGCGCCAGGTTGGAAACTGGTGGCAGTTATGCCTTTGTTTAAGCCGTTACTGATATATGCTAGTGATTCAATATAGATTTGTTACCTTATATTGTGATTCAATATAGATTTGTTCAATATAGTGTTATTAACTGATGTGTAGGTTAACTGATTTGATAGTTGACAGAGTTAGTCACTAAATGGATAGCTGATTTGCTATTTGAGTTGACAGTTGAGTGATCACTGTTGTATCAACCCGTTCTTGCACTTTCGTATAGTCAATATTGACTTATTAAATATGTGCATATGTGACATACTAATTTATTGTGAATATTTTAGTTTACCTTGAAAAGCTTCATAGAAAACACGGACCTTACCTAACCTTCTTAGTTAAGCATCTTATTGCTTCGTAATTACAATTATTACTTAACCTATTATAACCTATTAGGTATAGGTTAAGTAATAATTGTAATTACGAAGCAATAAGATGCTTATCTTAACATACTAAGAAGGTTAGGTAAGGTCGGTGTTTTCTATGAAGCTTTTCAAGTAAACTAAAATATTCACAATAAATTAGTATGTCACATATGCACTTATTTAATAAGTCAATATTGACTGTAAGAAAGTGCGAGAACGGGTTGGTTGTATTGGACTACTAGTTGAGTCATGTGTTGCTCTCTTTTTCTGATGAAAGTATCAGCTTTAGTGTGCATCAGTTATGTATATATATATATATGTATATGTATATGACTACATATATAAAACTATATATGTAGTTTTACGGTGACCTAGTTATATGCCCCAGTAAACTAGCGTTGCTGTAACCAGCCTTTATTACTTTCCCTAGACTCTTGCTTGAAATTGGCAATGCTTTGGTTGGCCAGCGATGCTGGGTTCATGAGGTCATGACAGCATGCTAGTTTTAATACTTTGAACACTACCTTTCCATTGGTTATCTGTTTTCATTGCATTTATTGATTTTTTTATTATTTTTACAGTCAGCAGCTGTTGCCTGACGACGCATCTTTGGAAATGGACTTGGAGGAGGAGCTTATGTCCTCCTCTGGACTACTGGCAGATGACTACTCTGGACTACCTGACCTCCACAATGCATCACGTTCTACTTCCTCCGGTTCCCGTCCTCCTGATATGGGCAATTCTCTGCCCAGGTATGCTCCCAGGATGTCTTTCTATCGATTAACTGTGTCTGACTCTTATCACGAATCAGATACACATTGGGAACCACTACTGATATCCACCCCTAAGAAGAGAGGGGATATCAGAACTTCGGTGTCGATGACTCTAACGAATCGTCAAATTAATGGGTCAAAATTAAGTTTTTGAACTCGACTGAATGCAGTATTCATCTGCATTACATGCCTAGGAATATTGCTGCTTAGTAAGGGTCTCTGCCAAGGTCTTTATCATCATCATGGGTGACGATTGCAGGAAGTATTTATTGCAGCCGTTTTTTAATGGTTAACTTCCACTTTTACCCAAAATACTCATACCTGTTCCTTCACATCTAAGACCAGTCTCAAGACCAAACATTAAAGTCCTGCTGAAGTGATGTGTTTACCTGTCATATACCTGGTTGATGGTTCTGGGAGTTCTTCTACTTCACAAACCTGGCCCGAGGCCAGACTTGTGAGAGTTTGGTCCACCAGGCTGTTGCTTGGAGCGGCCCGCAGGCCCATATACCTGGTGGTTTTGGTCTACTGTAATGTGATCTCGCACATTAAACAGTAGACATTAACAAAAATATAAATGTATAATAATAACAACCATGTATATATATTAAATACATTGAACATCATAGCCAAAATTCCTGGAAAACTTATTTTTGTTCAAGTAGGTATGATTGATTGATTACCTGTATGATTTTACCTGCATACTAATTATATCAAAGATTGACTTACAACTACTTTAAAATGTTTTAGTTAATCATGGTAGTAATATTAGAGTTAAATGAAGTAATAATAAGTAATAACTAAACAGAAAAATGAGTAGAAATAAAACTATAAAAACTATAGAGAATAAAGAGTAAAACTGAAATATAACTAAAAGAAATAAAGCAGAAATAAGTAAAAATTAAAACATCTACCTGTGTTTTGTTCAACCTAGCTTAAACTACTCTCTCCTAACCTAAACTAACCAAACCTATCTTCCTCTAATATAAAATATTATCAAAGAAATGTAATGAAAAGGTATTTGATATGCGATGCAGTAGAAGTCTCCGTGGTGTAGTGGTAAGACACTCGCCTGGCGTTCCGCGAGCGCTATGTCATGGGTTCGTATCCTGGCCGGGGAGGATTTACTGGGCGCAATTCCTTAACTGTAGCCTCTGTTTAACTCAACAGTAAAATGTGTACTTGGATGAAAAAACGATTCTTCGCGGCAGGGGATCGTATTCCCGGGACCTGCCCGAAACGCTACGCGTACTAGTGGCTGTACAAGAATGTAACAACTCTTGTATATATCTCAAAAAAAAAAAAAAAAGATAACCTCTCTCTCTCAAGCAGCATATGGGAAGTTAGCAAACACTCAACATCATTTAAGAATCAAAACAAGGAGACTTTTATGTCTATAAACACTGCCAATGTGAGACAATTCCCTGAGTATATATCACCAGCATGGAATTCACACTTTGCAAAGCTCAAAAAAAAGAAAAAAAAAGAAGCATAACTGGACTTTGTACAGATGGGATGGGACAACAAGAGGCCTAGCATTTCTTTTTCTGGGGTGAGGGGATGGGGGAGCAAATAACTCCCCGGAGCTATTCAGGCTGATACGAATATCCCTAACTTTGACACCAGTCGATGTGGGTGGAGGTCTGGGCCTACCGGCGACCAGGGGCCAGAACCTGGCTCTCTCAGAAAGGCACGAGGAGCAGAGGCCTATAGAATAGCACATGTGTTGTTGTTATAGATTCAGCTACTCGGAATAAGTTCCAAGTAGCACGGGCAATGGTGAGCCCGTAGTGGACTTACCTGGCACGGGAGTGGTGGTCAGCACATGTGATTTGGAGTATTCTATATCTGCCATTGACCGGGACAGGCACCCAGAAAGGCAAGAGCCCCAAAACAAACCCCTGTTCAGGTCAACAACAACGAAAATAGACAAATGCGTGGACAGAAATCCCCACATGAAAACTAGCAAACGAGCATGACATCACACGAGCCGCGCCGCATATCTGCGCAGCTCCCCCCCTCCGTGGTTCCTCTATGCCGTGATGAGGGGGCTCATGTACACCACCTTGGGACCGATGTGTGGTTGCCTTTGCCCCCTCTCTGTGTGGTGTACGTGCTGAAGGGCACCACGTAGGGGCCTTGTGAGCCATCGGACCACCCGCTGGAGGGGCCCGCTCTGAGTGGATGGTTGAGTGTCCAGGCTGGGGCGATAGGGGGAATGTGGTCTTAGCACCAGTGTGGGAGAATGGACGATGTAGAAGGACTCCCCTGTTGAAAAGGGGGTGCACCGCTGGGGATGACACACCCTTCCTGCAATGGCCTGTGCTCGGCCTCCCTGGTTACCCCTGGTAGGTGGTATCCCTTGGTTTCAGGTCCCAAACCTTTGAAATTGATTGCTGCATAAATGACGACATGACTTCTCTTACCCAGGCTCATGGGGTGGGCGACCAGCCCCCTGAGTCGGACTGTCTTGGAGGACCGGGCTCTGTAGCCCCCGCTCCAGGGCCCAGTTTAGGCCCGAACCGAACTCCTTCTCCCTGTTCCCCTCCCTCCTCTGTGGTTGGGTCAAGCCCTGTTACGGACCAGAGTCCAGCGTCGTAGCACGGAGCAGTGACGACAACGCCATCTGTGAGTCCGCTCCCGAAACCCCCTCCAAATGGACGACGCCATCTAGCGAGGACGGGATATACCGGCCACAGGTGCTGGATTCCCGTCTTAATCAGCTCGTAACATAGCCGCTGCTGACCTCTGGTGAGGTGGCGCTTAGACAGCAATGCCATCTATGGAGTGGATAAGTGGACGTTTGTGTCTAAGCCTGTAAGTGAGGTTCCCTAGTTCCAACACTAATGACGTGTCTGATTACAGAGTCGACCTGGGACTGCTGTAAAGGACGATGGATCAGTCTACCCAAGGCAGCCAAGGTCTCTTCACGAGTTTGCTCTGAAGAAGCTGTGAGTCACCCTCGGACGAACTCTGCTGAGAGTGTTAGCCTGCCGTGACGTGGCAGTATCAGGAATCGCCTTATCCCGGGCTGGCTGGTGGAAGAGACTAGCCACTGTGGTGCATAGAGAGGAGGGTGATCAGCGGGATCACATGAGGCTCCTGCCTAGGGCTTTCAACTCTAGTATTGGTCGTGGAGTGGCCTACACAGCGGAGCTGATCGGAACCTGCCAGCTACAGGCTGGATTGTGGTTGAAGGCCTCCACGACGGAGCACCCAGTAGGACTGTGATTTGGCTGGCCTGTGGCCAGGGTAGATTCGCCGGGAGAAGCCAAGAGGATTCATCGTGGGCCACGGAGGAAGGAACCAGGGCTACTCAAAGTGCGCACCATGGAGCATCCTGTGTCTTCAGAGGAAGACAACTCTGTATATTATCATGTAGTTATAAACCCCGTGTGACTGTTATATATTTATTTATGGTGGTGGTGAAATAATATATATAAATCAGAACATTTGTATCCCTCCCCCTTTAATTTAACTTGCGTTACGGAACACATCCCTTGAAAGCCTCTACTAACTTGGGGCCGGATTCCCAAACTCTAATAACACCAGAAAAGAACCCGGTTGCGTCCCAGAAGGGCCGTAACAAGCCCGCTGTGGTGACCGCCTCGTCCCCTTGCATAGCTCCATCTCTTATTATGACTACTGCACCCATCTCTCTCTAGAGGTTCTCAAAGTCGCCCCCCACCACGGCCGCTCTCGTATGCTCCTTTCCCATAATAATTTGTACCATGCTTTGTTTGGTCCTGCTACATGGACTAAGTACTTTGACCTCCATCCTTTGGATTCCACTCCTCCTGACGATTTTTCCCTTCATAGGCATCTTGTCGATTCAGTATTTGCCTCTGTTACTTTCAACCCCACCCGTCTTGGTACCCGTGTCGTTGATGCTCCTTCTCAGAATGCAGCCACCCGCTTGGCCGTCTTATCCTGCATTGGCGAGATCCCTGATCAGGTCTCCAAGGACACTCGGTTAAATGCCAGTGTTGACATTGTTCTCCCGCACCGTGTCGCAACTGGTTTTAAAAATCTAAAAGACTGCCACGAGGATATCAAGCATATCCTCGAGGCCCAAGGTCATTCTATCCTTCAGGTGGATACGTTTACTCGTCCCCCTCGTGGTCGTCGCCGTCTGCCCCTTCGGGTTGTGAAGATTACCTTTGATGATAGGGCACTTCTGCCCTCTGTCATTCTTGCTGGTGCCAGATGCTCCATTCAGGAGTATATTCCATCTCCTCGGCTTTGCAATAAGTGCTGGAGGTTTGGGCATGGTGGCTTCAAATGTTCTAGTCCTATCTCTCTCTATCCCATGTGTGGGGGCGAGGGTCACTCTAAGTTGGAGTGCACTTCTTCCCAGGCCCGCTGCTTCAATTTCGGCGAGGCCCACCCCTACCTTCTCCCGAACGTGTAGACGTTACAAACTTGAGGCAGCCGTCCTCAACTTCAAGTACCGGGACCGTTTGTCTTTTTCTGAGGCTAGGTGCCAAGTTCATCGTCTCCCCCTTTCACTGGCGTCTCTTATGCTTGCGTGGTGTGCTCTTCCTCTCCTCGTTCTTCCCACCTTCCTCAGTCTCACAACCGTTTCCAAGCTTTAGACCCTAACACGCCTTTCCGTTCTGTCCCCGAAGGTCCCCCTCCTGGTTTTCTGTCTAAGGTTCCCCTTCTTTTTACCCAGTCTGTCATGTCTCCTGTGTCTTCTTTCTCCTCCTCAGAATGATGGGAAGGAGGATCTCCCCTGATCCTCCTTCCCATCATTCTCCTCCATCTCTTGGCTCTCCACGCCGCCTGACTGTGCGGGCCGATGTCCATCGCTCTCCCGGTGATCGTGTTGTTCGCTCTCGTTCTTCTTCTTCTATTGAGACGCTAGAGTCTGTTGCCCAGTACATTACTGCTGGGACACCTGTATCTTTGAGTCAGAAGTGGAAACCTGGCTCCTCTCCTCCTACTCCCCGGCAGGTAAGAAGGCTTCGCTTTCTTCTCCGCCTCAATCTCTGATTTTATCGTTCCTTCCTCTCCTGTTTTTGTGGTAGAGTCCCCCCCCTGTTCCTTCTGTGGAGGTTTCTTTGGCCCCCGGTTCTGTCTCGGTTGCTGAGGTGCGCTCCCCTCTTTCTGCCCCTACTCTTCCTGCTCTCCTTGCCCGCCCCTCTCGGTTGTCTCCTCCTGCTCCTCAGGACCCTGATCGTCCACCTCTACTCTGTCCTCTCGCTCCATTTCCTCCTTCTTTACTCAGTTCACCCATGCCCCCTAACCCTGACCTTTTGCTTCTTTAACGTGCTGTGTTTCTTTTTCACCTTTATTTCTTCTTTGTTTTCTGTTGCTATCCTTTCTATTTTTGTCCATGTCTATTCTTCAGTGGAACATCCGAGGTTATTACGCCAATTTCCTTAACCTCCAACTTCTAATTTCTCAGTTTTCGCCTCTGTGTCTGTCTCCAGGAGCCGATGCTTGGTGCTCGTCCTGGTCGCTTCCGTGGCTATTCTTTTCTCTCACCCCCATCCCAAAGGGGCCTAAATGAGCATTCATTTAGGCCCCTTAACTCGACGTTTGGTTCATCCCGCAGCACCAGTTCTGCTTACCAAAAATGGCCCACTAGATACTCAGATTAGTCACCGGAGCTTCAGCATTCAAGCAAGCTCGGCATCTCGCCAATTTAAAGTTTGAGAATAACTCATCTGCTGTCTTGATTCGCTCTGATGTTTTTTTCATCCCCTTACTCTTTTCATTGCCTGTCCTCTGTTCTGCTGCCCAGGTCTTTGTGAGTAAATGGTACACGGTTTGTTCCATTTATCTCCCCCCCCCCCACTGTCCCACTTTCGCTTCCCGATCTAAACACCAACTGGACTCCTTGCCGGAGCCTGTGCTCCTGCTAGGTGATTTAAATTGTCGACATGTCGTTTGGGGTGATGTGCTGACAAACACCCGGGGGTTGCCTTCTTGGCAACTTGAGTTACTTTACAATTTATTGATATATTTTAGTTTTGTTTTGTTAGTTTTATAAAACTGTAATATCAATATAGCTATAGGTTAAGTACTAATTGTAATTAAGAAGCAATAAAATTATTATCGTCAAAATCTAAGACTGTTAGGTGAGGGTTGTGGTTTTCTATTCAGTTTTTCAGGTAAACTCAAATATTAGTTAACAGTTAGTAAGAAACAGTTAACGATTCTTCGCGGCAGGGGATCGTATTCCAGGGACCTGCCCGAAACGCTACGCGTACTAGTGGCTGTACAAGAATGTAACAACTCTTGTATATATCTCAAAAAAAAAATATTCACAATATATTTGACAGTACGATTTAATACTAAGTGAAAATAAGTACAATTCCTAAACTGCTATGAATAGTACATAATTGCACTTATTTGTCTTCTTACATTTACCACCCCATTTTTGGAGGACGGGCTGCAGAGGCACAGGAAGTAGGGAATTGTTATGGTTACCTTAATCAAGAAAACATCCAGAAAGTAAGCAAAGCAATGAAGATAACTTCAAGATTCACAGAGAGAAAAGAACTAAAGCAGCAAACGACTCCTCAAACTACTCATACCTAGAGGGAGGGAATTATCAGGGGAAAGTGCCAAGCCAGTAGGACTCTATAATTAATAATAATAATTCATTTTGTCCGGGGACAAGAAGCCAGAATGTATTCATACACGGTAGACTTATGGCCCCTTCCCCCTCCAAGGCCAAATTACTGACACCCCCCCCCCCCCGCCTGGATCCAACCCCATAACAAGCTGACTATCTCCTGAGTACCTACTCACTGCTGGGTGAACAGAGGCATTAGGTAAAAGGAAATGTGCCCAGCCTTTTAATTCTCTCCTGCCCGGTATGCGCAACCCGTACTCGACTCAAGTCTATTCCATCCAGCGGTCGACCCCACAGACGCATTCATAATTTTTTACATGCTGTTCATTCAAAACAGGAATTTTCTGAAATAAAAATTAATATTATAATATATTAGTATATTTGTCATATATAGGCATTGGTTAGGTGTTTAGATTTGTTGTTGATTATTTGTATTTGTAGTACGTGGGTGAAGCATTTATAGCGTTGTGGTTCGAACAAAATTCGTCAGTGAAGCACTTGTTCCGGAAGTGTTTGAACGTCATCAGTTGTGAGTCGTGTGTAAACCGTTTTTCATTCATAAACAGGGGGTTTGGCGGGTGCATGGAATCACTTTTGGATCTTTGTTTGGAGGACGGGCTGGGTATTCGAACCCTAGAATTCTAAATTGTGCAGCCCGTCCTCCAAACAAAGATCCAAAAGTGATTCCATGCACCCGCCAAACCCCCTGTTTATGAATGAAAAACGGTTTACACACGACTCACAACTGATTTCGTTCGAACACTTCCGGAACAAGTGCTTCACTGACGAGTTTTGTTCGAACCACAACGCTATAAATGCTTCACCCACGTACTACAAATACAAATAATCGCCAACCGAACCAAAACACCTAACCTAACCTAACCTATGCCTATATATGCACAATATGCTAATATATTATAATAGTAATTTATATTTGAGAAAATTCCCGTTTTGAATGAACAGCAAGTTAAAATTTATGAATGCGTCTGTGGGGTTTGACCGCTGAATGTAATGGACTTAAGTCGAGGACGGGTTGAAATTGTGCGTCGAAAATGAACCCGACTGTACTACCGGGACGGGATATAGCACTTGGAATGGGTCAGGATGAGGATTAATGATGGGACAGGGAAGATGAATCGTGTCCAACTAATTGGACGATTGGTGATTGAACACAAGCCTGCATGAAGCGAGGTCATCGCTCTATCGTCCAGCCCAAGTGGAATAGTGATTCCCTAGTTATAGCTTGCCACCAGTGGGAACGTCTGACTTCCACATCAAAAGGAAAAAAGGAGAAAGGGGAAAAAAAGAACCAAACTTTCCTTTTTATGACTACTCATAGCAGAGTCGATGGTGCTACGGCCTCACACACGTGGGGTCCACGGTTCGAGACCCATACAGTCCAGGTGAATGGAACAGTTCTCTTTCTGTAGCTACAAATGAGTAATAACACAATATATTTATATATGCATGTGTTATGACCCCACATACGTCATGTAAATATTGGTGTTGGTGTATGTGGAGGTCATAAGCTCAGTGACTATATTTTCGTAAGCTTACTCTTATAAACACATTATCGTACAGAATAACAGATGTTTAGGTTCATACATACATATATTGAAGGTATAAATATGCGGTAAATAGGTCAAACAACCGGTGAGCGCCTAACTGCTGGAACTCCTCCAACCCTCCCCCCCCCTGACTCTTGGTAAACGTCTCCAGCAGGTGTACACTTGTATATACAAATGACTTCTTATGTTTTCACACATATCGACGTATATGATTAAATACCTTGCAGTGCTGCATATAGAATATATTCTATTATGTACGTGTGTATGAACTTATTGTAAATATGCTCACTGTGTTATTCTGTTCTTAGTGGAACGAAGGGTGGAGTGACTTGCCTTGTTGGCAACAGTCATTCTCGGCCGTCCAGGCCGCTGGCCGGTCACTACTTCCCTGGTTCCCCAGAGAGGCAGACGTCACACGTCTAGTCCTCTGGTTGTATATTATTGTGTATTTAATTCTTAATGTTAAGTGTCCGAGAGTAATGCCATGTTGATTAAGCTAATAGTGATCAGATGGTCGGTTATTGTGGGTATTATGTGATAGTGTTACAGAGAATAACTGGTACTTCTACCCACCATTATGGGTCACCCTTCAAATTGTTACTAGGATGGTGTACCACTACGCCAGGTTGGAGACTGGAGTCGGCTATGCATCTGTTTAAACAGTTACTGATATGATAGTGATTCAATATAGATTTGTTAATTATTAACTGATGTGGAGGTTCACTGATGATAGTTAACAGAGTTTATCACTAAATGGATAGCTGATTTGCTAGTTGACAGTGATCACTGTTGTATGGGACTACTAGCAGTCATGTTGATCTCTTCTTTCTGATAAAGTATCGACTTTAGTGTGCATCAGTAATGTGTATGCATGTGTGTGTATATATAGTTTTTTTTTTTTTTTTTTTTTTGCTCGAAATTGCCCAGGCTTTGGTTTGCCAGCGAAGTTGGTTTCATGAGGTCATGCTAGCTTTAATCCTTTGAGCATTATCTTTATTACCACTGGTTATTTGTTTTCATAGCACTTATTGATTTTTTTTATTTTACAGACGGCAGCTGTTGCCGGACAACGCATCTTTTGGCCTTGGAGGAGGAGCTTATGTCCTCTGGGCTACTGGCAGAAGAACCTGACCTCTACAATGCATAACGTTCTACTTCCTCCAGTCTGTTTCCTCCTGGCATGGGCAATTCTCTGCTCAGGTATGCCCCCAGGATGTCTTTCTATAAATTGTCTGACTGAACTCGTGAATCGGATATACCTTGGGAACCGCTACTCATATCAACCCCTAATTATAGTAACTCGCAACCTCGGTGTCCATGTTTAGGTAACGAATCGTCAAAGTTCAGTTACTGAACTCGACTGGACTGAATGCAGTATTCGTCTGCATTTCATGACGGGAATATTGCTGCTTAGTATGGGTGGACATGATCTCGGCCAAGGCCTTTATGATCATAAAGAGTGACGGTTGCAGGAAGTGTTTATTGCAGCCTTTTTTTAATGGTTAACTTTCATAACTTTAATTTTCACCCAGAATACTCATACCTGTTCTTCACATCTAAGACCAGTCTAAAGACCAAACAGGGAGGGGGGGAGGAAAGGGCGGCGAAGGTCACTCTAAGTCGGAGTGCACTTTCTCCAAAGACTCGCTGCCTCAATTGCGGTGAGGCCCACCCTACCTTCTCCCGTGCGTGCATACATTACAAGCTTGAGTCAGCCGTCCTCAACTTGAAGCACCGGGAGCGTTTCTTTTTGTGGCGAGGTGCCAGGTTCAGTGGCTCCCGCCTTATGCTAACGTCTCTTATGCTCGTGTGTTGCGCTCTTCCTCTCCTTGTCCTTCCCACCTTCCTTAGACTCAAAACCGTTTCCAGACCTTAGACCCTGATACGCCCACTGCCCCCTCCTCTGTTCCTTTGAGTTCTGTCCCGAAGGGTCCCCCTCCTGGTCCTTCTGAGGTTCCTCTTCTTTCTGTCCGGTCTGTAATGTCTCCTGTGTCTTCTTCCTTGTCTCCCTTCGATCCTCCTTCCCATCCTTCTCCTCCGTCTATTGACTCTCCACGCCGCCTGTCGGTACGGGCTAATGTCCATCGCTCTCCCAACGGCCGTCGTGTATGCTCTAGTTCTGCTTCTGTTGAGACACTGGAATCCGTTGCCCGGTACGTAGTTGCTGGGACACCTGTTTCTTTAGAGTCGGAAGCATAAGCCTGGCTCCTCTTCCTCCTCCAAGGTGGGTAAAAAAGCTTTGCTTTCTTCCTCGCCCTCTACTTTTGACTCTCTCGCTCCGTCCCTCCCGTTTCGGTGGTTACGCCCCCTGTTCCTGCTATGGACAGCTCTTTGGTCCCCACTTCCCTCTCGATTGGTGCCCTTGCTGAGGTGCCTCCCTTGGTTTCTGCCCCCTCTTCGTGCTGTCCTTGACCCCTTGGTTATACCCCCTCTTCCTCCTCCGGACCCTACTCTTCCACCCCTGGTCGGTCCTCTAGTTCCCTTCCCTCCTTCTTTACTCGGTTTACCCATGACCCCTAACACTGACTTCGCTGACTCTGATCCTGCGCTTCTTTAGCGTGCTGTATTCCCTTTTCGACTTTTTCTTCGTTGTTCTCTGCTGTCCTTACTCTTCTCGTCGACGTCTATTCTTCAATGGAACGTTCGTGGTTATTACACAAATTTCCTTGAACTCCAGCTTCTGATTTTGCGGTTTTCGCCCCTTTGTGTCTGTCTCCAGGAGCCGATGCTTGGTGCTCGTCCTGGTCGCTTTCGTGGCTATAACTTTCTCTTCTCTTCTCCCCCTTCCCCCCCCCCCTCCCCCGCCACCAGCTGTTGCTGGGGCTCCAAACTCTTCCGCTCTTGATTCGCTCTGATGTTCCCTTTGTCCCCCTACTTTTTCCTTTGCATCTCCATTGTTCTGGTGCTCGTATCTGTGAAGAAATGGTGCACAGTTTGTTCCTTTTTCCTACCCCCCCCCCCCCCCCCCCGAGTGTCCCGCTTTCTCTTCCCGATCTGAAACACCTGCAGGACTCCATGCCGGAACCTGTGCTCCTTCCTGCTAGGTGATTAAAATTGTCGTCCATGCCCTTTTTGGGTCATGTTCTGACGAACACTCGAGGTCGCCTACTTGAGCCGTTCATCCTCTCTTCTTCCTTCTCTCTGAATTTTGGTGAGCCCACGCATTTGGACTCTCGGACTCGCACCCTTTCCCTGTCTTAATCTTTCTTTTGATCGACATCTTTTTTTTACTTTCATTTCATGTGGCAGGTTCTTGATGACCTCCATGGCAGTGACCATTTCCCCATCCTTGTTACCTTTTTTCTTTTTCACCCTTCCCTCTCCTTCCCTAGGTGGAAGTTTGCTAAGGCAGACTGGAACCTATTTACCCTCAGTGCTGCTCTCTGACTTCTCTTCTTCTTTATCATGACAGTCTTCGATGCTGCCCTCTGCTCTATTCCTTGCTCTTCCTCTCGTGGCCCACGGAAGTGCGTTCCCTGGTGAAGTAGACTCTGCTTGAGCTGTCCGCTTAAGTGTGCAGCCTGGAAGAGACGCCGCCGCCGGTAGATATAAGAACATAAGAACAAAGGCAACTGCAGAAGGCCTATTGGCCCATACGAGGCAGCTCCTATTTATAACATCCCAATCCCACTCATATACTTGTCCAACCCGCGCTTGAAACAATCGAGGGACCCCACCTCCAGCACTTTACGCGGTAATTGGTTCCACAAATCAACAACCCTGTTACTGAACCAGTATTTACCCAAGTCTTTCCTAAATCTAAACTTATCCAATTTATACCCATTGTTTCGTGTTCTCTCTTGTGTTGATACTTTTAATACCCTATTAATATCCCCTTTGTTATGTCCATTCACCCACTTGTAAACCTCTATCATGTCACCCCTAACTCTTCGCCTTTCCAGTGAATGCAACTTAAGCTTTGTTAATCTTTCTTCATATGAAAGATTTCTAATTTGGGGAATTAACTTGAGTCATCCTACGCTGGACACGTTCAAGTGAATTTATATCAATTCTATAATATGGCGACCAAAACTGAACTGCATAATCTAAATGGGGCCTAACTAGAGCAAGATATAGCTAGAGAACCACACCAGGTGTCTTGTTACTAACGCTGCGATTAATAAATCAAAGTGTCCGATTTGCCTTATTACGAACATTTATGCATTGATCCTTTTGTTTTAAATTCTTACTAATCATAACTCCCAGATCCCTTTCGCAATTCGACTTCGCAATCTCAACACCATCTAGCTCGTATCTTGTAACTCTATCATCATTACCTAACCTCAGAACTTTACATTTATCAGCATTAAACTGCATCTGCCAATCCTTCGACCATTTCACAACCCTATCTAGATCAACTTGAAGTGATAGTGAGTCCTCCGAATTAATTTCCCTACCGATTTTCGTATCGTCGGCAAATTTGCAAATGTTGCTACTCAAACCTGAATCTAAATCATTTATATATATTATAAACAACAGAGGTCCCAGGACAGAGCCCTGAGGCACCCCACTTACATTTTCCCACTCTGACTTGACTCTGTTTATACTAACTCTTTTTCCTTTGGTATAGCCATGCCCTAATCCAGCTTAATATAGCACCCCCAATACCATGAGAGTAACTTTTTAATCAGTCTTTCATGTGGCACTGTATCAAAAGCTTTGCTAAAGTAAAGGTACACAACATCGCAATCCTTACCACTATCAACTGTCTCAACAATGCTAGAATAAAAAGATAACAAATTTGTTAAACATGAACGGCCATTTATAAAACCATGTTGCGACTAGATTACTAATTTATGTTTTTAAAGATGAAGACGAATTTTATTTGCTATTATAAATTTGAGTAACTTTCCCACAATAGACGTTAGGCTAATTGGTCGATAGTTAGACGCAAGTGATCTATCTCCTTTCTTAAAAACGGGTATCACATTAGCAACTTTTCAAAATTCTGGCACTCTGCCTGACTCTATTGATTTATTAAATATGGTTGACAGTGGGTCACAAAGCTCCTCTTTGCATTCTTTAAGCACCCTGGCAAACACTTCATCCGGCCCTGGGGATTTGTTTGGTTTGAGTTTTACCATTTGTTTAAAAACATCCTCCCTGGTAACTGCTAAACTCGTCAACCTGTCCTCGTCCCCACCCACATAGACTTTTTCGGCTGAAGCCATATTGTTAAGTTCCTCTTTAGTAAATACAGATATAAAATATTTATTAAAAATACTACTCATCTCTTCATCACTATCTGTTATTTGACCTGTCTCAGTTTTTAATGGACCTATCCTTTCCCTAGTCTTAGTACGATATAACTGAAAAAACCCTTTAGGATTTGTCTTTGCTTGCCCTGCTATGCGAACTTCATAGTTTCTTTTTGCTTTCCTTATCTCTTTTTTTTTTTTTTAACATTTCTAACCAGTTGTACGAATTCCTGTTCTAAAGTGACCTCCCCATTTTTAATCCTTTTGTACCAAGCTCTCTTTACCTATAAGGTTCTTCAAATTCTTTGTTATCCACTTTGGGTCATTAGTATTCGATCTATTCAATTTGTATGGTATACTACGTTCCTGTGCTTTGTTTAGAATATTCTTAAATAAGTTATATATTGAATCCACATCGAAATCCCCATTTACGTCACCTATCGCTGGGTTCATGTCTCGCTCCAAGACCGGCCCCCACTCCATACCCAAGACTTTCCAATCAATTTGACCCAAAAAATTTCTTAGGCTATTAAAATCAGCTTTTCGAAAATCTGGCACTTTAACAGAATTTTCTCCTACAGGTCTATTCCATTCTATGCTAAATCTGATTTCTTTGTGATCACTGTACCCTAGCTCACTCCCTATTTCGATGTCATTAATTTGTTTCCCTGTTAGTTAACACTAAATCTAAAATATTATTTTCCCGTGTTGGTTCCTTAATGTGTTGCGTAAGAAAGCAATCGTCAATTGATTCTAGAAAATCTTCTGCTTCACTATTCCCTGTTTTGTTCAACCAGTTTATTCCACTAAAATTAGTCACCCATGACGTAAATACTGTTAGATCTAGATGCCCTAGATATTTCATCCCATAGATGCTTTGCTTCCATTCTGTCTAAATTTGGTGGCCTATATATAACTCCTATTATAATATTTGCTTTTTCGTATAATTCTATCCAAATAGTTTGTGTGGCTCAGTTTTGATTCCCTCTTTGAGACTACATTTCAAATTGTCCCTAACATATATGGCTACTCCCCCTCCTCGTCTAATATATCTATCTGTGTGAAATAGTTTAAATCCATTTATTTGATATTCAGCTAATAGTTCTCTATTTTCTACATTCATCCACGTTTCGGTAAGTGCAATAATATCTATTTTTTTTCTGTGCAGACAAGAGCATTTAATTCGTTAATTTTATTTCTTTGACTTCTACTGTTAGTGTAATATATCCTAAGTGAATTGTTATTTTGAGGCCCTTCTTTCCCTGATCATTTTGCCAATTCCTTTCTCCCACAAACACATACTTTTATTACCTCCTTCCTCCAAATCAATTCCCATACCTCTATCTACTAACAGTTTAAACCCAAACAAACACCTCTAACCACTTCTTCCAACGAGTTCGCAACAGCAACATCCCCAGCTCTCGATAGATGCATCCCATCACGAGCATACATTTCATTTCTTCCATAGAAGTGTTACCAGTTGTCTATGAAAGATGTTGCATTTGATTTGCAATATCTTTCCAGCCGGCAATTGACACCAAGTGCCCTCGATATCCATTCATTTCCCACTCCCTTTCTTGGAAGAATGCCACCTTGAGGTTACCTTGAGGTGCTTCCGGGGCTTAGCGTCCCCGCGGCCCGGTCGTCGACCAGGCCTCCTGGTTGCCGGACTGATCAACCAGGCTGTTGGACTCGGCTGCTCGCAGCCTGACGTATGAGTCACAGCCTGGTTGATCAGGTATCCTTTGGAGGTGCTTATCCAGTTCTCTCTTGAGCACTGTGAGGGGTCGGCCAGTTATGCCCCTTATGTGTAGTGGAAGCGTGTTGAACAGTCTCGGACCTCTGATGTTGATAGTTCTCTCTCAGAGTACCAGTTGCACCTCTGTTTTTCAACGGGGGTATTCTGCACATCCTGCCATGTCTTCTGGTCTCATGTGATGTTATTTCTGTGTGCAGGTTTGGGACCAGCCCCTCTAATATTTTTCAAGTGTAAATTATTATGTACCTCTCCCGCCTGCGCTCAAGGGAGTACAGTTTTAGGCTCTTTAGTCGGTCCCAATAGTTTAGATGTTTTACTGAGTGGATTCTAGCAGTAAAGGATCTCTGCACGCTCTCCAGGTCAGCAATTTCTCCAGCTTTGAAAGGGGCTGTCATTGTGCAGCAGTACTCCACTCTAGAGAGCACAAGCGTTTTGAAAAATATCATCGGTATAGCATCTCTAGTGTGAAAAGTTCTTGTTATCCAACCTGTCATTTTTCTTGCAGTTGTGACGGCTACTTTATTGTGTTCTTTAAAGGTAAGGTCTTCCGACATGAGTACACCCAGATCCTTTACATTGCCTTTTCGTTCTATGTTATGATTTGCCTGAGTTTTGTACGTGGTTTCCGTTTTTATATTAATTTTTTCCATACCGCATGAGCTGGAACTTATCTTCGTTAAACACCATATTTTCTGTAGCCCATAGAAAGACCTGATCTACATCTGACTGGAAGTTCGCCGTGTCCTATATGTTGCCTACTCTCATGAAGATCCTAGTGTCATCTGCAAAGGATGATACAGTGCTATAGGTTGTATTCTTGTCTGTCCGATATGAGGATGAGAAAGTACTGGAGCAAGCACAGTACCCTGGGGGACTGAGCTCTTCACGGTTGATGGGCTGGATTTTATTTTGTTGACTATTACACATTGGGTTCTGTTGGTCAGGAAATTGTAGATCCATCTGCCTATTTTTCCGGTTATTCCTTTTGAACGCATTTTATGTGCAATAACACCATGGTCACATTTATCAAAAGCTTTTGCGAAATCTGTGTAAATTACATCAGCGTTTTGTTTGTCTTCCATAGCATCTAATGCCATATCATAGTGGTCCAGCAACTGCGACAGGCAAGAGCGCCCTGTTCTGAAACCATGTTGTCCGGGGTTATGGAGTTGCTGTGATTCCATGTATTTTGTGATCTTGCTTCTTAGTACTCTCTCAAATATTTTAATGATGTGCGATGTTAGTGCTATCGGTCTGTAATTTTTTGCCTCTGCCTTATTTCCTCCTTTATGAAGTGGTGCTATCTCTGCTCTTTTTTTTTTTTTTTTTTTTTTTTTTTTTTTTTTTTTTCCCCCGACCAGAGGTCACCATCTGGTCACCATTTGGTCCTGGAGACATCTCCCGTCACGCAGGGTGCAGTCGCACCTCCACAGATCTCCAGTATCATCTATTGATACTGGTGATGGCTCAAAATGGCCACCACTTACGGGCTATTTATGCCCGTGCCACCTTTTGGGTGGCTTCATCTTCATCTTAACACATTCACAAGGGAGACATCTCCCGTCATGCAGGGTGCATTCGCACCTCCACAGATCTCCAGTATCGGCTCTTGATACTGGTAATGGCTTTAAAGGGCCACCACTTACGGGCTATTTATGCCCGTGCCTCATCTTCATCTTAAACACATTCACAAGGGAGACATCTCCCGTCATGCAGGGTGCATTCGCACCTCCACAGATCAGTACCAGTATCAGCTCTTGATACTGGTAATGGCTTTAAAGGGCCACCACTTACGGGCTATTCATGCCCGTGCCACTTTTTGGGTGGCTTAATCTTCATCAATCATCTGCTGTTTTTAGTATATCAGGAATAACTCCAGTATCTAGGCTTTGTCTCCACAGAATGTGGAGGGCCTGCGATAGTGGTTTTTTACAGTTCTTTATGAATATGGAGTTCCAAGAATCCGGGCCTGGTGCAGAGTGCATAGGCATACTGTTTATGGCTTCTTCAAAATCCAGTGGGGATAGGGTGACGTCTGATATAAGATTTGATGTTGGTATCGTATCCATGAAAAATTCATTTGGGTTATCAATCTTTAGTGTGTTTAATGGCTCGCTGAAAACAGTCGTACTGCGTCCTCAGTAGCTCGCTCATTTCTTTGTTGTCATCTGTGAAAGTTCCATCTCCCTTTCGCAGGGCCCCGATACTAGATGTAGTTTTTGATCTTGATTTTGCATAGGAGAAAAAATATTTCGGATTTCTTTCTATTTCACTGATGGCCTTTTGCTCTCTTTGCCTCTCCTGGGTTTTGTATGATTCTTGAAGCTTCCGTTCAATTGTTTCTATTTCTCTACCTAACCTTCTTCGCCGTTCTTGAGATAGGGTGCGACTCTGAAGTTGTTCCGCGATTCGTTTTCTTCACCTATATAGGGAACGACGTTCCCGTTCCAATCTGCATCTCTTCCTCTTTTTTTCTTAGGGGTATGCGGTTTGAACATATTTCTAGTGCTACTGAGCTTATTTTTTCCAGGCACTGGTTCAGGTTTGCATTTTCTAGCTGTTCTTCCCAGATTATTTCTGTGAAGTCCTGGTTTATTTGCTCCCAGTATATCTGTTTATTATTGAAGTTGAATTTGCTGAAATCTCCTCCACCGGGAATCTGGACTGGTTTTGATGGTCTACTCCCCATGGTTGTCATAACTTCAATTAAGTTGTGATCTGAGTAACAGGTATTTGTAATCATTATGTTCCTGATCAATTCATCATTACTAGTGAAAATGAGGTCCAGCGTGTTCTTCCTAGTTGGTTCTACTATTTGCTGGTTTAAGGCAAACCTGTCGCACATCCGTAGCAGGTCATTTGCATGTGCCTGTTCATTTAGGCTACTTCCTGGTATTCTTTCTGATATTACTGTATTAGCCAGGTGCTTCCATTTCAGGTGCCGTAGGTTGAAGTCTCCAAGCAGGATGATGTTCGGAGCTGGATTTGTGAGGTTTTCCAAGCAGTGTTCTATTTTCATTAGTTGGTCTTTAAACTGCTGAGGGTTTGCCTCCGGTGACTTGTATACAAGGACAATAACTACATTTAAAATCTCTATTTTGATTATCAGCACTTCCACCATATCATTTGAGGTGTTTAGCAGCTCAGTACAGATGAGTGTGTCTGTGATGTAGAGGCTGACCCCACCCTGAAGCCGGTGTTTCCTATCACATCTGAAAAGATTGTACTCTGAGATCCATATTTTACCATCATGGTAGTCCTTTGTGTGGGTTTCTGTTAGGGCTGCAAACACTGCATTTGCCTCATGAAGGAGACCATCTATAAAGTGAACTTTGTTGGATTTGCGTGTTTTTATACCCTGGATGTTGGCAAATATAAATGATGTTATCGTGTTAGTGGAAGTGCTGGAAGCCTTACTTGGTGTTAATATCTGAGGCTTTTGGGTCAAATTGATTGGAAAGGCTTGGGTATGGGGTGTGGGCCGGTCTTGGAGCGAGACATGAACCCAGCGATAGGTGACTTAAATGGGGATTTCGATGTGGATTCAATATATAACTTATTTAAGAATATTCTAAACAAAGCACAGGAACGTAGTATACCATACAAATTGAATAGATCGTATACTAATGACCCAAAGTGGATAACAAAGAATTTGAAGAACCTTATAGGTAAAAAGAGAGCTTGGTACAAAAGGATTAAAAATGGGGAGGTCACTTTAGAACAGGAATTCGTACAACTGGTTAGAAATGTTAAAAAAGAGATAAGGAAAGCAAAAAGAAACTATGAAGTTCGCATAGCAGGGCAAGCAAAGACAAATCCTAAAGGGTTTTTTCAGTTATATCGTACTAAGACTAGGGAAAGGATAGGTCCATTAAAAACTGAGACAGGTCAAATAACAGATAGTGATGAAGAGATGAGTAGTATTTTTAATAAATATTTTGTATCTGTATTTACTAAAGAGGAACTTAACAATATGCCTTCAGCCGAACAAGTCTATGTGGGTGGGGACGAGGACAGGTTGACGAGTTTAGCAGTTACCAGGGAGGATGTTCTTAAACAAATAGTAAAACTCAAACCAAACAAATCCCCAGGGCCGGATGAAGTGTTTGCTAGGGTGCTTAAAGAATGCAAAGAGGAGCTTTGTGACCCACTGTCAACCATATTTAATAAATCAATAGAGTCAGGCAGAGTGCCAGAGTTTTGGAAAGTTGCTAATGTGATACCAGTTTTTAAGAAAGGAGATAGATCACTTGCGTCTAACTATCGACCAATTAGCCTAACGTCTATTGTGGGAAAGTTACTCGAATCTATAATAGCAAATAAAATTCGTCTTCATCTTGAAAAACATAAATTAATAATTGAGTCGCAACATGGTTTTATAAATGGCCGTTCATGTTTAACAAATTTGTTATCTTTTTATTCTAGCATTGTTGAGGCAGTTGATAGTGGTAAGGATTGCGATGTTGTATACCTTGACTTTAGCAAAGCTTTTGATACAGTGCCACATGAAAGACTGATTAAAAAAATAGTCTCATGGTATTGGGGGTGCTATATTAAGCTGGATTAGGGCATGGCTATACCAAAGGAAACAGAGAGTTAGTATAAATGGAATCAAGTCAGAGTGGGAAAATGTTGTAAGTGGAGTGCCTCAAGGCTCTGTCCTGGGACCTCTGTTGTTTATAATATATATAAATGATTTAGATTCAGGTTTGAGTAGCAACATTTGCAAATTTGCCGATGATACGAAAATCGGTAGGGAAATTAATTCGGAGGAGGACTCACTATCACTTCAAGTTGATCTAGATAGGGTTTTGAAATGGTCAAAGGATTGGCAGATGCAGTTTAATGCTGATAAATGTAAAGTTCTGAGGTTAGGTAATGATGATAGTTACAAGATACGAGCTAGATGGTGTTGTGATTGCGAAGTCGGATTGCGAAAGGGATCTGGGAGTTATGATTAGTAAGAATTTAAAACAAAAGGATCAATGCATAAATGTTCGTAATAAGGCAAATCGGACACTTGGATTTATTAATCGCAGCGTTAGTAACAAGACTCCTGGTGTGGTTCTCAAGCTATATCTTGCTCTAGTTAGGCCCCATTTAGATTATGCAGTTCAGTTTTGGTCGCCATATTATAGAATGGATATAAATTCACTTGAACGTGTCCAGCGTAGGATGACTAAGTTAATTCCCCAAATTAGAAATCTTTCATATGAAGAAAGATTAACAAAGCTTAAGTTGCATTCACTGGAAAGGCGAAGAGTTAGGGGTGACATGATAGAGGTTTACAAGTGGATGAATGGACATAACCGGGGGGATATTAATAGGGTATTAAAAGTATCAACACAGGACAGAACACGAAACAATGGATATAAATTGGATAAGTTTAGATTTAGGAAAGACTTGGGTAAATACTGGTTCAGTAACAGGGTTGTTGATTTGTGGAACCAATTGCCGCGTAACATTGTGGAGGTGGGGTCCCTCGATTGTTTCAAGCACGGGTTGGACAAGTATATGAGTGGGATTGGGTGGTTATAGAATAGGAGCTGCCTCGTATGGGCCAATAGGCCTTCTGCAGTTACCTTTGTTCTTATGTTCTTATGTTCTGGTAAGGAGGCCACTGTGTTTGCGTCCAGGGTGTGTCGTTTTGGAAGTGATTCGTCCAGTTTTGGTAGTAGGACGGGTGTTGTCTGGTGTAGTACCTGTGTGCTTGTTGATAATTTGAATTCCAGTCTTGTGGGTATCTCCGGTCCCCTCTGTAATCCTGTAGTGGTTCCATCTGACTGTTCCTCTTATATTTACTACTGTTTCTGCCTTCCTCTAAAAAATTTCAAGTAGTCATATTGATCTTCCCGTCTATAACGCTCTGTACCTCTCACATGGAATTCCGGACACTGAAGATTGTAGCATTTTTTGTCCGTAATTGAAAATTGACATAATTTAGGGTGGAAGTATCTACACCCTGTTCCAAAACGGCATGTACCCCTCTCCAACATGTTCCTGCATTTTCGAGGATGCAGAAAATGCCACATATGATCGGGATTCCTCCCTTGCTCCTAACTAATTCTATGGCTGTTTTATATCTCTGAATCGGTTCCTCACTCCTAACTCGACCAACATCATTTCCTCCCACGCTAATGCAAATAATGGGATTGTTCCCATTTCCAGCCATAATATCATTTGTTGTTTATAATATCACCAATGCCAGCTCCGGGATAGCAAACCCTTAACCTGTTCCCCCTATCTCTAGCACAAAACGTTCTATCCAAATAACTTATCTGGGAATCTCCCACAACTAAGGTTTGCTTAGGTACTTCCTTTACTCTGAGGGGCCTGCGCTTCCTTGCTCTTCGTTGCTTTCCCTTTTGCGCGATCCGCAGTCTCACCACAGCACTCGTCCTCCCAACCGTCAAATGAATTAGAAGTTGCTATGGCGTTTGAAGGCGGCTTTATCAAAGTCTTCTTAAGGCCCCTGTCTTTCATAACTCTCCAAGACGAGGTCCCTTTACTACTGGTCTCTTCCTTCGTTACTTCTCGTTGTTCTTTCAGCTGACGCACCTCCTCCCGCAGAGAGTCCAACTCTGTCCTCAGGGCTCCCACTAGTCACCAGGTCCTTCACTAAAACTTCCATATTGCTATGATAATATAACAAACACTCAGGAGCTCCGGTTAACACACCCTCTCACTGAGACTATCTGCGCCTGACTGAAGTGCTCAGACTGAAGTGTTTGGTTTTCACAAGTGCCGCAGCACGACTGATGTTCTGGTGAACTTGGAGGTCTATATTCGTACTGCTTTTGCAAAGACCTCTGTTGTTGCTGTCCTTTATGACCTGGAAAAGTCTTGTCACGACTTGGAAATACCATATTATGTCCCAACCTCGTTCTTTTGGCCTTCGTGGTAATCTCCCTCTCTTCCTTCAAAGCTTTCTCTCGTCGTACCTTTCGAGTCAGGCTTGGTGCCACTGTCTCTGCCTATCTTTGGCAGTATGAAGGTGTACCCCAAGGTAGTGTTCTGAGCACTTCTTTTTCTGGTTTCCCTCGGTGGTCTTCTTTCCTCCCTTCCTTCCGACATCATCTCCGCTCTTTGTTGACGATCTTCCTCATTGCTGTTGAAGTGATGAATCGCCTCTTCAATGGCGGCTTCAACTTGGGAATGATGCCGTGTCGTCTAGGGCCATTAATCATGGCTTAAAATTCTCTACTACTAAGACTTGTGCCATGACTTACTCGGAAGCAGGTCCTTCTTCGTCCCTCTTTGTCACTTTATGGTCATCCCCTTGAATACAAAGATTCCACAAAGCTTTTGGGGTTATTCTTTGACACTCGTTTGTTTTGGTCTCCCCATATCTCTTACCTCCGTGTTGAGTGCCCAAAAGAAAGAAACAAAAACAAAATAAAGCCATGAGAATAATCTTAGGATCACCAAGGAATGGTATGATTGAGATAATGATGCAATTTAATCTGAAGAGTATTGGGGATAGATTTTCAGAGATAAATGCAGCCTGTCATTAGATTAATGAGAGGTGGGGGAGCTAATGAATTAATCCTCCCAGTTCAAAAGGTGGGGAAATAATGAACAATGTAAGCTAAAGTATAAAAGTATAATAAGAGAACATATGAGTACTTTGTTCTAATGTTATAGAGTATGATGTTATTCCAGATTGTATTGCTTTGCCTAAGAGACAATTCACACCACCATGGGAGGATTGTAACGTAGATGTAGTAATTATTCCTTTGCAAATGACAAAAGTATGTATGGGAAAGGAGAGCTGAGGGCAACACATGATTGTCTAATTAGAAAATTACCTACAGAAAAGACACATGTATATTGTGATGGGTCAGTAGCTAGGGATGGAAAGGCAGGATGTTGAGTCTTGATTAGGGAGTACACTCACATCGGCACTGTAGGTACTGTGGATACTGATTGCAGGGAGTAATGATGTTGGACGAGTTAGGAGTCTGGAACTGATAGACATTTAACAAAGCCATAGAATTAGGAGCAAGGGAGGAATCCTGATCATATGTGGCTTTCTTTCAAGAAAGAGCGTTGGAAATGAATGGATGTCCAGGGCACTTGGTGTCAATTGCCGGCTGGAAAGATATTGCAAATCAAATGCAATATCTTTCATAGACAACTGGTAACACTTCTATGGAAGAAATGAAATGTATGCTCGGGATGGGGTGCATCTATCGAGGGCTGGGGTTGTTGCTGTTGCGAACTCGTTGGAACCAGTGGTTAGAGGCGTTTGTTTGGGTTTAAACTGTTAGTAGATAGTGGTATGGGAATTAATAGGGAGGAAGAAAGGAGGTAATAAAAATGTTTGCTGGAGAAAAAATTGGCAAAATGATCAGGGAAAGAGAAGGGCCTCAATAACAATTCACTTAGGGTATATTACACTAACAGTAGAAGTCTATGAAACAAAATAAACAAGTTAAATGCTCTTATCTGTACAGAAGGAATAGATATTATTGCATTTACCGAAACGTGGATGAATGTAGAAAATAGAGAACTATTAGCCGAATATCAAATAAATGGATTTAAACTATTTCACAGATAGATATATTAGACGAGGAGGGGCAGTAGCCATATATGTTAGGGACAATTTGAAAGGTAGTCTCAAAGAGGGAATCAAAACTGAGCCACATACAGAAACTATTTGGATAGAATTAAACGAAAAAGCAAATGTTGTAAGTGGAGTGCCTCAGGGCTGTGTCCTGGGACCTCTGTTGTTTATAATATATATCAATGATTTGGATTCAGGTTTGAGTAGCAACATTTGCAAATTTGCCGATGATACAAAAATCGACAGGGAAATTAACAGGGAAGAAGACTCGCTATCACTTAAAGTAGATCTAAATAGGGTTTTTAAATGGTCAAAGGATTGGCAGATGCAGTTTAATGCTGATAAATGTAAAGTTTTGAGGCTAGGTAATGATGATGGTTACAAGATACGAGCTAGATGGTGTTGAGATTACGAAGTCGAATTGCGAAAGGGATCTGGGAGTTATAGGTAAGAATTTAAAAAAAAAAAGATCAATGCATGAATGTTCGTAATAAGGCGGATTTGGGATTTATTTATCACTGGGATTTATTAATCGAAGCGTTAGTAACAAATCACCTGGTGTGGTTCTTCAGCTATATCTTGCTCTAGTTAGGCCCCATTTAGATTATGCAGTTCAGTTTTGGTCGCCTTACTATAGAATGGATATAAATTCACTTGAACGTGTCCAGCGTAGGATGACTAAGTTAATTCCCAAATTAGAAATCTTTCTATGAAGAAAGATTAACACAGCTTAAATTGAATTCACTGGAAAGGCGAAGAGTTAGGGGTGACATGATAGAGGTTTAAAAGTGGATGAATGGACACAACAAAGGAGATTAATATAGTATTAAAAGTATCAACACAAGACAGAACACGAAACAATGGGTATTGTTTAGATTTAGGAAAGACTTGGGTAAATACTGGTTCGGTAACAGGGTTGTTGATTTGTGGAACCAATTACCGCGTAACGTGGTGGAGGTGGGGTCCCTCGATTGTTTCAAGCGTGGGTTGGATAAGTATGAGTGGGATTGGGTGGTTATAAATACGAGCTGCCTCGTATGGGCCAATAGGCCTTCTGCAGTTGCCTTTGTTCTTGTGTATTTTGTCTTAATAAATGAACTTGAATTTGAACTTTTCCTATTAGGTGAGATGAGGGCCAGTATATAAAGGCAGTGTGGTGGTCTATAGCCAGGTTATTCGCTATTCTTGTCCGTGCCACCTCTTGGGTAGCTTAATCTTCATCATTCAATTTATAGCCAGGAACACTCGCGATGGAACAGTGGGCGAAGCAGGTGGCGCAGAGAGGAGTCGACACATCCTTAGGAGTCAACACAACCGTGGGTTCCATGGCAGAGGAACCAAGTACATGTGAGTAAAATATCAATAAGTCGACATTACAGTTCTGGGTATAGGGTATTGGCATGTTATTGGTAGGATATGTAGTGTGCAGTGATAGTGGCTGTTGTGTTGACTTATCTTGCTCCGGCCGGAGGTTGCTGCAAACTTGGTTGATACTAGTTTCCAAGTTGTTGCACAGATCCTCTCTCGTATCTTCTCTCTTCTTACGCGCCTATCACGAACGCAAGGCCCCTTTCCAACAGTTTCCCCTCCTATTCAGTTAGGGGTACCTCAGACCCCTGAGGTAACTGTCTGTTTCAGTTGTCCTCTTCTCTGCCTTAATACCTGAAGCTTCCTGAGTTTCCCCGATCTCTACCGTTCCACCCTCTGTGTCTGTCTTCTCAACTGTTGGTCTCGGTTCGTGCTGTTCCAGCGCTTGGATCTGTTGTTGTTCTGGTTCAGATTGTTGCCTCTGCCCCCTGTTACTGAAAAAATTCCCTGTTACTGAAAAAATTCCCCTGTTACTGAAAAAATTCCCCCCCTGTTACTGAATCTCTCCATCCGACTCGTGACTTGTCTCTGTTATTCCTACCTTGCCTGTTGTTCGCCGAGGTGTCCCATTGGAAGTTCTGTCTCTGCGGCTCTTCCTCCTGTTCGAGTCTGTTCTGGGTGGGAGGGGGGTTGTTGTCGGACAGGCCTGCCTAGAATAGGGGACATAGTCATCGTTCATCAGGAGCACTGAACGTAAGGGTTTTGGGGCCGCTCGCTTTTGTTGTGGCTGCACTTGTTCTGTGGCTTTTTAGACCTAGGGCTTCAGTGCATTAAGGCTTCTGTTGTAGTAAGCCTGCATAGTACACTGCAGAGGTACAAGGTACACTGCAGAGAACGGTACGGTACCTGTACCTTTGAGAAAAAACTTTTATACCTGTGTGACGTCTGTCCTGATTAGACTTCCGTCGTATGATCTTTAGAGGGTCCCTGGTTTCGGAGTTGTCTTTAGTCTGAAACCTTCCCATAAGGATGTACCTATTATTACCTGGTCCTAACCTCGTATTAGGAGGCGGGCTACGATGAGCTCGCACATTTGTCATATGCGAGGCTTTGAGAAGGAACGTGTCTGCATAGACTCTCTGGCCTGTTAACTCAGTTTAGACAGTTGGCTAGACCTGGTAGGATTGGGAGACCTGCTGAAAAAATGGGAACCACCTTTAGGACAAAATATTCAGGGACTGTGTTTAGCCTCACTGCCCGTTGGACAAACAAACGTCAACTTGTCTTTTAGATATTCTATAGTTGTAAAAATTGGTTTTACCAGGGCTATAATTTCTACGTCCTCTTGTTGAAAAAAAGTTAACCTCGTAGAGGTCAGGTTTTTCCATTATCTTATTTTTGATACATCACTCTCCTGGAGGTGGTCCTCCGGATTTGGGGTGAAGGGCAGGTGTTAGTGCCGTCGACCCTGGTCCCGTTCATACTCTCCTGTCTCTCAAGACTCCCTGGAGGGTGCCTTCAGGAAGTTGAGGTCTCTGTATTTATGTAAGATCTCAAGTATTCCATACTCCCACTCCTCTTTGAAGGTGCTTGGGAGATGATCCTTGAGAGCTTCCGTAATTGTTTCCGGGCGGGTCTCGGAAACGGTTAACTCGCCCTCTACTGGTCTCCTTGCTTTCGATGTCTCCTAGGATGTTTCACTTCAAAACGCATAAATCTTTCGCCTTTTTTTATACGAGAACAAGCTAGTATGTTACGATTGATGAATGCATCTAGGGAGGACGGCCGCTGCTTTAAACAGCCTAGTGTGAGGGGGTGGATAAATTCACAGGTGATTTGATGTTAACCGTTTTGTTTCTTTTTGCAGTTCGAGTGGGCGGCATCATTATTTTAGTGGGCGTGGGTTCCTTCATATGTTGGAAACTATGGAAACACTGGAGGAAAGAAGCGGGCGGCCCCACCACGCCCACGCCCACCGCTACACCACCAGCGCGCCGCCCTCAAAGCATCCTGACATCACTCCCGGAGGAGGATCTTGTGCAGGATCCAAAGGAATTTGAACATGAGGACCCAGCTTTCATCCAGGTAAACGGAGGTTAACAGAGGTGGGGAAGGGAAATAATTACTTATAAACCTCAAATTATGATATTTAATACCTCGTCAAAAAACTCGCCCCCAGAATTGGTTCTTGCCTCATCAATGACTCGCCAGAACTGGTTCATACATGGAGTATACCTAGAGTGAGCTCTGGGAATTCTTGTCTTCGGGCTTCAAGATATCGGGCTTGAATCCTCAAGCCCGATATCTCAAGATTGACTTGAGATATCTTGGTCCAACAGGCTATTGCTTGGGGCGGCCCGCAGGCCAACATGTCCACTACAACCCGCGGTTGGTCCGCCATCGCACTAATGTGAG
This sequence comes from Procambarus clarkii, assembly GCF_040958095.1. NCBI lineage: Eukaryota > Metazoa > Arthropoda > Malacostraca > Decapoda > Cambaridae > Procambarus > Procambarus clarkii. The sequence goes on from NC_091179.1 coordinate 24,791,815, forward strand.
TCCCAATGTGTCTGCAGGTGCTCTTATTAACTCGAGGCCATGCATTTGCTACATCAGATTTTGAAGATTCGTTAGCTAAACATTGACACCGAGGTTGTGAGTTACTCTTCTTGGGGGTGGATATCAGTAGCGGCTCAAAAGGTACGTGATTCATGAGACGAGTCTGATTATGTCAATTGATAGACAGCCTCATACCTCAGCCGAGAATTGCCCATGCCAGGAGGCAGCAGCCATGTTCCCTCTTTCCATTAGGCTCGCAGCGAGGTGCAGATATTCGTGGCGAGTTGGCTGTTGCATCGGAGGGTCGGGTAGCTCAGGTTTCGACCATCCGGCTCCATAAAGACTGTTCTCCATTGGCTGAACTGCGGGGGTTCCCTTTGGTCGTTGCCTCTTTGGGGCTGGTCGCTTCGAGTGACTCTTCTGCTGGTTCTCAGGGTTTGGATCTCTGTGTAGTTCATATTCGAAGTGTCGACAAGTTGCGTGGACGAGCGACGCGACGGTGTGGTGTGATGTTTGCTTGTTTCCTTGGGAATTAACGGAGTTTTACTGCTCTGTTCGGCTTTTGTTTAACTTTGTATGGTGTGTTTTGTTAAGCTTACCTTTCTGGGTTGTTGTTGTTATAGATTCAGCTACTCGGAACAAGTTCGAAGTAGCATGGGCTATGGTGATCCCGTAGTGGACTTGCCTGGCACAGGAGCGGTGCCTGAATGTCAAGCAGGTCCTTTCTGGATTGATTGATTAAGATTAAGCCACCCAAAAGGTGGCATGGGCATGAATAGCCCGTAAGTGGTGGCCCTTTTGAGCCATTACCAGTATCAAGAGCTGATACTGGAGATCTGTGGAGGTGCGACTGCACCCTGCGTGACGGGAGATGTCTCCCGTGACCTTTCTGGGTACCTAACCTTGATAAATAGTAGATAAGGTAAACCTCCAACCACGGGGGGTGCGGGGTGTTCCTGGGCGTGGTCTCTGGTAGGCTTAAGCCATTGACTATAGCCCTGGTCTAATGTATCGCATATCAGCCCGATAGCTCCAGGGAGCTTAAGAGGCTCAGCCAGAAAATGGCGTTTCATTGCATTCAACGCTGTTTTTTTTCAGACAGGTTTCTGTTTTGTGTCTGAGAATACCTGGTAATATTAACTTTACTCCAACTTTAGTATTTTAAGTTTAAATAAATTATGGCAGCTATTGAAATTGAGAAATGTATCTCATATTAACCACCCGGTAACTACCTACATATTTATTTAATCCACTATCACCTCTGTTGCCTCCACCTCCTTCACTTCAACTGTTACTTCCACCTAATCCAACAATATATCCATCTCCCTTACCACAACCCTGGCACCAGATTCGCGAAGCAGTTATACAAATACTTACGAACGTGTTCATCTTTCCTCAATCTTTGACGGTTTTGGTGACATTTAGTAAACAGTTTACAAGCATCATAACTAACCAATCGACTGTTATCATTATAAATAGCCTCCTGATGCTTCGGAGCTCATTAACCGTTTCATAATTGTAAAGAAAGCTGCCAAAGATTGAGAAAAGACGTACAGGTTCGTAAGTGCTTGCGTAAGTGCGTGTTGTAGTAATTGATAAGTGGTCACTTATCTATAAACACATGTCAGACAAATTCTGGAATGTGGAACATTAACATAGGTTTTCTCATACAAGAAAACAGTTATAGAAAGTTCAGGGGAATTCCTCCAGACTCTGGTAAGAGTTGAAAGGTACAGCAGTTATGAGGAATACAGTAGTAAAGATATATAACCTCATCACTGAATGAGAAGAATATGGGTCATAATATTTACGGAATAATGAATGAGGCAAGTCTGGCATAGAGAATGGGATACCTTCACTTAACTAGTTTTATTTAAACTATGAAATAGTTATTTACACTACCATTATCTCCACCATTTTGTATACTGACCATGTTGATAATTTTTTAAAATACTCTTAGGATGACACGATGCCATCACTAGAGTGGGATTATGACGGTTTGCAACGGTACGCTGAAGATGGACCTGTGCAAGACGATCCACATGAAGTCTTCTCCCCTAACTCTTACAACAGGTATAACAAGAGGATTTGTTGACAAAGTTGTATATCCATTATGGTTCATTAATTTTATATTAAACTCTAGAACATCACCTCCTATCAGGATGAGAACTAAACTTTATTCGTAACAACTTATATACATCATTACAGTGATGGCTGGACTAAATAAGTGTATTATACCTTCCCAGAGAGGTAGACGTCACACGTCTAGTCCTTTGGTTGTACATTATTGTGTATGTAATTCTTAATGTTAAGTAATGCTATATGGATCAGGATAATAGTGATCAGTAGGTCAGATAGTCGGTGATTGTGCGTGTTATGTGTTATAGTGTTAGTGTTAGAGTGTAACTGGTTATTTTGCCCACCTTTGTGTCACCCTTCCCAACTGTTACATAGGATAGTGTACTACTGCGCCAGGTTGGAAACTGGTGGCAGTTATGCCTTTGTTTAAGCCGTTACTGATATCAGTGATTCAATATTAGTTTGTTACCGAGTTGTTACCTGATTTGATAGTAGTTACTTACTAAATGGAAAGCTGATTTGCTGCTAGAGTTGACAGTTGAGTGATCACTCAACAATCGACTTGAGAATGGTCCAGGACGGGCCGAAACGTCGTCGTCCCTTCAACTTTTAGTGTGTGGTCTGGTCAACATACTTCAGCCACGTTATTGTGACTCATCGCCTGCACTTGAGTGACCACTGTTGTATGGGACTACTAGTCATGTGTTGCTCTCTTCTTTCTGATGAAAGTATCGGCTTTAATGTGCAGTTATGTATATATATATATATAGTCTTACGGTGACCTAATTATATGCCCCAGTGAACTAGCGTTGTTGTAATCAGCCGTTTTTATTACTTCCCCTGGACTCTTGCTTGAAATTGGCCAGGCTTTGGTTGGCCAGCGATGCTGGGTTCATGAGGTCATGACAGCATGTTACTTTTAATACTTTGAACACTACCTTTCCATTGGTTATCTGTTTTCGTAGCACTTACTGATTTTTTTATTTTACAGTCGGCAGCTGTTATCAGACGACGCATCTTTAGAGTTGAATTTGGAGGAAGAGCTTATGTTCTCCTCTGGACCACTGGCAGATGACTACTCCGGACTACCTGACCTCCACAATGCATCACATTCTACTTCCTTCGGTTCACTTCCTCCTGATATGGGCAATTCTCTGCCCAAGTATGCTCCCAGGATGTCTTTCTATAAATTAACTGTGTCTGACTCGTATAATGAATCGGATACACATTGGGAACCACAACTGATATCCACCCCTAAGAAGAGAGGGGATATCACATCTTCGATGTCGATGACTCTAACGAATCGTCAAATTAATGGGTCAAAATTAAGTTTTTGAACTCGACTGGACTGACTGCAGTATTCATCTGCATTACAGGACTAGGAATATTGCTGCTTAGTATGGGTCTCTGCCAGGGCCTTTATCATCATCATGGGTGACGATTGCAGGAAGTATTTATTGCAGCCGTTTTTTAATGGTTAACTTCCACTTTTACCCAAAATATTCATACCTGTTCCTTCACATCTAAGACCAGTCTCAAGACCAAACATTAAAGTCCTGCTGAAATGATGTGTTTTTGTCATACCTGGTTGATGGGGTTCTGGGAGTAGTTCTACTTCCCAAGCCTGGCCCGAGGCCAGACTTGTGAGAGCTTGGTCCACCAGGCTGTTGCTTGGAGCGCCCCGCAGGACCATATACCTGGTGGTTTTGGTTTACTGTAATGTAATCTCGCATATTAAACAATAACATATAAATGTATAATAATAACACCCATGTATATATTAATTAAATACGTTGAAAATCATAGCCAAAATTCCTGGAAAACTTATATTTTTGTTAAAGTAGGTAAAAATGTATGATTTTACATGCATACTAATTATATAAAAGATTGACTTACAACTACTTTAAAATGTTTTAGTTGATCATGGTAGTAATATTAGTTTAATGTAGTAGTAATAATAAGTAAACAAATACGAGTAGAAATAAAACTATAAAAACTATAGAGAATAGTGTAAAAACTGAAATAAAACTATAAAAGAAATAAAACGGAAATAAGTAATAAATAAAACTTCTACCGTGTTCTGTTCAACCTAGCTTAAACTACTCTCTCCTAACCTAAACTAATTAACCTATCTTCCTCTAATATAAACTAAAGTATTAATCAAAAATATAATGAAAAGGTATTTGTTTGAACTTTATACTATTCTCTATGCTCCCCGTCTCTTGCTTTCTCATTGTCAATCCTCCTCTGTGGTTGTAGTTGTCTCGTAGTGCCCTCATGGCTCTTGGGTTCTTTAACCCTGTTCATCTGGTGGTCATCGAGGTTAAACATTGGCCGTTTCTGATCTCTAGTAAATTTAAATCGGTAGTTTTGCTGGGTTCCCAGGCATATTGGCGTTTCTTTGAGCGGGTGGATGCTGCCGCTATATAAGCTATCCGTTCTTGTCCCATCTCCTGTAAAGGTATTCCTTATTCCGACTTTTATCCAGTTATTCATTCCTCCATCCTTGCCCGTTGGCAGGGTTGTTGGTGTTCTGTAGTTGGTAACAAGGTGCGTACTCTCGAACACGGCTCTAGCAAGGTTGCGGAATGGCCATACTCGAACTCACGGTCACTTAATGGAGCGCCACCCTGCTCCTTATTGTCCGAATTTCGTTGTCTCTCTTGTACTCTTGCATATCCTTCTTGAATGTCCTGACTTCCAGGACGTGCGTGTTGTCGTGAAGGAAAGCTAAATCTTAATATATTGATATTTAATTGAATTGAATTACACAAAGGGCCACCTTATATTTTTACTGAAAAGGGAAACAGATAAATACTGCAATAAAAGGAACCGAGATGCAAGTGCGTGTGGATAATGTAATCAAGAACTATTTGTTGAATATTAATGGACTGTAAAAATAATTATTATTCAAGAGTTAAACCTTCCCAAACTTCACTATTGGGGGTTAATACTAGAAGCTGAATTACTCCTAGTACACTTTATCGAGGCTGGTTCTTTCTTGAAAGAACTTCGTAAGATTTACTAAGAAATATAATTTGTATAAGTATTCAATAAGTTGGTTAATAACAAGAGCATATTATAGTAAATGCTAAACAAGAAAATTGTCCCTATCTAAAGTTCATATGGCTATAAGAAATATGATTACCTCACGTAAATGAAATATGAATAGTCGAGATTTAATAATATCTCTAATTTTATAAGTAATGAATAAATCAATGTAATATCAGCCGCTTAGCTGTAACCGTGAACGGGAGAGTGGTTGGGCAACGGCGTTATCTAGAACCTGATGGAACACGTGACTCGCTAGCGTGGCATGGGAATTTCTCAGCTCTGGCTGCCTCAACACATGCTGGAAACCCAATATGGTGTAAAAATTGTTTACACACAGTAAGTTATATCATTTTGGATTACTAGAAGGGCCAAACTGAGTTCACTGGGAACGTACTTGTAGTTAGAGGTCCCCTCACTGTCTGACTCGTTGTCGCCGTGAGGGGGCTTGGTGGGCAGCTGCTGGAGTGTGATGCTCCATGGGTCAGTCCTGTGTCCTTTTGCAGCCTTATGCACCTGCTGCTGTCTTCACCAATTTTGCCAGACTCCTTTTCCTCGTGTTTCTCGTATTGGCATCCTTGGTGATATTTAGCGCCCTCTGATTATCCCGCACATTTGATGGTGCTACATAGCCTTCCCGGTTTGGTGCCTTCTTTTGATAATTACTTACTTTCTCCCCCCCTCTTCTCCTATTAAATTGTCATTTCCTGCCGACCTTTTACCTGTTTTGATTATTCTTTCGACCTTTTGTTTTGACGTCCGGGTGTTTGAGGAGGCATACTCTTGCATCCGTAGAACTGTAGTACCCAACGTCGAGAGCGAGGGGAACCTTTTATTGTCAATCCTCCTTTCGTCACTGAACTCGCTCTCGACGGACTCACGGTTCTTAAGGTGGCGTTTGTGGGGCGTATACTCACGACGCACCCCTGGAGGGTGGGGGCCGGCAAGATCGGCGATAGCTTCTTGTTGGGTGTCCTGCCTCTAATTGTGGCTCCATGGTGGGTGTGGGGCACATTCGTGAATGAAAGTTTCCCTCGTTTTCATGGCTGATAATGTTTCCCCTGTACTTTCTCAGGCTCGTGGGGTGGGCGACCAAGCCCCCGAGTCGGACTGTGTTGGAAGACCAGGTCCTGTAGCCCCTGCTGCATTGGGCCCCGACGACCTGACTACTCCCCTCAGCTCCCCTCCCTCCTCTGCGGTAGGGTCGATTCCCCAGTGGTGACCACCTCGTCCCCTGGCACAGCTTTGTCTCTCATTGTGACTACTGCGCCTTTTTTCCCCATGAACTCCAGGGGTTCTCAACGCCGTTCCCGCCACAGCCGCACTCGCACGATCCCTTCCCGTAATAATACTTACAACGCCTTGTTTGGTCCCGCTACGTGGGCTAAATACTTTGATCTCCACCATCTGGATTCTACTCCTGACGATTTCTCCCTCCATAAACACCTTATTGATTCAGTAGATGCCTGTTACTTTTAACTCCACCAGTTACGGTATGCGTGTCGTCGCTCCTGCTCCTCAGGATGCAGCTACTCGGTTAGCCGCTTTGTCCTGCATTGGAGAGACCCCCTGTTCGGGTCTCCAAGAACGCTCGGTTAAATGCCAGTGTTGGCACTGTTCTCCTCCCACACCATGTCGCAACTGGTGTTCGGGACTTCAAAGATTACCATGAGGATATTAAACATATCCTCGAAGCCCAAGGCCATAATGTCCTCCAGGTGGACACGTTTACTCGACCCCCTCGTGGTCGTCGCCGTCAGCCCCTTAGAGTTGTAAAAATCACCTTTGATAGTAGGGCCCTTCCGCCCTATATTATTCTTGCTGGTGCCAGATGCTCCGTTCAGGAGTACATTCCCTCTCCTAGACTATGCAATAAGTGTTGGAAGTTCGACCACGGTGTCCTCAAATGCACCAGTACTGTGTATCTGTGTCCCTTGTGTGGGGACGATAGTCATTCTAAGTCAGAGTGCACTTCTCCCCAGGCTCACTGCCTCAATTACGGTGAAGCCCACCCTACCTTCTCACGCTCGTGTATGTACTACAAACTCGATGAAGCCGTCCTCAACTTGAAGCACCGTGATCGTCTGTCTTTTCCTGAAGCAAGACGCGAAGTTCGTCGTCTCACCCCTTTCGCGGGCGTCTCCTATGCTCGTGTGTTGCGTTCTACCTCTCCTCGTCCTTCTCGTCTTCCTCAGTCTCACAACCGTTTCCAGGCCTTAAACCCGACCACACCCACCACCACCTCCCCTATTCCTTTGCCACCTGTCCCAGATGGTCTCCCTCCCGGTTCTCCATCTGGGATTTCCTCCCTACCCAGTCGCCATATCTCATTTGTCTTCTTCCCCATCTCCCCCCACTCTTTCTTCCTGACCCTCCCCCCAGTCTCTTGACCGACATCCATCATCTTCCCAGCATTCTTCGTGTTGTTCGCTCTCGTTCCTCTTCTCCTGCTGAGACAATTGAGTCTGTGGCCCGGTACGTTGTTACTGGAACGCCTGTCTCTTCGAGTTAGAAACGTAAGCCTGGCTCCTCTCCTTCTTCCTCTCTGGCGGGTAAGAAGGTTTCGCTTTCTTCCTCACCCCCTCCCTCTGACTCTGTCACTACATCCCCTCCCATTTCAGTAGTCGAAACCCCTGTCTCTGATATGGAGGTTTCTTCCGCCCCTGATTCCCTCTCTGTTGCTGCCCTTCCTGAGGTGCACGCCCTGATTTCTGCCCCCCCCCCTTCCTCCAGCTGTCCTTGCCTGCCTTTCTCAGTTGTCTCCTCCTCCTCCGGCCCCCGTCAGTCCGCCTCTGGTCTGTTCTCTCGCTCCCTTCCCTCCATCCTTACTAAGTTTACCCATGCCCCCTAACCCTGATTTTTCCGACACTGATCCTGAGATTCTTTAATAAACTGTGCTCCTCTTTACCTTTATTTCTTTCTTGTTCTCTGTTACTGTCCTTTCTCTTTGATAATGTCTATTCTTCAGTAGAATATTCGTGGATTTTATGCCAACTTCCATGAACTCCAAATTACACAGTTTACACAGTGTTTGTCTCCAGGAACCGATGCATGGTGCTCGTCCTGGTCACTTTCGTGGCTATTCCTTTTTCTTCCCCCCCATCCCCCAGCTCTTGCTGTGGCCCATAACTCTACTGCTCTCTTAATTCGTTCTGATATTCCCTTCGTCCCCCTACTTCTTCCGTCCCCTATCCATTGTTCTGCTGCCCGTATTTTTGTGGGTAAATGGTATACGGTCTGTTCCATTTATCTCCCTCCAAATGTCCCTCTTTCCCTTTCTGATCTTAAGGACCACCTGGACTCCTTGCCAGAACCGGTGCTCCTTTTGGGTGATTTCAACTGTCGACATTCCCGCTGGGGTGATGTTCTGACAAACACCCGAGGCCGTCTTCTCGAACCGTTCGTCCTCGCTTCTTCTCTATCTCTTCTGAATTCTGGTGAGCCCACTCATGTAGACTCGAACTCGCACCCTTTCCTGTCTTGATCTTTCTCTCTGCTCGTCGTCCCTTTACTTAGATTTCACGTGGCAGGTTCTTGATGACCTCCATAACAGTGATCATTTCCCCATCCTCGTTTCCTTTTTCTCTTTCCACACTCCCCTTTCTTTCCCTCGGTGGCAGTTTGCCAAGGCTGACTGGTGCCTATTCACCATCCGTGCTACTCTCTCTGACCTCTCCTCTCTGCCTCTTCCTCGCGCCCTCCTCCTCTCTTATGAAACTGTCTTCAACGCTGCCCTCAGCTCTATCCCTCGCTCTTCCTCCCGGGAAACACGGAAGTGTGTTCCCTGGTGGAATGCGGACTGTACTCGGGCTGTCCGCTGTAAGCGTGCAGTCTGGAAAAAACATCGCCGCCGGCAGATGGCCGATTCTTTTATTCTGTTTCAGAAGGCAAGTGCGTTGGTCCGTAGGACCATCTGTACTGCTAAACGTGAGAGTTGGAAATCTTATGTTTCCACCATTACGTCCGATACTCCTCTACTGCAGATCTGGAAGAAGATTTGCAAGATTGAGGGCAAGTTCGTTCCAGATGTCTCGCTGGTTCTCCACCTCCGTGGGACTCTTGTGGCGGATCCAGTGAAGGTCGCGGCCGTACTGGGTTCCCACTTTTCTTCTGTTAGCTCTGGTTCTCATCTTCAATTCTTCCTTCTTCGTAAGCCTGTTCTTGAATCTTATCCTTTAGATTTCACACTCATCTCCGCCTTCCCTATAACGATCCTTTCTCCCTTACTGAACTTCAGTTTGCCCTGACCCTCTGCGGATCTACGGCAGCGAGCTCGGATGACGTTCATTATGAGATGCTTCGCCATCTCCCTCCGTGCACGTTTGAGTATTTACTGAATCTGTATAACCAGGTCTGGGAGTCGTCGTCCGTCCCTGAGGACTGGCTCGATGCCATTGTACTCCCTATTCGGAAACTAGGGTCTCTCGGTACGTCCCCTAAGGACTTCCGCCCTATTGCTCTCACGAGTTGAGTTTGCAAGCTGTTTGAGCGTATGGTAAATGTCCGTCTGATGTGGTTCTTGGAACACCATCACCACCTCTCTCCTTCTCAATTTGGTTTTCGCAAGTGCCGCAGCACGACTGATGTCCTGGTGATCTTGGAGGTCTATATTCGTACTGCTTTTGCTGCGAAGACCTCCGTTGTTGCTGTCTTTTTTGACCTGGAAAAGGCTTATGACACGACTTGGAGATACCATATTCTGTCCCAACTTCGTTCTTTTGGCCTTCGTGGTAATCTCCCTCTCTTCCTTCTAAGCTCTCTCTCTCGTCGTACCTTTCGCGTCAGGCTTGGTGCCACTCTCTCTGCCTCTTTTCGGCAGTATGAAGGTGTGCCCCAAGGTAGTGTTCCGAGTACTACTCTTTCTGGTTGCCCTCAATGGTCTCCTTTCCTCCCTTTCTTCTGGCATCTTCTCCGCTCTTTATGTTGATCTTACTCTTTGCTGTCGAGGTGATGATTCCTCTCCTTCAACGGCGGTTTCAACTTGAAATTGATGCCGTATCATCTTGGGCCACTGATCATGGCTTCAAGCTTTCTACTACTAAGGCTTGTGCCATGACTTTTACTCTGAAGCGGGTCGTTCTTCGTCCCTCTTTGTCACTTTGTACTCAAGGGGATGACCATAAAGTTTCCACGAAGCTTTTGGGGTTATTCTTTGACACTCGTTTGTCTTGGTCGCCCCATGTCTCTTACCTCCGTGTTGAATGCTCTAAAGCCCTTAACCTACTTAAGGTTTTGTCCCATACTTCTCTGCGAGCGGATAGGCGCACGCTCCTCTATTGGTACTCTTCTCTCGTCCTGTCTAAACTCGATTATGGTTGCCCTGCATAGTCTTCTGCTTCTCCTCCTACTCTTCGCCGTCTTGATCCTTTGCACCATACTGGGTTGCGCCTCGGCTCTGGTGCTTTTCGTTCAACTCCTTCCCTCAGCTTGTACGCTGACACTGGCTTTGTCTCTCCAGGATCGCTAGTCATACTTCAACTGCATGGCATATCAAACAAATACCTTTCCATTATATTTTTTCAATAACATTATATTAGAGGAAGAAAGTTTAGGTTACGAGAGTAGTTTAAACTAGGTTTAGCTAGGATGAACAGAACAGGTTTTTTTTGTATTATTTATTACTTATCTTACTATTGTATTACTTATTTTTATATATAGTTATTTCAGTGTTTATACTCTTTATTCTGTATAGTTTTTATAGTTATTTCTACTCGTCTTTGTTTACTTATCACCACTACATTTAACTAATACTACCATGATGCCTAGGTAATCAACTAAAACATTTTAAAGTTATAAATCAATCTTTTATATCATTAGTATGCATGTAAAAAAACTTTTTTTACCTATTTAAAAAAATCTTTATTCCAGGAATTTTGGCCATGAGATTATATATATATATATTTGGTCTCCAGACGGGTCTTGGATGTGAAGGAACAGGTACGAGTATTCTGGGTGAACATTGACGGTATGAAAGTTAACCATTAAAAAAGGCTGCAATAAATACTTCCTGAAATCGTCACTCATGATGATCATAAAGTTCCTGGCGGAGATCATTTCCACCCCATACTAAGCAGCAATTTTACTAGTCCTGAAATGCAGATGAATACTTCATTCAGTCCAGTAACTGAACTTTGACCCATTAATTTGACGATTCGTTACCTAAACATTGACACCGAGGTTGCGAGTTACTCTTCTTAGAGGTTGAAACCAGTAGCGGTTCCCAAGGTATATCAGATTCATGAGTCAAGTCTGACACAGTTAATTGGTAGAAAGGCATCCTGGGGGCATACCTGGGCAGAGAATTGCCCATGCCAGGAGGAAACGGACTGGAGGAAGTAGAACGTGATGCATTATGGAAGTCGGGTTCTTCTGCCAGTAGTCCAGGACACTGGAGCTCTTCTTCAAAGTCCAACTCCAATGATGCGGTGTCTGGCAACAGCTGCTGTCTGTAAATATAAAAAATCAATAAGTGTTATGAAAACAAATAACCAATGGTAATAAAGTGCTCAAAGTATTAAAACTAGCATACTGTCATGACCTCATGAACCCAGCATCGCTGGCCAACCAAATCCTGGCCAATTTCAAGCAAGAGTCTAGGGGAAGTAACAGAAACGGCTGGTTACAAGAACACTAGGGGCATATAATTAGGTCCTCGTAAAACTACATATACATAACTGATGCACTAAAGCTGATGCTCTCTTTCTGACGAGAGTAACACATAGCTTTACGAGTAGTCCCATACAACAGTGATCACTAGTGTCAACTCCACTAGCAAATCGGGTATCTATTTAGTGACAAACTGTCAACTATCAAATCAGTTAATACCTAACAAATCAATATTGAATCACTATCATATCAGTAGCGGCTTTAATATAGGTATAACTAACACCAGTCTCCAACCTGGCGTAATGGTACACTATCCTACATAACAGTTTTGAAGGGTGACCCATAAAAAGTAAGTAATTATCAATAGAGGGCAGCAAACCGGGAAGGCTATGTAGCACCAACAAATGTGCAGCATAATCAGAGGGTGCTAAATATCGCCAAGGATGCCAATACGCGAACAAAAACGCACAAGGCGAACGATATCAAAAGTACCCGAGTCGCCAAGAATTCTATCGAGGGACAAGCAGCCGCGGGGGACGGTCAGAAAATAAGACACGCTCGTCCTGGAAGTCGAGACATTCAACAAGGATATGTACGACCATAAGATGGGAAAATGCAATTTGGACAATAAGGAGCAGGGCGGCACTCCATTAAGTGACCGTGAGTTAAACGGGTATGGCCAATACGTAACCTAGCCAGAGCCGTTTCCCACGCCGGTTACGGTGGCAGGAGGAAGGCCACTGGGACACACGACTTAAGAGTACGCAGTTTGTTACCAACAACAAAAGACCAACAACTCTGCCATTGGGCAAGGATGGAGGCATGAATAACTGGGTAAAAGTCGGAATAAGGAACACCTTTATGGGAGATGGGATAAGTGCGAATAGCATACTTAGCGGCAGCATCCCCACGCTCATTTAAAGACACCCCAACATGACTGGGAACCCAGCAAAACGCAACCGACTCAAATTTACTAGATAAGAAACAGCCAATGTTGAATCTATGACCACAGGGTGGACTGGATTAAAGGACCCTAAAGCCATGAGGGCACTACGAGAGTCAACTACTACCACGAAGGAGGATTGCCCCCGGGAAAGCAAGAGATGAAGAGCAGAGAGAATAGAGTTCTGCCCACACCGTCAGCAGACTTTGACCCGTCGGTGAAGATGGGAACGGAGTGGGAGTGAGAAGAAAAGTGCTCAAGGAAGAGGCGTTTCAGAACTGTAGGAGGGGTAAAAGCTTTAGTGATGCGGGTCAGAAGTACAAAATTTGGGAAGGGGGACCCTCCACGGGGGCAAGGAGGGAACAATACGCAGAGAAACATTAGCAAGACGAGCCGAAAGAGAATCTTGTAAGCGAGACAAACTGACAGAAAAAGGAAGGTGGTGAAGAGGAACAGGAACTACAGGAGGGGTAAAAGTCAAAGCACGATAGAGGCGAGAGTGAGGATGCTGTAAGGATCGCGCAGGATAGCGAAGACTGTAGCGATCACGGCGATCCTAGAGACACAAAGCCAGTGTCAGCATACAAGCTGAGGGTAGGAGTTGAACGAAAAGCACCAGAGCCGAGGCGCAACCCAGTATGGTGCAAAGGATCAAGACGGCGAAGAGTAGAAGGAGAAGTAGAAGAGTAGGCAGGGCAACCATAATCGAGTTTAGACAGGACGAGAGAGGAATGCAAATAGAGGAGCGTGCGCCTATCCGCTCACCAAGAAGTATGGGACAAAACCTCAAGTAGGTTAAGGGCCTTAGAGCATTCAATACGGAGGTAAGATACATGGGGAGACCAAGACAAACGAGTGTCAAAGAATAACCCCAAAAGCTTCGTGGAAACTGTACTCGAGGGGATGACCATAAAGTTACAGAGGGACGAAGAACGACCCGCTTCCGAGTAAAAGTCATGGCACAAGTCTTAGTACTAGAGAACTTTAAGCCCTGATTGGTGGCCCAAGATGACATGGCATCAATCGCAAGTTGAAGCCGCCGTTGAAGGAGAGGCGACAGCAAAGAGACCAAAGGCGATCATCACCTCGACAGCAAAGAGACCAAAGAGATCATCAACATAAAGACCAAAGATGATCCCAGAAGGAAGGGAGACCATTGAGGGCAACCAGAAAATTAATAGTACTCAGAACACTACCTTGGGGCACACCTTCATACTGCGGAAAAAGAGGCAGAGACAGTGGCACCAAGCCTGACGCGAAAGGTACGACGAGAGAGAGAAAGCTTTGAAGGAAGAGAGGGAGATTACCACGAAAGCCAAAAGAACGAACAGAATATGGTATCTCCAAGTCGTGTCATAAGCCTTTTCCAGGTCAAAAAGGACAGCAACAGCAGAGGTCTTCGCAGCAAAAGCAGTACGAATATAGACCTCCAAGATCACCAGGACATCAGTCGTGCTGCGGCACTTGCGAAAACCAAATTGAGAAGGAGAGAGGTGGTGATGGTGTTCCAAGAACACCATCAGACGGACATTTACCATACGCTCAAACAGTTTGCAAACACAACTTTTGAGACCAATAGGGCGGAAGTCCTTAGGGGACGTACCGAGAGACCCTAGTTTCCGAATAGGGAGTACAACGGCATCGAGCCAGTCTTCAGGGACGGACGACGACTCCCAAACCTGGTTATACAGATTCAGTAAATACTGAAACGTGCACGGAGGGAGATGGCGAAGCATCTCAATGAACTTCATCCGAGCCCACTGCCGTAGATCCGCAGAGGGCCAGGGCAGACTGAAGTTCAGTAAGGGAGAAAGGATCGTTATAGGGAAGGCGGAGACTAATGGAAATCTAAAGGATCAGATTCAAGAACAGGCTTACGAAGAGGGAAGGATTGAGGAAGACGAGAACCAGAGCTAACAGAAGAAAAGTGGGAACCCAGTTCGGCCGCGACCTTCCGTAGGACTCTTGTGGCGGATCCATTGAGGTGGAGAACCGGCGAGACATCTGGAACGAACTTGCCCGCAATCTTGCGGATCTTCCAGATCTGCGGTAAAGGAGTATCGGATGTAATGGTGGAAACAAGATTTCCAGCTCACACGTTTAGCAGTACAGATGGTCCTACGGGCCACCGCACTTGCCTTCCGAAACAGAAAAGAATCGGCCATCTGCCGGCGGTGGTGTTTTTTCCAGGCTGCACACTTACAGCCCGAGCACAGTCCGCATTCCACCATGGAACACACTTCTGTGTGCCCCGGGAGGAAGAGCGAGGGATAGAGCCGAGGGCAGCGTTGAAGACCGTCATAAAAAGGAGGAGGGCACGAGGAAGAGGCAGAGAGGAGAGGTCAGAGTAGCACGGAGGGTGAATAGGCACCAGTCAGCCTTGGCATACTGCCACCTAGGGAATTAAAGGCGAGGGTGGAAAGAAAGGAAACGAGGATGGGGAAATGATCACTTATGGAGGTCATCAAGAACCTGCCACGTGAAATCTAAGTAAAGGGACGACGAGCAGAAAGATCAAGACAGGAAAGGGTGAGAGTGCGAGAGTCCACATGAGTGGGCTCACCAGAATTCAGAAGAGAAGAATCGAGGACGAACGGTTCGAGAAGACGGCCTCGGGTGTTTGTCAGAACATTACCCCAGAGGGAATGTCGACAGTTGAAATCACCCAAAAGGAGCACCGGTTTTGGCAAGGTGTTCAGGAGGTGCTTAAGATCAGGAAGGGAAAGAGGGACATTTGGAGGGAGATAAATGGAACAGACCGTATACCATTTACCCACAAAAATACGGGCAGCAGAACAATGGATAGGGGACGGAAGAAGTAGGGGGACGAAGGGAATATCAGAAAGAATTAAGAGAGCAGTAGAGTTATGGGCCACAGCAAGAGCAGGGGGGAGGGGGGGGGGGGGGGGAGAAAGAAAGGAATAGCCACGAAAGTGACCAGGACGAGCACCAAGCATTGGTTCCTGGAGACAAACACAAAGTGGTGTAAACTGTGCAATTAGAAGTTGGAGTTCATGGAAGTTGGCATAAAATCCACGAATATTCCACTGAAAAATAGACATTATCAAAGAGAAAGGACAGTAACAGAACAAGAAATAAAGGTAAAGAGGAACACAGTTTATTAAAGAATCTCAGGATCAGGGTCGGCAAAAATCAGGGAGTGCACCTCAGGATGCGCAGCGGAAGAAACCTCCATATCAGAGACAGGGGGGTTCGACTACTGAAATGGGAGAGGGATGTAGTGACAGGGAGGGGGGGGGGGGTCAGGAAGAAAGCGAAACCTTACCCGCCGGAGAGGAGCCAGGCTTACGTTTCTGACTAAAGAGAAAGGCGTTCCAGTAACAATGTACCAGGCGACAGACTATGGTTTCAGCAGGACAAGAGGAACGAGAGCAAACACGAAGATTGCTGGGAGGATGATGGATATCAGCCTGGACAGACAGGTGGCGTGGAGGGTCAAGAGACTGGGGGGGGAGGGTCGGGAAGAAAGAGTGGGGGGAAATGGGGGAAGAAGACAAAGGAGATATGGTGGACTGGGTAGGAAGGGAGGAAATTCCAGATGGAGAACCGGGAGGGAGATTATCTGGGACAGGAGGCAAAGGAATAGGGGAGGAGGTGGTGGGTGTGGTCGGGTTTAAGGCCTGGAAACGGTGGCGAGACTGAGGAAGACGGGAAGGACGAGGAGAGATAGAACGCAACACGCGAGCATAGGAGATGCCCGCGAAAGGGGCGAGACGAACTTCGCGTCTTTATTTAGGAAAAGACAGACGATCACTGTGATTCAAGTTGAGGACGGCTTCCTCGAGTTTGTAGTGCATACACGAGCGTGAGAAGGTAGCGTGGGCTTCACCGCAATTGAGGCAGCGAGCCTGGGGAGAAGTGCACTCTGACTTAGAATGACTATCGTCCCCACACAAGGGACACAGATACATAGTACCGGTGTATTTGAGGACACCGTGGCCGAACTTCCAACACTTATTGCATAGTCTAGGAGAGGGAATGTACTCCTGAACGGAGCATCTGGCACCAGCAAGAATAATGTAGGGCGGAAGGGCCCTACTATCAAAGGGGATTTTTACAACTCTAAGGGGCTGACGGCGACGACCACGAGCGGGGTCGAGTAAACGTGTCCACCTGGGAGGACATAATGGCCTTGGGCTTCGAGGATGTTTAATATCCTCATGGCAATCTTTGAGGTCCCGAACACCAGTTACAACATGGTGTGGGAGGAGAATAGTGCCAACACTGGCATTTAACAGAGCGTTCTTTGAGACCCGAACAGGGGTCTCTCCAATGCAGGACAAAGCGGCTAACCGAGTAGCTGCATCCTGAGGAGCAGGAGCGACGACACGCATACCGTAACTGGTGGAGTTAAAAGTAACAGAGGCATCTACTGAATCAACAAGGCGTTTATGGAGGGAGAAATCGTCAGGAGTAGAATCCAGATGGTGGAGATCAAAGTATTTAGCCCACGTAACAGGACCAAACAAGGCGTTGTAAGTACTATTACGGGAAGGGATCGTGCGAGTGCGGCTGTGGCGGGAACGGCGTTGAGAACCCTCAGAGTTCGTGGGGGTAAAAAGCGCAGTAGTCACAATGAGAGACGGAGCCGTGCCAGCGGACGAGGTGGTCACTACTGGGGGCTGGGGACGCGACCCTACCGCAGAGGAGGGAGGGGAGCCGAGGGGAGTAGTCAGGTCGTCGGGGCCCAATGCAGCAGGGGCTACAGGGCCTGGTCTTCCAACACAGTCCGACTCGGGGGCTTGGTCGCCCACACCACGAGCCTGAGGAAGTACAAGGGAAACATTATCAGCCATGAAAACGAGGGTAAACTTTCATTCACGAATGTGCCCCCACACCCACCATGGAGCCACAATTAGAGGCAGGACACCCAACAACAAGAAGCTATCGCCGATCATGCCGGGGCCCACCCCAGGGGTGCGTCGTGAGTATACGCCCCACAAACGCCACCTTAAGAACAGCGAGTCCGTCGAGAGCGGGTTCAGTGACGAAAGGAGGATTGACAATAAAAGGGTCCCCTCGCTCTCGACGTTGGGTACTACAGTTCTACGGCTGCAAGAGTATGCCTCCCGAAACACCCGGGCGTCAAAACAAAAAGGTAGAAAGAATAATCAAAACAGGCAAAAGGTCGGCAGGAAACGACAATTTGTTAGAAGAGGGGGGGGGGGGGGGGGGAGAAAAATGAAACACGAGGAAAATGAAAAAGAGGTCTGGCAACATTGGTAAAGGCAGCAGCAGGAGCATAAGGCTGTAAAAGGACAGACCCCATGGAGCATCACACTCCAGCAGCTGTCCACCAAGCCCCCTCACGGCGACAACGAGCCAGACAGTGAGGGGGTGAGCCATAAAAAGTGGGCAAAAGAACCAGTTACGCTCTAACACAATCACAGACCATGTGACCTTCTTAATACTAGTATACTGATCAATATAGCATTACTCTCGGACACTTAACATTAAGAATTAAATACACAATAATATACAACCAGAGGACTAGACGTGTGACGTCTGCCTCTCTGGGGAACCAGGGAAGTAGTGACCGGCCAGCGGCCTGGACGGCCGAGAATGATTGTTGCCAACATGGCAAGTCACTCCACCCTTCGTTCCACTAAGAACAGAATAACACAGTGAGCATATTTACAATAAGTTCATACACACGTACATAATAGAATATATTCTATATGCAGCACTGCAAGGTATTTAATCATATACGTCGATATGTGTGAAAACACAAGTAGTCATTTGTATATACAAGTGGTACACCTGCTGGAGACGTTTACCAAGAGTCAGGGGGGGGGGGGGAGAGTGGAGGAGTTCCAGCAGTTAGGCGCTCACCGGTTGTTTGACCTATTTACCGCATATTTATACCTTCAATATATGTATGTATGAACCTAAACATCTGTTATTCTGTACGATAATGTGTTTATAAGAGTAAGCTTACGAAAATATAGTCACTGAGCTTATGACCTCCACATACACCAACACCAATATTTACATGACGTATGTGGGGTCATAACACATGCATATATAAATATATTGTGTTATTACTCATTTGTAGCTACAGAAAGAGAACTGTTCCATTCACCTAGGGCCAAATTCACAAAAGCACTTACGCAAGCACTTACGAACCTGTACATCTTTCCTCAATCTTTGACGGCTTTGGTTACATTTATTAAACATTTTACAAGCATGAAAACTTCCCATTCAACTGTTGTTATTGTTATGAACAGCCTACTGGTGCTTCGGAGCTCATTAACTGTTTAATAATTGGAAATAAAGCCGCCACAAATTGTGAAAAGATGTAGAGGTTCGTAAGTGCTTACGTAAGTGTTTTCGTGAATCTGGCCCCTGGACTGTACGGGTCTCGAACCGTGGACCCCACGTGTGTGAGGCACCATCGACTTGGCTATGAGTAGTCTTAAAACGGAAAGTTTTGTTCCTTTTTTTCCGTTTGATGTGGAAGTCAGACGTTCCCACTGGTGGCAAGCTATAACTAGGGAATCACTATTCTGCTGGGCTGGACGGTAGAGCGATGTCCTCGCTTCATGCAGGTTTGTGTTCAATCCCCGATCGTCCAATTTGATGGACACGATTCATCTTCCCTGTCCCATCATAAATCCTCATCCTGACCCATTCCAAGGGCTATATCCCGTCCCAGTAGTACAGTCAGGTTCATTCTCGACGCACAATTGAGAATTCTAGGGTTCGAATACCCAGCCCGTCCTCCAAACAAAGATCCAAAAGTAATTCCATGCACCTACCAAACCCCCTGTTTATGAATGAAAAATTGTTTACACACAACTCACAACTGATGACGTTCGAACACTTCCGGAAGAAGTGCTTCAGTGACGAATTTTGTTCGAACCACAACACTGTAAATGCTTCACCCACGTACTACAAATACCAGCCCGTCCTCCAAACAAAGATCCAAAAGTGATTCCATGCACCCGCCAAACCCCCTGTTTATGAATGAAAAGCGGTTTACACACGATTCACAACTGCTGACGTCTGAACATATCCGGAACAAGTGTTTCACTGACGAATTTTGTTCGAACCACAACGCTGTAAATGCTTCATCCACGTCCTACAAATACAAATAATCACCAACAGAACCTAAACACCTGACCTAACCTAACCTATGCCTATTTATACACAATATGCTAATATATTATAATATTAATTTATATTTGAGAAAATTCCCGTTTTGAATGAACAGCATGTTAAAATATATGATTGCGTCTGTGGGGTTGACCACTGAATGTAATGGACTTGAGTCGAGGACGGGTTGAAATACAAATAATCACCAACAAACCTAAACACCTAACCTATGCCTATATATGACATATATACTAATATATTATAATATTAATTTGTATTTGTGAAAATTCCTGTTTTGAATGAACAGCATGTAAAAAATTATGAATACGTCTGTAGGGTCGACCGCTGGATGGAATAGACTTGAGTCGAGTACGGGTTGCGCATACCGGGCAGGAGAGAATTAAAAGGCTGGGCACATTTCCTTTTACCTAATGCGTCTGTTCACCTAGCAGTGAGTAGGTACTCAGGAGATAGTCAGCTTGTTATGGGGTTGCATCCTGGGGGGGGGGGGTCAGTAATTCGGCCTTGGAGGGGGGAGGGGCCATAAGTCTACCGTGTATGAATACATTCTGGCTTCTTGTCCCCGGACAAAATGAATTATTAATTATACAGTCCTAATGGCTTGGCACTTTCCCCTGATAATTCCCTCCCTCTAGGTATGAGTAGTTTGAGGAGTCGTTTGCTGCTTTAGTTCTTTTCTCTCTGTGAATCTTGAAGTGGGAGTTGCGTGGTGACCACCGGCCAGGTCGGACGTTCCTGAGGTCTCTCTCCGCTTCTGGCTCGTGTTTACGTTGGGTGATTGCTGGTTTGCCCTGCTGGTGGTGGTTTGCCACTGACAGGGTGACGTTTGTCTTAGCCATGGGGACTTCTCGCCCTCCAGTGAAGAGGGACATTGTCGGCTGGTCTGGCATTTACGGTGCCGGTGGACCATTCGTCAGTGAAATAGAGAGAAATCCGAAATATTTTTTCTCCTATACAAAATCAAGATCAAAAACCACATCTAGTATCGGGCCCCTGCGAAAGGGAGATGGAACTTACACCGATGACAACAAAGAAATGAGCGAGTTACTGAGGAAGCAGTACGACTCTCTTTTTTTCAGCGAACCATTAAACGCACTAAAGATTGATAACCCAAATGAATTTTTCATGGATATTATACCAACATCAAATCATATATCAGACGTCGCCCTATCCCACTAGATTTTGAAGAAGCCATAAACAGTATGCCTATGCACTCTGCACCAGGCCCGGATTCTTGGAACTCCATATTCATCAAGAACTGTAAAAAACCACTATCGCAGGCCCTTCACATTCTGTGGAGACAAGGCCTAGATACTGGCGTTATCCCTGACATACTAAAAACAGCAGAGATAGCACCACTCCATAAAGGAGGAAATAAGGCAGAGGCAAAAAATTACAGACCGATAGCACTAACATCGCACATCATAAAAATTTTTGAGAGAGTGCTAAGAAGTAATATCACAAAATACATAGAATCACAGTATCTCCATAACCCCGGACAACGTGGTTTCAGAACAGGGCGCTCTTGCCTGTCACAGTTGCTGGACCACTATGATATGGCATTAGATGCTATGGAAGACAAACAAAACGTTGATGTAATTTACACAGATTTCGCAAAAGCTTTTGATAAATGTGACCAACTAATGAAAAAAGAACACTGCTTGGAAAACCTCACAAATCCAGCTCCGAACATCATCCTGCTTGGGGACTTTAACCTACGGCACCTGAAATGGAAGCACCTGGCTAATACAGTAATATCAGAAAGAATACCAGGAAGTAGCCTAAATGAACAGGCACATGCAAATGACCTGCTACGGATGTGCGACAGGTTTGCCTTAAACCAGCAAATAGTAGAACCAACTAGGAAGGAGAACACGCTGGACCTCATTTTCACTAATAATGATGAATTGATCAGGAACATAATGATTACAAATACCTGTTACTCAGATCACAACTTAATTGAAGTTATGACAACCATGGGGAGTAGACCTTCAAAACCAGTCCAGATTCACGGTGGAGGAGATTTCAGCAAATTCAACTTCAATAATAAACAGATAAACTGGGAGCAAATAAACCAGGACTTCACAGAAATAAACTGGGAAGAACAGCTAGAAAATGCAAACCTGAACCAGTGCCTGGAAAAAATAAGCTCAGTAGCACTAGAAATATGTTCAAACCGCATACCTCTAAGAAAAAAGAGGAAGAGATGCAGATTGGAACGGGAACGTCGTTCCCTATACAGGCGAAGAAAGCGAATCGCGGAACAACTTGAGAGTCGCACCCTATCTCAAGAACGGCGAAGAAGGTTAGGTAGAGAAATAGAAACAATTGAACGGAAGCTACAAGAATCATACAAAACCCAGGAGAGGCAAAGAGAGCAAAAGGCCATCAGTGAAATAGAAAGAAATCCGAAATATTTTTTCTCCTATGCAAAATCAAGATCAAAAACCACATCTAGTATCGGGCCCCTGCGAAAGGGAGATGGAACTTTCACCGATGACAACAAAGAAATGAACGAGCTACTGAGGACGCAGTACGACTCTGTTTTCAGCGAGCCATTAAACACACTAAAGATTGATAACCCAAATGAATTTTTCATGGATACGATACCAATATCAAATCATATATCAGACGTCACCCTATTCCCACTGGATTTTGAAGAAGCCATAAACAGTATGCCTATGCACTCTGCACCAGGCCCGGATTCTTGGAACTCCATATTCATAAAGAACTGTAAAAAAACACTATCGCAGGCCCTCCACATTCTGTGGAGACAAAGCCTAGATACTGGCGTTATTCCTGATATACTAAAAACAGCAGAGATAGCACCACTTCATAAAGGAGGAAATAAGGCAGAGGCAAAAAATTACAGACCGATAGCGCTAACATCGCACATCATAAAAATTTTTGAGAGAGTGCTAAGAAGTAAAATCACAATACATGGAATCACAGAAACTCCATAACCCCGGACAACATGGTTTCAGAACAGGGCGCTCTTGCCTGTCGCAGTTGCTGGACCACTATGATATGGCATTAGATGCTATGGAAGGCAAACATATCGCGGATGTAATTTACACAGATTTCGCAAAAGCTTTTGATAAATGTGACCATGGTGTTATTGCACATAAAATGCGTTCAAAAGGAATTACCGGGAAAATAGGCAGATGGATCTACAATTTCCTGACCAACAGAACCCAATGTGTAATAGTCAACAAAATAAAATCCAGCCCATCAACCGTGAAGAGCTCAGTCCCCCAGGGTACTGTGCTTGCTCCAGTACTTTTTCTCATCCTCATTTCGGACATAGACAAGAACACAACCTATAGCACTGTATCATCCTTTGCAGATGACACTAGGATCTTCATGAGAGTAGGCAACATAGAGGACACGGCGAACCTCCAGTCAGATGTAGATCAGGTCTTTCTATGGGCTACAGAAAATAATATGGTGTTTAACGAAGATAAGTTCCAGCTCATGCGCTATGGAAAAAATGAAAATATAAAAACGGAAACCACGTACAAAACTCAGGCAAATCATAACATAGAACGAAAAGGCAATGTAAAGGATCTGGGTGTACTCATGTCGGAAGACCTTACCTTTAAAGAACACAATAAAGTAGCCGTCACAACTGCAAGAAAATTGACAGGTTGGATAACAAGAACTTTTCACACTAGAGATGCTATACCGATGATGATACTTTTCAAAACGCTTGTGCTCTTTAGAGTGGAGTACTGCTGCACAATGACAGCACCTTTCAAAGCTGGAGAAATTACTGAACTGGAGAGCGTGCAGAGATCCTTTACTGCTAGAATCCACTCAGTAAAACATCTAAACTATTGGGACCGACTAAAGAGCCTAAAACTGTACTCCCTTGAGCGCAGGCGGGAGAGGTACATAATAATTTACACGTGGAAAATATTAGAGGGGCTGGTCCCAAACCTGCACACAGAAATAACATCACATGAGACCAGAAGACATGGCAGGATGTGCAGAATACCCCCGTTGAAAAACAGAGGTGCAACTAGTACTCTGAGAGAGAACTATATCAACATCAGAGGTCCGAGACTGTTCAACACGCTTCCACTACACATAAGGGGCTTTACTGGCCGACCCCTCACAGTGTTCAAGAGAGAACTGGATAAGCACCTCCAAAGGATACCTGATCAACCAGGCTGTGACTCGTACGTCAGCCTGGTTGATCAGTCCGGCAACCAGGAGGCATGGTCGACGACCGGGCCACGGGGACGCTAAGCCCCGGAAGCACCTCAAGGTAACCTCAAGGTATGGTGTTATTGCACATAAAATGCGTTCAAAAGGAATTACAGGGATAATAGGCAGATAGATCTACAATTTCCTGACTAACAGAACCCAATGTGTAATAGTCAACAAAATAAAATCCAGCCCATCAACCGAGAAGAGCTCAGTCCCCCAGGGTACTGTGCTTGCTCCAATACTTTTTCTCATCCTCATATCGGACATAGACAAGAACACAACCTATAGCACTGTATCATCCTTTGCAGATGACACTAGGATTTTCATGAGAGTTGGCAACATAGAGGACACGGCAAACCTCCAATCAGATGTAGATCAGGTCTTTCTATGGGCTACAGAAAATAATATGGTGTTTAACGAGGATAAGTTCCAGCTCATGCGCCACGGAAAAATTGAAAATATAAAAACGGAAATCACGTACAGAACTCGGGCAAATCATAACATAGAACGAAAAGGCAATGTAAAGGATTTGGGTGTACTCATGTCGGAAGACCTTACCTTTAAAGAACACAATAAAATAGCCGTCACAACTGCAAGAAAAATGACAGGTTGGATAACAAGAACTTTTCACGCTAGAGATGCTATACCGATGATACTTTTCAAAATGTTTGTGCTCTCTAGAGTGGAGTACTGCTGCACAATGACAGCACCTTTCAAAGCTGGAGAAATTGCTGACCTGGAGAGCGTGCAGAGATCCTTTACTGCTAGAATCCACTCAGTAAAACATCTAAATTACTGGGACCGACTAAAGAGACTAAATCTGTACTCGAGATACATAATATATGATACAGAGATACAGGCGGGAGAGATACATAATAATTTACATGTGGAAAATAATTGAGGGGCTGGTCCCAAACCTGCACACAGAAATAACATCACATGAGACCAGAAGACATGGCAGGATGTGCAGAATACCCCCGTTGAAAAGCAGAGGTGCAACAGGTACTCTGAGAGAGAACTCTATCAACATCAGAGGCCCGAGACTGTTCAACACGCTTCCACTACACATAAGGGGCATAACTGGCCGACCCCTCACAGTGTTCAAGAGAGAACTGGATAAGCACCTCCAAAGGATACCTGATCAACCAGGCTGTGACTCATATGTCAGGCTGCGAGCAGCCGCGTCTAACAGCCTGGTTGATCAGTCCAGCAACCAGGAGGCCTGGTCGACGACCGGGCCGCGGGGACGCTAAGCCCCGGAAGCACCTCAAGGTAACCTCAAGGTAAGGTTGGTTGGTGTCGCCCTGGTGGACGTGCTTCATGTGCAGCTGTCGGACCTGGTGGGCATCCAGCTGCTTCAGG
The DNA here is from genome assembly GCF_040958095.1 of Procambarus clarkii. Classification (NCBI taxonomy): domain Eukaryota; kingdom Metazoa; phylum Arthropoda; class Malacostraca; order Decapoda; family Cambaridae; genus Procambarus; species Procambarus clarkii. The sequence goes on from NC_091179.1 coordinate 24,817,205, forward strand.
GCAATCGTGCTGTGGTCAAGTTCCACCTCCAGGCTGCCTTTCAGGCGTTTCTCGAGCGGTGTGAGGGGGCGTGTTTACCCTCTCCCTGATACTGCTGGTTCTGTTAAGGTGGTGAATCTTAGTGTCACCTTGACGTCTGTGGCGGTGCATGGTGTCCCCTTCGAATTTCAGGACGACTTCTTGACCTGTTTTGAACGATTTGGGACAATGTTAAGTGTTTGTTGGAACAAGGTCCTTGCCGGGCACTGTGTTGGTATGCTTGACAGCTCCCGCACCCTGACGATGTCGCTGAAGTGTAGTGTCCTGTCGTCGATGTCCGTGTTGGGTTACACGCTCCGCTGCCAGTACCGGGGTCAACCGGACACCTGTTATCGGTGTGGTCACGAGGGTCATCTGGCTGCAGCGTGCGACGTGGGAGCGACTGGTCGGGTGCATGTTCTTCGTGCGGAGGATTTTCCGCCCCTGTTGCGTTCAGACGGTTCTGAAGACGGAGTGAGTGCTGTGCCTGAGGCGCCTGATTGCCTGTCTGCTGCTCCGCCTGTTGGGGCGAGTTCTACGGCCTGTGGGACACGTCTGGTGACTGCTGTGGCCCCTGGGGTTGTTGAGCGGGTGTGTGTGTGAGTGTTGGGCCGTTGCCTGAGCTGCGTGTCGTGCAGGATGTCCCAGTGGAGGTTCATGTCCCGCTCCCCGCCTGTGGTTGTAATACCGGCTCCCGGGGACGCGGTGCCTGCCGTGCCTGTGTGTGTTGGCGACTGTAGTTCTGCTCTTTCCATCCCTTTGCAGAAGCGTGCGCGTCGGTGCTCTGAGGCTGTTTCTCTGGATGATGTGGACAGTGTGGGTGATGTGGCCTCTGTGGACTCTTCAGACGGTGCGGGTGTGACCTGTGTGGATGTAAAGATGGTGGCTGTGCCTGCAGAGGGGCCTGCTGGGAGTGATGTGGTGTGGCCTGTCTCGAAACGTTCTCTGCGGGCTCGGAGTGTCTCCCCTTTGTGGTGTGCCTTGGGAGGTGGTGGAGTATGATACTCTGGCGTCCCCCACCGTGGATGATGGTGCTGTGAGGGGCTCCGAAGTTGCTACCTGTGCCCCCCCCCCTCCTGCGTCACCTGCTGTTGGATCTCCGCAGTGGGGGTGTTGCCCCTGATGATCGGGACCTCGTCGTGGTGTTGCGGAAAGATGTGCGCCGGGGGGCCTCGGCTCCTGTGCCCTGTGGTGGGGTCGATGCCGCGCCTGCATCCCCTGCAGTGTCGTGGGTGAAGGAGTTTGTTTATAGGGTGCCGGATAAGATGTCTCAGCTGAGGGCACCGCCTGGTGGCCGGCTGCCCGATGACTTGTGGGTGATTTGGGAAGCGTACTGCTTGCGCTTTCCGATATACAAGTTCCCGGAGAAATATTAGTTAACGTCTTGCACGCACCGCTACGCCGTGCGTGGTTTCAGCTGCCGCCGTGCACTCGACACCCCGCCCTACAGTGCGAGGAGTCTCCCTCTAACGTCCACCTCTGTTTCCGTCGCCACTGTTCTCTCTACGGCCCGCCACATCCAACACTTTTGACTTTCTTCTCCTCCTTAACGTCTACGCGTTTCCCTACATTTGTCCTGGTGCAGTCATCGGGAGGGTAAACCCTTCATGCAAACTGCACCTATTCTCAAGAAGAAGAAGAAGAATCTTGAAGTTATCTTCATTGCTTTGCTTACTTTCTGGATGTTTTCTTGATTAAGGTAGTCATAACAATTCCCTGCTTCCTGTGCCTCTGTGAGGGGCGCCAGGTTCTGGCTCCGGTCCCTACTGGACCATTTACGATTCTAAGGATGATGTGACTCATCTGTGTGGAGCTATTTCAGCGAACTTAATTCCGTGAGCTACCATTCTGCCCCCTCCAGAAAATTTAAAAGTTCAATATTCAAAGTTCAAATTTCAATCCTTCAATCTAAGTACATAGGTATGACGTCGACCAAGCTGACGAGGCGTTTGACCTGTCATCTTCAATCCGGTGCCCCCCAGAAATTCCATGAGGCAAGCCCATGACATCACCCTAACAAGAGAAAAGTTGAGTAAAACCACTTGCACTTCTGCAAACGGCAACCGGCTATTCAGACAAAGGCCTTCCTATAGACGTAATCTTTGCCAAAGCTTTTCACAAGGTAACACATGAGAGACTGGCAACGAAATTACAGTCACATGGAATAAATGAGAGAATACTGGAATGGATAAAACAATGGTTAAAACGTCGAAAACAAAGAGTTGTGTTAAATGGGAATGAATCTGACTGGGGAAATGTGCTAAGTGGGGTGCCACAGGGGTCCATTTTGGGGCCAACCCTATATGTCATATACATTAATGAAATACATGAGAATATTACAAACCACATCATCAAATTTGCATATGACACAAAGATCTATGGTAAAGTGGGAAGTGAAAGTGATATTGATATTGAGACCTTTCAATGAGATCTACATAAACTCCACAAATGGTCAGGTAACTGGCGTATGCTTTTTACTCTCGATAAATGCAAGACCTTGCATATGAGGCATAACAATCCACGTCACCACTACCAGATTAGTAGCACTATCTTACAACTGATAGATGAAGTAAAGACCTTGGAGTCAGAATCCATCATTCACTATAAGTTGCACAACAAGGGGGTGCGGAAGTAAAAAAAAAAAAAAAAAGAAAAACAAACTGGGAATAATCAAGCGTACCTTTGATGACCAGACCACACACTAGAAGTTGAAGGGACGACGACGTTTCGGTCCGTCCTGGACCATTCTCAAGTCGATATGTGTAGTCTCTCAAGTCTCAAGTCTCACATATCGACTTGAGAATGGTCCAGGACGGACCGAAACGTCGTCCTCCCTTCAACTTTTAGTGTGTGGTCTGGTCAACATATTTCAGCCACGTTATTGTGACTCATCGCCTGCATAAGCGTACCTTTACCTTCGAGGAAAAGATAGTAGTTGTTCAGTTGATATGTCTGTGTTGCGTCTCCATGCCTGTATACTGGCATGGAGACTCATCTTCAGAAAAACATAACTGCCTTGGAGAAGGTGCAACACGGGCAACAAAAATCATACCAGAGCTCTCTCATATCGGACATCTCTGGTATCAGGAACGGTTGAAGGCCACTAGGCTAACAATACAAACCATGCATGACAGAGCGGATCTCATAGAAACCTTCAAAATACTAAACAGTTTGGACGATGTCGCTTCGTATAGTTTCTTCAAACGGTCAGATGTAACACGAACGGGGAACAACGGGTTCAAACTCAAGCCACAATGTTGGACAGAAAACAGGAGATGCTTTTTAACCCATAAGGTATTAAACCCGTAGAACCGCATACCCACCGAAGCCGTAAACGCTAAAACTCTGCTGGGTTTTAAAATACAGCTAGGAAAGATCACCAGGGCAAATAGGGGAACATTTGACATACCGCCAGCTTCCTGTCCTCGTCGAGGCCACAAGTATTAGTGGCCCTCAGGTAATTTAAATTAAAGTACCTAGGTGGTTTGAGTGAGGGTGTGGTTTCTCATTGTAATGGAATTGATCAGAGGAGATGAACCGAACCATTAGGTGTTAGGAAACGTGCCAATTCTTTTCTGCCCTGTCCAGGATTCGAACCCGGAATTCCCATTTGTGAATCAAGAACGAACCCAACTGTAATACCAAAGTTGCTATGTCCCGTGTATTGTCTCCTTCCATATATCTGTATGCTCCTTGATGATACGCTAATCATATCTTGAGTGTATTTCAGTTCTAAAGATATGATAAGGCATATTTTTTGTACGGTCCCAAACGGGTTATAATTATATTATTCATATGTAATACTCACTTTGTTAATTTAACCACCATATCCTTGTGAATGTCTCCACTTGAAGATGACCACTCGTAATGTAACCAATCTCCCTTTTAATCTGTCTAATTACTTGTGACAAAACACTAATTAACTCAAAGTGGCAAGAATTATCACCTTGAAACAGGGTTGAGGAAGATTGTGGTGTGTATCTGTGTGGGATAAATCCCCACAGACGCTTACAGTGACCTGGTCAGGTTGTGTGCATCATACTCCTGCAACGGAGCAACCAGTCTGGTAACTATACCTGTGTTCTTATCCTGAAACACTGCTGCCTCAACACCCTTATATATATATATATATATATATATATATATATATATATATATATATATATATATATATATATATATATATATATATATATATATATATATATATATATATATATACAGGAAGGTACATTGGCTTTATGAGAGTACATACCATTGACGTTTTTACATTCTTGTAAAGCCACTAACACGCATAGCCTTTCGGCCAGGTCCTTAATGTAACAGATAATTTTAAGTATGTAATTTGTAGCAAAATTGAAAATTTTTAAGAGGTACATGGTAAGAAAGTGCGAAGAAAATTACTAGGTACATTATAGTAAAATTTGACGATTATCAACAGGTGCATTGTAACATAATTTGTTTCTAGTTTCTAATACATTGTAGTAAAATGTGCGTTCAACATAACCACCACGATATAAGATGATATCAGTGAATACAGCGGTGAAGTTGTATGCCTTAGGCACATATACTGGGGGAGTGAGTAGCACAAGCTACTGTGCGAGTTTAAGGCACTAGGTAAGAAACTGTGAGGATCAAATTAGATATTTTTTTGTTTTATTTTTGAATAAGGCTTAGGTTGGACAGCTTTTTAATTCGTTAAGGAGTGAGTTCCATAGACTAGTTCCCTTTATTTACATAAGTGTGTCTACATAGATTTAGTTTGACTCTGGGGATATCAAAGTGATATTTATTTCTGGTGTGACGATTATGGGTTCTACACATCTGTCAATTTAGGAACTATTAAGGCAGTTCCTAAATTAACATGAAGGCAGATCTGCCGTGATCCGTTAATGCTTAGCATGTTTAAGGATTTAAACAGAGGGGCTGCGAGTGAGGGAGATATACTACTGTTAATGGTAGAGTTGGGGAGATTATATCATTGATGGCTACATATTGGTGTCTGTCACTAAGACAGGATCGAATATATTTCAGGTTAAGGCCTCAGATTCCATAATGGTGAAGTTTAAGTAAGAGATATTTATTGCTACCAGTATCAAAGGCCATTCTCAGGTCAATGAAGAGTACAATTAAGAACACACTTTTGGCAAGGGCTGCATAGATTATATCAAGCAAACTAATAATTGCATCATTAGTACACTTTTGGGAGAGGAAGCCAAATTAACAGGGACTTAGTATGTTGAATTTTACGAGGTAGGAGTAGAGCATTTCGTAAATGCATTTTTCAAATATTTTTTATAATTTAGATTTGATATTGATCTATAATTGTTTATGTCTGCCGTATCGCCTCCTGTATGAACTAGCGTTATTTGTGTTATTTTTAAGGATATAAGGGGAAGGTATGACACTGCCAGTGTTGTGGCAGTAGTATTACTGCCACAACACAGCTGCCACAACACAGCTGCCACAACACAGCTGCTACAACACTGCTACCACAACACAGCTGCCACAACACAGCTACCACAACACAGCTACCACAACACAGCTGCCACAACACAGCTGCCACAACACTGCTACCACAACACAGCTGCCACAACACAGCTACCACAACACAGCTGCCACAACACAACTACCACAACACAGCTACAACAACACAGCTGCCACCACACAGCTACCACAACACTGCTACCACAACACAGCTGCCACCACACAGCTACCACAACACAGCTACCACAACACAGCTGCCACAACACAACTACAACAACACAGCTGCCACCACACAGCTACCACAACACTGCTACAACAACACAGCTGCCACCACACAGCTGCCACAACACAGCTACAACAACACAGCTGCCACAACACAGCTACCACAACACAGCTACAACAACACAGCTGCCACCACACAGCTGCCACAACACAGCTACAACAACACAGCTGCCACAACACTGCTACCACAACACAGCTGCCACAACACAGCTACCACAACACAGCTGCCACAACACAACTACCACAACACAGCTACAACAACACAGCTGCCACAACACAGCTACAACAACACAGCTACAACAACACAGCTGCCACCACACAGCTACCGCAACACAGCTACAACAACACAGCTGCCACAACACAACTACCACAACACAGCTACCACAACACTGCTGCCACAACACAGCTACCACAACACAGCTACCACAACACTGCTACCACAACACAGCTACCACAACACAGCTACCACAACACAGCTGCCACAACACAACTACAACAACACAGCTGCCACCACACAGCTACCACAACACACCTACAACAACACAGCTGCCACAACACACCTACAACAACACAGCTGCCACAACACAGCTGCCACAACACAGCTGCCACAACACAGCTGCCACAACACAACTACAACAACACAGCTGCAACCACACAGCTACCACAACACAGCTGCCACAACACAGCTACCACAACACAGCTGCCACAACACAGCTGCCACAACACTGCTGCCACAACACAGCTGCCACAACACAGCTGCCACAACACAGCTGCCACAACTCAGCTGCCACAACACAGCTGCCACAACACAGCTGCCACAACACAGCTGCCACAACACAGCTGCCACAACACAGCTGCCACAACACAGCTGCCACAACACTGCTGCCACAACACAGCTGCCACAACACAGCTGCCACAACACAGCTGCCACAACTCAGCTGCCACAACACAGCTGCCACAACACAGCTGCCACAACACAGCTGCCACAACACAGCTGCCACAACACAGCTGCCACAACACTGCTACCACCACACAGCTACCACAACACAGCTACCACAACACAGCTGCCACAACACAGCTACCACAACACAGCTACCACCACACAGCTACCACAACACAGCTGCCACAACACAGCTACCACAACACAGCTGCCACAACACAGCTACCACAACACAGCTACCACCACACAGCTACCACAACACAGCTGCCACAACACAGCTACCACAACACAGCTGCCACAACACAGCTACCACAACACAGCTGCCACAACACTGCTACCACCACACAGCTACCACAACACAGCTACCACAACACTGCTACCACAACACAGCTACAACAACACAGCTACCACCACACAGCTGCCACAACACAGCTACCAGTGTGACTGTTTACACCTCGCATTAAGATGTGAATGAATGTCTCCTGGACCTGTTTAATATGAGTGCAATAGACCTGCTGTGTTTCCCACTTACGGTGTCAAGCCCTAATAACTCAGACACAAATATTCCCTCACTTCTATTCAGCTGCATAAGCTGAGCCTGCAAACACAGGGCAGCGTTTAGGAGCCTAAACACAATAACATTCAACATGATTTACATCTCATATGTCAGGTGAGTAATAGAGTCTAAAGTAAACATTATTAAAATATAGAGGTTTGCCACACGATTACTTCCAAAATTGATGAGGTTGAGATACCAACATAGACTGAAAATAACTAAACTAAATTGAACTGGATGAAAGGAGGAATAGAGGGGGACATGATCCAGACGTATATAGTACATAAGGAAATCGATGAAGTAGAAGATGAAGTAGAACCAGGTGGTGTACCGGGGAGGTGCTAGCATCCTCACCAGGGTGTACCGGGGTGGTGCTAGCATCCTCACCAGGGTGTACCGGGGTGGTGCTAGCATCCTCACCAGGGTGTACCGGGGTGGTGCTAGCATCCTCACCAGGGTGTACCGGGGTGGTGCTAGCATCCTCACCAGGGTGTACCGGGGTGGTGCTAGCATCCTCACCAGGGTGTAGCGGGGTGGTGCTAGCATCCTCACCAGGGTGTACCGGGGAGGTGCTAGCATCCTCACCAGGGTGTACCGGGGTGGTGCTAGCACGCTCACCAGGGTGTACCGGGGAGGTGCTAGCATCCTCACCAGGGTGTACCGGGGTGGTGCTAGCACGCTCACCAGGGTGTACCGGGGAGGTGCTAGCACGCTCACCAGGGTGTACCGGGGTGGTGCTAGCACGCATATATAGTGCTAACTTCAGTGATTTATATAAGTTGATGAAAACAGCCTAATACACATTCTTTACATTTTACCTCGTATCGTTGTGTTCGCAGGTCGAGTGCAGGAGATGTGACGGAGAGCGCCCAGGAGAGACGAAGCCCAGTGTGCGAGGTGCGAGAGAGGAGCAGGGTCCGGTCACAGAGGGGCCGATGACATACTACTGTCATCTGTAAACCCAACGAGAATAGATGGAAAATGACGGGTGTCACAAGGCAAGAGTCGAGTGCCCAGACCGCGGACCAGAAGATAACCAGCGATGAAAGTAATATTGAAACCTGTGAGAAATGTGATACAGATAACAATCTGTCTTGTGAAAATTGTAAGATAAAGAGGAATGAAGGGGAGTTAGATGAATGTTTTCCAAAAAATGACGAGATGCAGTGTCCGGATGGCGGGAAAGATCCAGGGGCGCAGTTGTGCGCTCCCAACACGCCCTTAACTCGACCACATGAAGCAGCCTCAGAAGGCAGCTGTGCTACTAACCGAGGAAATGTTTTCCCTGATGAAAAGCAAACGTTAACCAATTTAGACGTGGCAGAGAAGTCAACAGGTGGTATGGTAGTGCCTGACGGAGGCTGGGGATGGTTGGTGGCACTCGGCAGTTTCATTATCTCGGTAAGTTTCAGTGCCATGTACTCACTTGCATATAGGACATAAATTTGCCATGACTGACCCCCTTGCTGTCCTAATTTGCGAATATTTACATGGGTATTGTTGAAGAAAATGTCCTGGTTAATCTGGGCCTTCAACCTGATGTCTACTGCACTGAAGAATGATGATATAGTATCGAAGGGAATGCTTGGTTATACTTGGTGATACTTGGGGGGTGGACAGTAAAGGTAAACCGCCTCTCCTGGATTTAACAGTCTGGGAAAGGAATGATGGCTTCCGCACTCCTCCTCTCTGTACCAAGGGTACTAACAAGATAGACGTAATAACTATAACTCTCATCCCCCAGATGTTGGCGCTGTCTCTTGCTCCATGCTTCGGAATTTTATTCTCCGGCTTCCTGCTGGATCTGAACACTCCTTCTGCTACCACCAGCTGGATATTCAACATCCAGTGGCTCATCTGGCACTTGATGGGACCCCTCGTCCGTCCCCTGGCGAAGGAGTTCGGCTGGAGAAGGATTGGTTACTTGGGAGGCTTGCTTGTCTCTTCTTCAATTATTATCTCTGCGTTCTCGCCCTCAGCGCAGTTTCTCTTCTTCTCCTATTCTCTTCTGAGTGGTGAGTTGGTTTGCTTCTTGTTGGATTAGTTTAACTGTATTTTCATCTAAATATTCTAACCAAAATATGCAAAAAAGTAATGAATAAATGCTTCACTGAATAGGTACTTCTACCACTCCTAGACTTTACATCGCTGGTGACTTGATCTTTTACTCAAGTCAATATTTGATGAGATAATATAATCTTTTCTTCTGTTTTGTTTAAACAATTTCAGCTAAAAAAGTCATCCACACTTCCGTGGAAATAAACATTCCATTCACCTGGGCTGTAGGAGATTCGAACCCTGGACCCCACGCGTGTGAGGCCCAAGCTCTATCGACCGAGCTATTCTACTACTACTCGATAACTCGGTCGATAGAGCTTCGGGCTCACACACGTGGGGTCCGCGGATCCAGTCTCCTACAGCCTAGGTAAATGAAACGTCAGTTATTTCCACCTTATTTCTTAATGCACATTTCTTTGTGCAGCGTTTCATAAAGATGTTCATAAAAAAAATAACCTAAATAATAATAACAAATATAATAATAATAAATGTAATAATAATAAATATAATAATAATAAATGTAATAATAAAAACAAAAATGAGCAGAAGAAATAAGACAAGTTGGATCATAAATACACGTGTAGCTCTCAGGAGCACTGCAGTGTTGCCAGACGAGGCTCCCGGACACGCGTCATCGACCACATATTCAAGACATAATTGTTAATGCATTTTTCCCCTAACACAGGTATCGGTGGAGGGCTTGTCTGTAGCGTAAGCTTTATCACGCTTCCTATGTATTTTGACCGTCGACGAGGCCTGTCCAACACTTTCCTGGTGGTCGGGATCTGCGCGGGACAGACCGCCAATCCTCCGTTAGTACGCTACTTACTTGCTCAGTATACCTTTAAAGGAGCAGCTCTCATATTGGGCGGAATTATGATGAATTGCTTAGTGGCAGTTACTTTGTTCCAGCCGGTAAAGTGGCACATGAAGCCACGACGAGGAAAGACAGATCCTCCACAGGAAGGACTCGCCCTTCTGAAGCCTCAAACTGAAAGCTCGGGTCATAGGGAGTGTGTGATTGTATCTTCTCTAGTGGTTGATGAAGAGCGTCCCAACGAGAAATCAGAATCAGCAAGTGCCAAGGGTGACGAGAGACTCAGGCCAGCACCTGCTGATGGCCACCGTGAGAGTCATAGTTCCTTGAACATAGTCATGTCAGGAGATGTTGCGTTTGGGGTATTTATTTCAAGTACTGAATCTCTCGGGTCAGTTGACAGACAAATAGATCATACATCTTTGGGTTGCATGTTAAGACTGAAAGGATTGATTATGCGTGTGACAGAAACATTATTGGCAGATATGGTTGTTCTTCGGTCATATCGTGCTCTTATTATTTCCTTTGGAAACTTGTTTTCCCTGAGCAGCTATTTCAACTTTGTAATGATGGTACCCTTTGCGATGCGAGCTGCCGGCCACAGCCTCGAGGACGCTGCTTGGTGCATCTCTGTGATGGGTTTCTGCAACCTGGTGACCCGTCTAGTCATCTCTCCCCTGGCCGACTGGAAGAGATTCAACATGCGACTGTGCGCCCTCTTCGGCTACGCTATTATGACAATTGCAATATTTGGTAAAACAACTCTTGTCTTATTTGTTTATGTGTGCTGACCTGTTTACATATTAATGACATAAATTAACTAACGTTGATACTAAAATGTAAATCATGTTTGCTGTTAATTTGTGAATATATACAAGTAACATTCTCTTCTGTCTTCTTCATCTGCCCCAAGCCTAATAACTTGTAATTGTGTCTACTGTCTTTCCGTTCACGGCTTGGTCACGTAGCCTGATGCAAGGCTTGGTCACGTAGCCTGATGCAAGGCTTGGTCACGTAGCCTGATGCAAGGCTTGGTCACGTAGCCTGATGCAAGGCTTGGTCACGTAGCCTGATGCAAGGCTTGGTCACGTAGCCTGATGCAAGGCTTGGTCACGTAGCCTGATGCAAGGCTTGGTCACGTAGCCTGATGCGAGGCTTGGTCACGTAGCCTGATGCGAGGCATGTCCACGTAGCCTGATGCGAGGCTTGGTCACGTAGCCTGGTTCGAGGCATGTCCACGTGTTACTGGCTTAGCACCAGTGTGCGTAGTGAGTGTTTGGTTTAAATTTAGTAACATTTACTGAAGACGCATTTTAACACTTATTTAACATTAAATTTACTGAAGATGCAAAATAAGGTTAGGAATAAATTCTGAGAACATCAGTAAAAGATATAATAGGCTTTAACAATGGACGAAAGACCGGAAGATGCAGTTTAATGCTGACAAATATAGGAGTCTTAGCGTAAGAAATTTGAATGAAAAATAACTGAATATCAGCTCAATAACATTGGAATTGCATAATTAGAATACGAAAAAGAATTAGGAATTATGATAATTGGGGATCATAATAAATCAACAGATAAATATTCGAAATAAAGCAATTAAAATTATGGGATACAGTTATATATTTACTTGATAGGGTACCCAGTGGTGCCCGAATCGACACAATAAAAGAGTAAAGTTGTGCGATTAGAGTGTAGGGAGCCCCTAGAACACACATAGTTGTGTCATTTAAGTGTAAGGAGCCTCTGGAACACAAATAGTTGTGCCACTAAAGTGTAAGGAGCCCCTAGAACACACATAGTTGTGCCATTTAAGTGTAAGGAGCCTCTGAAACACAAATAGTTGTGCCATTTAAGTGTAAGGAGCCTCTGGAACACACATAGTTGTGCCACTAAAGTGTAAGGAGCCTCTGGAACACACATAGTTGTGCCATTTAAGTGTAAGGAGCCTCTGGAACACAAATAGTTGTGTCATTTAAGTGTAAGGAGCCTCTGGAACACAAATAGTTGTGTCATTTAAGTGTAAGGAGCCTCTGGAACACAAATAGTTGTGTCATTTAAGTGTAAGGAGCCTCTGGAACACAAATAGTTGTGCCATTTAAGTGTAAGGAGCCTCTGGAACACAAATAGTTGTGTCATTTAAGTGTAAGGAGCCTCTGAAACACAAATAGTTGTGTCATTTAAGTGTAAGGAGCCTCTGAAACACAAATAGTTGTGTCATTTAAGTGTAAGGAGCCTCTGAAACACAAATAGTTGTGTCATTTAAGTGTAGGGAGCCCCTAACTCGTAAATCTGGTATCAGAACATATGTTTAGCATGTTGGGATTTGGGTGATTATGTGATACATTCTCATAATGACACTAACATGAACAGCGTTTTGGCAAGTATTAAAGCTAACAAGGAAGTTCAGGTTAGCATTGAGAATTTGCAGTGATTTGTAAGTTACAAGATAAACTGTCAATCTTAAGCAATTAAATAAAACTAGTGACAGAATAGACAATGATTAATTGCAGTAGTTTGAGAGTTAACAATTAGTCACATAGTGGATAATGTATGCATCATTAGTAATAAGGACAAGGACGATAATGAGAAATTATATACCGATCACGGTGTTATATGTTTATATGGTACAGTACATATTTTTGATAATGTACTTTAAAAGTACAACATCCACGCCACCCCACCCCATAGGTGGGGGGGGGGGGGGTTAGTAGCACAAGGTAGGGTACTGTGGCGAGCAAATTAGATCCCTTTATTTCACTTTTGCAAAAAGTATAGGGTGAGCAATTTTTTACAGCATTATGAATGGGGTTCATACGTCAGGTCTCTATTAACGTCAAACCCATAGTTCTATCTGGCGTGATGTTCACGGGTCCTGATACATCCATCTTGGAAGAAGCTTTCTAAGTGCACAAAACATTACATAATGTGTGGAGTATGTGTATGTTTATCATACATAGATTTTTGAAGGGGACTTCTGTGTCGTCCCCATCTGGACCTGTGTCGTCCCCATCTGGACCTGTGTCGTCCCCATCTGGACCTGTGTCGTCCCCATCTGGTCCTGTGTCGTCACCATCTGGATCTGTGTCGTCCCCATCTGGACCTCTGTTTCGTCCCCATCTGGACCTGTGTCGTCACCATCTGGACTTGTGTCGTCCCCATCTGGACCTGTGTCGTCCCCATCTTGACTTGTGTCGTCCCCATCTGGATCTGTGTCGTCCCCATCTGGACCTGTGTCGTCCCCATTCTGGATCTGTGTCGTCCCCATCTGGATCTGTGTCATCCCCATCTGGACCTGTGTCGTCCCCATCTGGACCTGTGTCGTCCCCATCTGGACCTGTGTCGTCCCCATCTGGATCTGTGTCGTCCCCATCTGGATCTGTGTTGTCCCCATCTGGACCTGTGTCGTCCCCATCTGGACCTGTGTCGTCCCCATCTGGACCTGTGTCGTCACCATCTGGATCTGTATCGTCCCCATCTGGACCTGTGTCGTCCCCATCTGGATCTGTGTCGTCCCCATCTGGATCTGTGTCGTCCCCATCTGGACCTGTTTCGTCCCCATCTGGACCTGTGTCGTCCCCATCTGGTCCTGTGTCGTCCCCATCTGGATCTGTGTCGTCCCCATCTGGACCTCTGTTTCGTCCCCATCTGGACCTGTGTCGTCCCCATCTGGATCTGTGTCGTCCCCATCTGGATCTGTGTCGTCCCCATCTGGACCTGTGTCGTCCCCATCTGGATCTGTGTCGTCCCCATCTGGATCTGTGTTGTCCCCATCTGGACCTGTGTCGTCCCCGTCTACACCTCTGCGTCGTCCTTGTCTGGAGCGCACATTTCACTATAAACCTAATCTATTCTTTACTCTTCTGAACGACAGTTTAAGGGATTAATAGATTGAAACATATAAAGGTTGTAGACAATGAAACTGAAATTGAAATATCTATTTATGGCTTGGGAGCAGTACAATATACAGGTGCATACACTGATGAGAAGGGACAACTAGCCGTGTGTGACTGTGACCACAGTGAGGTAATGACTGTTGCCTGCCTTCCACAGTGTTCCCTTTCCTGAGGACCGTCACGCTGGCAGCTGTAGCCATGGCTGTCTTTGGCTTCGGTCTTGGTTCTGCCGTCACTCTGAATAATTTATTAATTATAAAGTTTATGGGTGTAGAAAAGCAGCCAGCGACGTTCGGGGTCACCAGCTTAATAACTGGGTTTGGTTTTCCTATCTTCGGCTCACTCACAGGTATTTATTTCAAGTTATGTAAGTAAGTTTGTACATATTTACATGTTTCAAAATGATAATAAAACTGTTTAAGGAGTATGAGAACGCCCAGTATCAATATTGTTGCGTAATTGAGCGTTGCATATTGTACCATATTGTACAGGGTTCATCCGTGACGCGAGCGGAAGCTACGCTATAAGTTTATGGGTTTTGGCCGCCATAATGTCTACCGCCATCGTCCTCTGGCTCATGATGCCCGCGGCCGTCGCCTGCGACCTCAGACGAAGCCACCAAGCCACTCGAGCCACTGCTCGAGTCTGACCGCCGTGCAAGGTCAACAGGAACACCTAGAGTCTGACCCTCTGGCAAGGTTAACAGAAGAACATACAGTTTAACCCTCTGGTGATATTTTGACAATATATGATGGCTATCAAACACTTTCGTAATCGTAACAACGGGGAAATTTTTTCCAGATAAAAGACTAAATAAAGGAAAGCCAAATATGTATGGTAAAATAAAATGGAACGAAATATAATACTTCCCTGTCAATTTCTTGCTCGGAGACTAGAATTAAAATAGTTTGAAAAACTATTTAAAATTATAATTTTAATGCTATTAGAACTAAAGGGTCCGTTGGCTTATGCTAAGATGCATAATTTTATTCTAAATCAAACATACAAATATATATTCAACCTACGCTTTAATTTAAACAATTCAGCACTCCCACGTCAATAATATTACCCGAAAATCTGTTCCATAATTCTGCAATACAAATCAGTATTTACCAGTCTTTTATAAATCTAAATTTATCAAATTTGTCTATATTGTTTCGTGTTCTGTATGTTGACATATTAGCACCTTATTAACATTCCCTTCTATTACAAGTATTATTGTTTGGTCTCGACTTACACCCAGTAGAGAACTAGCAGTAATATAATGTAATATAAATCATTGCAGCTCACAAGTATTCATGTTATCTATGAGTTGGTCGCTAGGCTAGGCTAGGCTAGGCTAAGCTAGGGCTAGGCTAGAGATGCGGCAACTCGAGAGAACGGGCTAGTCTGATGTACCAAAAACGGCAGCGGTTGACGTGATGTCCTGTTTATCAATCCTCGGGTGGGTTAGGTTCGGTCAATTTAGTACAACAATCTAGCGATGTTGGAAAGGCTCGGGAGAACGTGCAGAGTCTACGGGTGCACAGGCACGACTTGATTCTACACACAAGTGTATTTTTTTGTATTAACACATTAGGTACATCTGCATTTGTGCAGCTACCTAATGCTGCACAAATAGACTATATGAAGGGGAGTACAGTGTGTCAAAAAGCTAGCTACGTGATGCTAAAAATCCCCATCACACAGGATGGTTAGTCATACAGAGGCATGTGATCAGCAGTCTGCACTGGCAGACTCTGGGTGCATTATGAGGATATCATGAACACAAGAGTGAATATGGTAGCAGCGATACTAAAATTCCCCATCTCGCAGGATGGTTAGTAATACAGGGCCATATGTTCAGTACTCTGCACTGACAAATTTTGGGTGCAATACGAGGATATCCTCAAGAAAACGCGAGTGAATGAAGTCATTGCAAAGTTCCAAGTACCTCATGCCAACTGGTCTAATAACTGGGCATTCGGTGATGTAGTGCGGGAGATCATGCCCCAGTTATTGCTCACAGAGTTTGCACCTGGAGTGCTCAGGATTGGGAGATCCGTCACCTGTAGCCACCTGCCACAGGTAACGGTAACCCAACCTGATCCTTGCAACCACTGTGTCGCACAGTCTGGTGGACGTCTTGTGCTGCCCATAAACATAAGTTTCAGATCTGAACAAATCATATCTTGTTATACTGGTGCTTTCAGGTCGTTGGGAGTCAGTAATTTCTTTCCTATCAGACCTGAGTGTTTGGAACAATATAGTTTTGACAGCAGAGATGGGGATACCTAGATCTAATTTAACTTCATCTTTGTTACACGCTAACTTGGCTGCAATGTCTGTCTCATTGTGATGGGTTATATTTATGTGTGATGGTATCCATACAAAGGAGATTCGAAACCCTTTACTCTGTGCAGCAATTAGGTCATTTATAATTGGTAGTACAAGTGTAGCGTGATGCTACCTGGTGCCACTCTATGGTCACAGGCATGCCACCACTCACACTCTACCCATTCCCAAGTGTCTAGTGCCACGAACGATTAGAAATATACCACCTAGTGCCCCCTCTGCCTCTGCAAGGGAGCCCAGGCCCCCACCATGGCTGCAAGGGAGCCCAGGCCCCCACCAAGGCTATCCCAACACTGGACCGTATTACCTTGTAGGATTTGGGATCACAGCTGCCGACGACACTGCCGGCTGCGTTCGATCACTGCTCCAACACCAGCCTAGCCGGGACTCCCCGTCGATCTTGCCTGTTGTGTTAAAAATGTTTCATTACCTTAATTTCCTTTACCTTTCCTGTATTTATTTTCTGAATCCTTTTTAATTTATTCTTTATCACTTGTCTTTCATATAGTATACATAAATCTGTACTTCGCATATAATGTATTCTTAATTATCTATATTTTTAGTGGCAATGCTTATGGTCAAATTTAAATTATTTAAATTATATTTTTTTGTATCACTTTGCAACCTGAGTATGCCTGAACACCGTGACAACGAACAGTGATTGAACAGTGACAACGTGGGGCCAATATTAAACACAGTTAAACTCCAGGTTTTTTCATTTTATTTATAAAATACTATAAGGTGTACTCCCACACCCCCATTCCACCCTCTTCACTCCCCCTCTCCACATATGCCCTCTGACCAAGACTCCTGAGAATCTTCATAACAATCATTTTCTTTATAACTTATCAGGTCCCCGTGGCGAAGTGTTATCACACTCCAACCCGTCCTCGACTCAAGTCCATTTCATCCAGCGGTCGACCCCACAGACGCATTCATAAATTTTAATATGCTGTTCATTCAAAACGGGAATTTTCTCAAGTATAAATTAATATTATAATATATTAGCATATTGTGCATATATAGACATAGGTTAGGTGTTTAGGTTCTGTTGGCGATTATTTGTATTTGTAGTACGTGGGTGAAGCATTTATAGCGTTGTGATTCGAACAAAATTCGTCAGTGAAGCACTTGTTCCGGATATGTTCGAACGTCAGCAGTTGTGAGTCTTGTGTAAACCGCTTTTCATTCATAAACAGGGGGTTTGGCGGGTGCATGGAATCACTTTTGGATCTTCGTTTGGAGGACGGGCTGATTTATAGCGAAGTGGTTCGAACAAAACTCGTCAGTGAAGCACTTGTTCCGGAAGTGTTCGAACGAAACCAGTTGTGAGTCGTGTGTAAACCATTTTTCATTCATAAACAGGGGGTTTGACGGGTGGATGGAATCACTTTTGGATCTTTGTTTGGAGGACGGGCTGATTACATCCTGGTTTCAACCCGTTCTCGCATACAAAGATCCAAACTCTTTAGTTCAGCAGCCAAACCCCCTGTTTATGAATGAAAAGCTGTTTACACACGACTCACAACTGATGACGTCCGAACACTTCCGGAACAAGTGCTTCGCTCACGTCCTCTATTCGAACCACAATTCTATAAATGCTTCGCCCATGAAGTTATAAATACAAATAATTACCAAGAGAACCTAAACACCTAACCTAACCTATGCCAAACTATACATACAATTTTTATGTATAAGAATATTAATTTATATATGTGAACAAACCAATTTTTAATACACAGTATGTTAAAACTGATGAATGTGTCTGGGGAGGACGGCCGCTGCTTTAAACAGTCTGGTGTGAGAACGGGTTGCAGCAGTCGATTCCAGAGAAGCATTCATAATTTTTTACATGCTGTTCATTCAAAACGGGAATTTTCTCATATATAAATTAATATAATATATTAGCATATTGTCCATATATATATGTTAGGTTAGGTGCTTAAGTTCTGTTGCCGATTATTTGTATTTGTAGTATGTAGGTAGAGCATTTATAGCGTTGTGGTTCGAACAAAATTCGTCAGCGAAGCACTTGTTCTAGAAGTGTTCGGGCGTCAGCAGTTGTGAGTCGTGTGTAAATCGTTTTTCATTCATAAACAGGGGGTTTGGCGGGTGCATGGAATGGACTTTGGTGTCTTTGTTTAGAAGACGGGCTGGATTTTTCCAGGCTCACCACGGATCATTGGTTTGTTGGCCAGACTCGTGGCTAACTGTTTGGCCACGCAGCCCGTCCTCCAAACAAAGACCCAAAATTGATTCCATGCCCCCGCCAAACCCTCTGTTTACGAATGAAAAACGGTTTACACACGACTCACAACTGATGACGTGCGAACACTTCCGGAACAAGTGCTTCACTGACGAATTTTGTTCGAACCACAACGCTATAAATGCTTCACCCTGTACTACAAATACAAATAATCGCCAACAGAACCCAACCACCTAACCTAACCTATGCCTATATATGCAGAATATGTTAATATATTGTGAATTTTCTCAAATATAAATTAATATTATAATATATTAACATATTCTGCATATATAGGCATAGGTTAGGTGTTTGGGTTCCGTTGCAGATTATTTGTATTTGTAGTACAGGGTGAAGCATTTATAGCGTTGTGGTTCGAACAAAATTCGTCAGTGAAGCACTTGTTCCGGAAGTGTTCGGACGTCATCAGTTGTGAGTCGTGTGTAAACCGTTTTTCATTCGTAAACAGAGGGTTTGGCGGGGGCATGGAATCAATTTTGGGTCTTTGTTTGGAGGACGGGCTGCGTGGCCAAACAGTTAGCCACGAGTCTGGCCAACAAACCAATGATCCGTGGTGAGCCTGGAAAAATCCAGCCCGTCTTCTAAACAAAGACACCAAAGTCCATTCCATGCACCCGCCAAACCCCCTGTTTATGAATGAAAAACGATTTACACACGACTCACAACTGCTGACGCCCGAACACTTCTAGAACAAGTGCTTCGCTGACGAATTTTGTTCGAACCACAACGCTATAAATGCTCTACCTACATACTACAAATACAAATAATCGGCAACAGAACTTAAACACCTAACCTAACATATATATGCACAATATGCTAATATATTATAATATTAATTTATATACGAGAAAATTCCCGTTTAGAATGAACAGCATGTAAAAAATTATGAATGCGTCTGTTGGATCGACCGCTGGATGTAATGGATTTGAGTCGAGGACGAGTTGGAAAATCCAAACAATATCCTTTATATACATAGCAGCTAAAACTACTATTAGGACTTCTCCAACACCAACATGCAATACAGTCTTTCATCAAACACCGCTAGTTGCCCAACAAAAATTTTTACACATACTAAATGTTTCTCACTCACCATACTCCAACCCCAGACAGTAATCCACTCCTACAGAACTCGCAATGAAATGCAGATTTCATCCAAACACTTCCCGCCAAACACACACCGAAACTACGACGTTGGTACAACGTTCGAACAAGTTTTAACACCGCCTAACCAGTTATAACAACCAATATAGCAAGTTGTAACAACGTTCTAATACGTCATAAACACGTTAAGCCAAGTTGTAACAACTTTATTACAAGTTGTAACAAGCGGAAAATAGAGACATTTTCAGTTTGTGTTTCCAGGGTTGTCATTGACATTGAAAATGCAATAGAAAAAGACACTGGACCATCCCCTAAATTCTTAACACAACAAATCCAACCCACCTCCCAGACTGACCCAACACTCACCCCATCCACCAAGCCAAGTTAATATTAATTATTAATCCACCAAGTTAATAAAGGATATTTAGCCAAGTTAAATCCGACCAAACACACCTAGCATAAACAAGACAATAGAACTGATAATGGACAAATTCCTAAATAAATACTTAGCAGACTACCCAAACCGTCCCCCAAACTGACTTGTCACAAACCATAACCACATTCTATCACAAAGAACACCGCTTCAAATACAAGACAGGCATTTGTCGTCGTCCCTTCAATTTCTAGTGTGTGGTCTGGTCAACAAGACAGGCATAAAGCGTAACCAGCCCGAAACGCTTTGTGTAATAGTGGCTTTAGGCATTGTATGTACTAGCTCTATCTATAAAGCCAACAAACTTTGTAAAATCTCTTTATGTATGTACCTTTACCTAAATAAAAATTATTATTATTATTATTATTATTATAAATTAACTTTTTATCCACTGCCACGTCGTTCCAGAGATTTGAACATTACCTCCTTTCACTGCCAGAATTAATTTCAAACAAGTGATTATCATGCTCAAAATAGGGAAGATCTCTCACTTTATAATATATCAATTGCCAAAGAATTGGCTAAATATCTCCAGTCAACCAAAAAATAGATTACATTTGACTTAATATTTGGTTGACTGGAGATATTTAGCCAATTCTTTGGCTATTGATATATTATAAAGTGAGAGATCTTCCCTATTTTGAGCATGATAAAAAATAGATTACATTTGACTTAATAGATTACCAAAAAATAGATTACATTTGACTTAATATTTGGTTGACTGAAGATATTTGGAGAACTCAAATCGCCTGGACAATCAAACATAGAAAACGAAACTTTAACCACAAAAGAACAAAAACAACGATCAGCTGACGCCATAACCACAACTTCTAGCACTTGCCGCCAAGTGCATCAAGTCTGACGCTCAAACACACTTGTATCAAGGTGTGTTTGAGTGCAAACACACCTGTATCAAGGTGTGTTTGAGTGCAAACACACCTGTATCAAGGTGTGTTTGAGTGCAAACACACCTGTATCAAGGTGTGTTTGAGTGCAAACACACCTGTATCAAGGTGTGTTTGAGTGCAAACACACCTGTATCAAGGTGTGTTTGAGTGCAAACACACCTGTATCAAGGTGTGTTTGAGTGCAAACACACCTGTATCAAGGTGTGTTTGAGTGCAAACACACCTGTATCAAGGTGTGTTTGAGTGCAAACACACCTGTACTGGAAGCAATAACTTCCAAACTTGGCCTAATAAACTCTGACACGAGAAAAACCTTCAGGCAAACAGCGGGTACCATAAAGAAGAATACATATTGCACTCCGTTGTAAGGCTCCTCGCCACCCAGGATTAACAATATACCAAGTACAACCAGATTTAATTGTGACGATTGTTGGATTACTTTCAATATGCAGCGCCTGCTGGTCAAATGCCCGATTCAGGAAACTCCATTTTAGGTACCTCTATGATTGTCAGTCTGATGATGACATCCTGGCCGGTAATGGCTATAAAAATACCCTCATTCTTTTGCAGCAAATCTGAAGCACTCAGTAGTGGAAAGGATCACAACATTATATTATTATTATTATTATTATTATTATTTTACAAGTTACTGAACCAGACCTCTCTCTCCCCCTGTGTTCCCTCCCTTAACCAATTCTCGCTTATCTTTCTGTAACATTACAAAACATGAAGTGAAAAATCTACTCGAGACGAATGTTAATAAGGCTCTAAGACCAGACTGTGTAAGTCTCTACATCCTGAAAAGATGTGCACTTCCATCTGCACTTCTGTTCCAAGCTTGCATTAACCAGCCAACCTGGCCACTACACTTTAGAAGACTAGGGTTGTAGCTGTTTATAAGAGAAGCAACACATCAATAGGAGAGCATAAGCCAATATTCTTGCTCTTAGTCGTTGGAAACCTTTGAAAAAATACTTACTGTGAGATTTGAAAACTACTTACTAAGTAACGAGCAATTTGGTTTTGATATAAAGAAATAGATCAGATCTTTTACTTCAAGGAGGAAATGAAAACTACTTAGGCAAATGAGTCTGTCAGGTTGTTAGAAACATACAGTTGTAACATACCATAAAGAAGAGTGCGCCCCAGGGAAGTGTAAACTGTGAAACATCGATGACTTATTGAAGTTAATACCAGAGGCGAGTACCTATGCAGATGATTGTGTGATGACTTTTCAGGAGACAAGAAACATGATGTAAATCACATCATTGACACCTTTAAAACAATTTTTCCTTGGAGACGACGGTGACAAGTTATTGTTACCCCTGATGAAACCCAACTATAGCTAACTCTTCGGGACAACAAATATACTGTCCTGCCGTAAGACTGGACAAGAAAGCAATAATGTACAATCTATCAATTACCATATTAAGAGTGGAAAGGGATGAAAATCTGACCTTCCAAGACATGTTAACAAATTTCAAGCAAATGTGCCAGAAAACTAGTTCATGTGAGGGTAGCAGATCATTTATATGCGAAGAATCGTAAAACTTTTTACAATTTCCAAATCAAAGAGATCTCGTCACTAACTTGAGATCCCTTTGAATATTTCTATATGATTCACTAGAAATAAGCTATCATACAAGAGGCATAAATGTGACGACCAAATGAATGTTCCTTCTGCACGAACACATTAGTGTTCGTGCTCTTATCACCCGAGAAACACTAAATTATGATAAGCGCTTTGGCAACAAGTTTGCAGCCAAAACATACTGTTACTTCAACAATTACATAATTTTGTAACTGAAAGGCTAATAACGCACAACAGTATTGAATACAGATATAGATAACTGTGCAGAAAGAGTGCAATTCTAGTTTGCAAACTTCAAAGTGCTCGCTAATTAGTGAAGCATAAAAATACAAATTTGTATTATAATTATCGTTAATATCATAATTATCGAAATATTCCTCTTTGTTCTCAGAATGTTTCGTGTAGCTCTCACTCCCATCCAAGGTTTACTATGCAATGTAACAGTTATATAATATATGTGAAGGTATTATATCTTGAGTTTGTAAAGCACTTTAATCACCTTCTGTAGTTGAGTGTTCAATAACACACTATGTACTGTAGCAGCTCTCTTACCATGTTCATGTAGGAGAAACGAAAATATGTGAATGGTGGTTAGAATAGTAATTTGCCTCTGTAAGCAATCTGAGAGCAACAGTACACCAAGAACTTTCAACAAAATCTTGTAGCTCTGAGGCAAAGTGGAAACGACACTAGTAATTCCATCTATCATCATACTATCATGCTAGAGGAGCCCACACTTATATGGATCATCCAATAAAATCATCCATTAAAATCTAGCAGACTTCTAGATGTTACTACTGCTCGGCTTAGACTCGGTTACAAGTATCTCTGGGAATTCTCATTATCTGCTGATGTAGACCTGACCAAATGTAAACTGTGTCAACAAAATTATTTACTCACCCTCAGTCACTATGTGATGGAGTGCAAAAAGATGCGTGAATTCAGAGACAATTCTATAACAAATGTTCTAAAGATGTGTAAATATTTAATACAAAATAATCTGCTACCAGAAATCTTAGCCAAATATCCCCAGTTTGCTAATTGCAGGTAGTAACTAGGTGATTGTAACCTATCTGCCACTAGCTCATCAAGACTGTTACTTCCTTAGCTAAATGAATTGTCGGGTTCAGTCCCTGAGCCCATTATGTGCCTCTGTAACCCTTTCTACTACCGCCCACAATTTGGGTATGGGGTGCATAATAAATGAACTAAACTAAACTAAATGCACCTCAATCTCAGCCTGTGGTTGAGTACTCAATAACCCACTGCAGAATATGTTGAACAGATCTCTAAATCTATGTAGGACAGAGGAGAATATACATATGCTGGTTAGCATTGTATAAATGTATAGTCACATCTGTGGTAGAAAAAAAACAGCTTTTGGCACTCATAGAGGCACCAAATGTACCGTCCTGCCATAAGTCTGGACTACCACGTCTATGGTAGGAAAAAAATCCGATATATTTACATGAATGGGCGCTAATCAATGATGATTCTTGCCTCAGGCTGGGTCGGTCTGCTGCCGGCAAACCTCTAGTCAGCTGCTGACTTCGGTGGGATCACGTTCCCTCTCGCTATTTCTTCCTTACCCACAACACCTCGCATTGTCCACAGCCTCTAGTCCCCTCGCCGGTTGAGTCAACACAAGTGTGGGAATCGTCAACTTCTCAAGGTTATGATGGTTATCTGTCATTTCCTGACAATCATTCAAGAACATTCCTAAATTTTTCTTGACCTGAGGACATTTAAAATGCTATAAATTGTTTTCCTTTCGATCCCCAATGACCTGGTTCTATAATTGCCACGAGCCCAAGTCTTGACGAGTTTGTCATTACAATCCCGAGTTCTAAAGATCTTCAGTTCTCTGTCCTCACTATCCACAGTTCTCACTGCCCACAGTTCTCACGGTCCCCAGTCCTCACAGTTCACAATAGTCACCATCCACACTCCTCACGGTCTCCAGTCCTCACCGTCCACAGTCCTCACGGTCCACAGTCCTCACGGTCCACAGTCCTCACAGTCCACAGATATTTAGGGCCCTCAAGGACTTCCAAGTCTTGCAGACAATCGAGAGTGCTCCATCACCATGATCTTGCTGGCTCTGCCTGTGATGTTCCTCGTCACCCAGAGCATCTTTGGTCTCCAGGCCACCTGGAAGACGTCAGGTGAGTCCTTCAATACCATAGTCTGGTATTGTCTATGTCTACAGGCAACTGTTCAAAGATCAGGTCTCTTGGGCTCTTTGACAGTTCAAGTGTGGGAGAGATGTCAACCTCTTTGTGTTAATGGGTAGTGCATGAATTTACCTGAGGACCACCATCTCCAGTGGTCTCGACGGGGACAGAAAGCTAGCAGGTTGTCAAGGATCCACCATTATTCCTGATGTTTCTTTCCAGCTGGATTTTAAACTGAAGTACTTAAATGAAATTGCAACGCAGTCCTATATTTCCCTGTTTCCAAGACTCGTGATAGTGTCGATAGTGTCCTGATAGAGATCTGATATGTCATGAATCAGTGTTTACGTCAGTAAGTATTTTCCCCGGTTCCAAATTTCTTTTTTGTTCATGGCCACAGCATGAGTAGATATTCTGCTGTGTATATATACTTGCTGAAATTTAAGATAATCTTGGAGAGAGTCAGTGTGCTGATACTGACAACACAGGCAATAGTGAGTCAGTAGAGGTTAGTCCAACCACAGCAACATATGACGTGAGAAAGTTACGACTGTCTATGGTATTGATTATTATGAGAACTGTTCTTTGAGAACTGTTATTAACAATCCCCGCCAAAGACCTGCTGGCAGAACCTGGTACAAGACACTGCCAGCAAGAACCATCAGCATCACTACTGTCAGAACCATCACCAGAAAACAAAAGACATGTTGACCAAAATTTGTTTTCTGAGTATATTAACAATTATGACACTGGAAGGAAAGGATATTATCAGGAAAAAGCGCTATGCTATTATGTATACACAATATTTGGAAGAAATACAAGAACAAGAAGCTGGGATATGAGAACGGAGTGAAAAAATGATGCCCAACCACTTGGACCATTGAAGATCGAACGTCGACCTAACAAGCGAGGACATCACTCTACCAAACAGTCCAAGAAGAATGTTATTGTCGGTTGGTAATAAACTGCAGCAGCTGGCCACACAGATGTCACAGCGTCGCAACAACTCCAGAGGAAGCACAAAAATATTTCTGCATGCCACTTATGTGGCTCAAAACACGGGTTCGGCGGCCATAGATACCAACGACAATATGGTTAAGGAGTGAATCACCATTGCCACAACAAGGCCAGCCCGCCTTACCTTAGGTAAATGGGCCACGCAAACGCCTGGTTCAACCTTGACAACGAACGGACTTCTAGACATCTGCTCCGTCTGGGAGCCGCCGGAACACTTATTTACCCATTGTGGGTCTCGATACTGTCATCAGATATTCCTGTTCAACGGTCTGGATTTGTCTATTTTTTTATTTTATTTTATGTATACAAGAGCTCTTACAGTCTTGTACAGCCACTGGCACGCGTAGCGTTTTGGGCAGGTCCTTAATCCTATTTCTCCTAGAATACGACCCTGCCAAATCGTATAACAACCAGGTACCCATTTTACTGCTGAGTTAAACAGAGGCTACAGTTAAAGATTTGCGCCTAGTAAATCCTTCCCGGTCAGGATACGAACCCAGGACAAAGAGCTCGTGAAACGCCAGACAAGTTTCTCGCCACTACACCATGTATGCGGACTGTACAACGCCTGGGATTACAGGAAAGTTAGATTTTCCGTTTTCTGGCTGGGAGAAAGTGTCCAGTGCCGGTATGGCCGCGAGGTGCCATGACTTGGCGGGTCTTGCCCTCCTGGTGTGCCCTTGGGGTGGTGGGCGATTGACTGTCGGGGCCCCTAAATAAAACAATGTCAACAACGCTACACGGGTCGTCGTCGCCCACTACATCAACAACAGTGGAAACGGTTAGTCTTAAAACCATCCAGTTTAAATTACCATTTGTTAATGGGTCAATCTCTGACCTAAATTCTGTGCAATGTTCTGTTTAATTCTTCTGCTGCAAATATTATTCCTGGATATTTTATATACGCCCAGGATTTGTACAGAGACCATCTTTGGATGTTAGAACATGTGGGAAACTTTAGAACAATTCGACAGATGTAAGATTGAGCCTCCAACCACCAGAGGGCTCTAAGGATAGAGTGACCTGGTTTAAAATAAATAAATAAATGTTAATTCAGGTAAAAGTACATACATACAAGATGAGTTACAAATATAATGTTGGAAGTCTAGATTAGGCTAGTATATACTATGCCTAAAGCCAATAATACGCACAGAGTTTTGGGCAAATATTATTTATAGAATATTATTGATAAAATATTATAGAAATAATATTTAAGTCGTCAGTGTCCACAGAGCCTCTGTGGGGTGCACATGTTGCTTGCTGCTATAACCTTTGATGGCCCAGGTAGATCCTCAAACAAAATATTTATGGCTTATTCAATGACCAATTTTTAATTGTGGTAAATATGTTCATATTAGTGACTAGGCATTTTTTTCGCAATCTGCATCTGTTTTTATATATTTTTTTATTATTTATATTCGGGACATAGGGGGGGAGGGGAGGGTGTGGGAATTTCCCAGCAAGTCTGTTTATATTAAGATTAATTACAATTAAGTGGGCTGTAAAGAGTGGACTGTATAATTGAATTATATACCTGCTGGTGTTACCACTTACACAACTTTTGTAAGGTTGACTTAATATTGCTAAATTCACCTTATAATATTATGTAATCATGACGTTAGTAAAACATGGTAAATGATATTTTCTATAAAGGTAGTAGGCTAACTACAATTATCAATAAATAAGTTAGGAGGGTTAGCTGCCGAGTAGTTTTGTGTATGCAACTTCAGAGGAACTTTCCCAGTCAGTCCAAATTCTCGCCTGTTAGTTGGGCGAAGGTGTCGAGCCCGCGGGTAGCGCATAAGTTGAGGCGGCTGGCTCCCGATTGCTTCTCTCTACTCTGCGGATAACACAGTGTAACTCCTGCAGTCCTAATATTTCTCCAGTTAATCTCAAATGAACAGACTAAGTTCCTATTAGACCTAAACTTACTCTGGATGTTTAAATTCTCCTGCGTCATAACAGCCGGCTTATTCTATCACAAGTAAATATGACCATAAATACCAATAGACTCTTATTAACCAACCGGACACAATTTTCCTTGTCGTGTGAAGCTAGCAGCAAAGTCTGGGAGCCGTGAGACGTCAGATGACCCCAATATTGGACGATGCTAGTTGGCGTGCTTCAGCAGGGATCAGCTCGAGCTTGTGTTGTCGTGAGACTGTGCGTAAGTGATGCATCCTCTTCCCTCTCGTTGTGAACGCCCGGGAAATTAGTCACGCAATTTAATTTATCTCGTTCACTAACGAGATGATATTGGCGTCATTATACGCCCTAATAATTTACATCAAATTTCAGAGAACAATTTTCCATTGATCATAACACTGGGTCAAAAGGTTTTCACGATTAAAAGCACATTTAAGAAATGCTGAATACGTGACATGATTATTATTTTGCCCGTGAATCAACATATCACGGATGTGGAAATTTCACCTTGGGACGGAAGAACATTTTAATTCTTGTTAAATTTAATTAATTTTCAATTTAAATGACAAATGCAAATAAAAGCAAATTA
Organism: Procambarus clarkii; assembly: GCF_040958095.1. NCBI lineage: Eukaryota > Metazoa > Arthropoda > Malacostraca > Decapoda > Cambaridae > Procambarus > Procambarus clarkii. The sequence continues at coordinate 24,845,601 of NC_091179.1, forward strand.
CAGACTGGTTTTAATAAGAATTAGATAAAGAAATCGTCACCGCGTGGCAACCCGTTCTCGCAAATTCGTAAAGTCAATATTGACTTATTAACTACGTGCATAGGCGATATACTAAACATAATAGACACCCCTAAAAAGATTCATAGAAAACACCGACCTTACCTAACCTTGTTAGTATCTTAAGATAAGCATCTTATTGCTTCGTAATTACAATTATTACTTAACCTATACCTATTATAGGTTAGGTAATAATTGTAATTACGAAGCAATAAGATGCTTATCTTAACATACTAACAAGGTTTGGTAAGGTCGGTGTTTTCTATGAATCTTTTTAAGGGTATCTATCATGTTAAGTATGTCACCTATGCACATATTTAATAAGTCAATATTGACTTATTAAATTTGCGAGAACGGGTTGCCGCGTGAGCCGTAGTGGGTGACGCAATAGTCCACCCTCGATACTAGGAAACTTTTGGCGTTTCCTCACTAGAAATTTATATTGTTAATAAATTTAATTTGCTAACACAACGCATTTATTTTGCTGTGCTAGAGGTTAGTACTTTGGGTCTCGGAAATTTCCGAGAGAGGGCACAGCCGGGATTTACACCCAAAGTTGAGCAGGTCTCTAATTTATTTCTTTGCGATCTGCATGGTAAGGTTTTGTTTTGTGTTTTTCTTAAGGTCTATCAACTTCTTTCGGGCAATTAATAGCATACTGACCAACCAGCAAGTTTACTTTAGTTCAGGATTAAAGTAAACTCTCAGAGTATATATATATATATATATATATATATATATATATATATATATATATATATATATATATATATATATATATATATATATATTATTGGTCGCCCGGATGCTCTTATTGCCCGGATTATTGCTCTTATTGGTCGCCCGGATGGTATCACAGTCAACCCCTGGAAGAATGGCAAGCAGTTGGTATGGGACTACACGTGCGTATCAACCCTGGCTAACACCTACATTAACCTCAGTGTTGCACAACCAGGTGGCGCTGCCACCCACAGGGAAGCGGCCAAATCCCGTAAGTATAGAGAACTGGATCACCACTACAATTTTGTCCCCATTGCTTCTGAGACACTCGGCGCCTGGGGTAAAAGTGCTACCAGTTTTTTTAAGGAACTGGGTTCTAGGCTCATTGAAACAACAAGGGACCCAAGAGCTGCAAGCTTTCTTTTCCAGCGCCTCAGTGTGGCGATACCGGGGGGAAATGCGCACTGCATCCAGGGTTCCTGCCCGCCATCTGAGGAGCTGGAGGAACTCGACAACCTATGATAACCATCTTTGTAACTCATATGTAACTCCTTTTTTGTAACAAAGTTCAAATAAAGTAAATATATATGTGTACATACAAAAGAATGGGGGTGGTAGGAGAAGATAATATTAGTGTTCAGTGAGAAACCACAAGGTCTCCTCTGAATACTTTTTATTTTCTTCTCCGAGGCTATGGGTCCCCACATTGGCACCAGAGGTGGTACTCTCATAAACTTTATATATATATATATATATATATATATATATATATATATATATATATATATATATATATATATATATATATATATATATATATCAATATATATACACACACACACACACATTGAGAGTAGGATACCCTCACACCTCAGATGTGATGACACTCTCACCCTTTGTTACTGTCTGATCAGGGAGGTCTGGGGGAAGGGGGGACTATCCCCCCCTCTTAAACCTACTCCTAAACTATGTTTACCTTGAGTTGATTTCGGGGGGGGGGGGCATGGTAATTTAATGCTCTTGTTATTTTTTCATTATATTTTGTTTTTTTACCACAATATTTCAAGAATCATTAGTTGTAATTCTAAATATTATAATTTGTATTTGTTTGGGAGCCCTGGGGGACAAATCTCCCATTTCCCAGGTTTCCATAGAAAAACTATAGCACAAATTAATTTGAGAGAATGAGAGAGTCAAAACGTGAAACGACCACATGAGGTCTCTGGCACACAGTTGGCTCATCCTGTTCCTTATATGACAGATACTTAGCCTTAAGGTTACTTCATTCCTAATGGACACAACTAATAATCTCATCAAATATATGGTCTTAACTTCAGATGAGTTGATGATGGATAACAGCTCATTCTTTCAGCTTCATTAGGAACATCACTGATATTTTACATGAACCCAAGCTTTAGTTTAAATGAGAGAGAGAGAGAGAGAGAGAGAGAGAGAGAGAGAGAGAGAGAGAGAGAGAGAGAGAGAGAGAGAGAGAGAGAGAGAGGGAGGGAGAGATTATGTATATTTCTACCATTGGCTTTGCTCCTGTGGCAGGAACCAACCGTCTCTACTCCGCCACCAGCAACATCGTCAACACCAGCAACAACCTCCCCAGGATGCTGTGTGCCGCCGCCTGCACCCAGGACTACTCATGCCTCTCCTTCAACCATCACGGTCAGTGTTCCTCGTGTGTGTGTGTGTGTGTGTGTGTGTGTGTGTGTGTGTGTGTGTGTGTGTGTGTGTGTGTGTGTGTGTGTACTCACCTAGTTGTGCTTGCGTACTCAAAGCACAATATGGGTGTGTATGTACTCACGTAGTTGTTTGCGGGGGTTGAGCTCTGGCTCTTTGGTCCCGCCTCTCAACCGTCAATCAACAGGTGTACAGATTCCTGAGCCTACTGGGCTCTATCATATCTACACTTGAAACTGTGTATGGAGTCAGCCTCCACCACATCACTGCCTAATGCATTCCATTTGTCAACCACTCTGACACTAAAAAAGTTCTTTATAATATTTCTGTGGCTCATTTGGGCACTCAGTTTCCACATGTGTCCCCTTGTGCGTGTGCCCCTTGTGTTAAATAGCCTGCCTTTATCTTCCCTATCAATTCACTTCAGAATCTTGAATGTGGTGATCATGTCCTCCCTAACTCTTCTTTCTTCCAGCGAAGTGAAGTTTAATTCCCGTAGTCTCTCCTCGTAGCTCATACCTCTCAACTCGGGTACTAGTCTGGTGGCAAACCTTTGAACCTTTTCCAGTTTAGTCTTATCCTTGACTAGATATGGAATCCATGCTGGGGCTGCATACTCCAGGATTGGCCTGACATATGTGGTATACAAAGTTCTGAATGATTCTTTACACAAGTTTCTGAATTTAATGAGGGAGAGAGTAAGAGAGAGAGAGAGAGAGAGAGAGAGAGAGAGAGAGAGAGAGAGAGAGAGAGAGAGAGAGAGAGAGAGAGAGAGAGAGAGAGAGAGAGAGAGTAAGAGAGAGAGAGAGAGAGAGAGAGAGAGAGAGAGAGAGAGAGAGAGAGAGAGAGAGAGAGAGAGAGAGAGAGAGAGAGAGAGAGAGAGAGAGAGAGAGAGTGACACAGACAGACAGACAGGGAGGAAGAGAGGGGTAAAAGAAAGAACGAAAGAGCGAGGAAATAAACGATTCAGAACGAAACGGAACATTGCACATATGTTTCTTTCATCTGATATGTGTCTGATCACCTAGCAGTAAATAGGTACGTGGAAGTTCGACAGTTTGTGAGGGCTGCATCCTGGGGATGGTCAGTAGTTAACCTAGTAGTTAAATGGTCATATACACGCACACATTACACCGCACATTGAACTCCAGGCGGGACCAATGAGCCAGAGCTCAACCCCCGCAAGCACAACTAGGTGAGTACATGTGATACATACACTCGCTCTGTGACAAAACTCCAGGAAGAATTGACACGAAACTATTCCATACCACCGATTGGTGGGTCCTATTCCAGGGGAACTAGTGGGTAAGGCTTACCATGAAGTATGGGAAGGGGGAGTTCTCACCCTAATAACAAGAGTCAGAAGGCTGTGTAGAGAGAAAAAAGAAAAACATACCGCTGTATAAGTCACTGACTCTAAGCACTGTCTGGGCCACAGGTGTGGGAGGCAGCTGCCAGTTGATGAAGAGGGCTCCCTACCCGGCCACCACCGACCCAGCCCTGGTCACCAGCCCTGGCTGGTCACACTACACCATTTCTGGTCCCAGGAAGGTCAGAGTTGGCGTTTGTTTTAAATTTATTTTTGTTTAACTAGAAATTACGTTTTCCTTTTACAAGCATGAAGATATATCTTATGTTTTCCGAATATCTTGTAAATATTAAATCAATATAATAACTTTCCATAAATATCTGTACATTTATAATTTAATCTATTTACAACATGTGAACATATTAATTAATGCATTATATATATATATATATATATATATATATATATATATATATATATATATATATATATATATATATATATATATATATATAATTAACACAACAGTGATCATTACAACGTGATACTGCATAAATGAAGTGGACAAAGCAAATAACATTTATGTTTTTATTTTTTTTACTATGCACCCCATACCCATCCTGTGGGCGGTGGTGGAACGGGTTATAAAGGCAAATATTGGGTTCAGGAACTGAAACTCCATAATTCAATTACCTAAACTAGTAACAAACTTGTGAAGCTAGTTAAACAATTGTTAAAATTGAATGCACATGTGCCTATACTTACAGACATGCATGCATACGTACATACATACATACATACATACATACATACATGCATGCATACATACATACATACATACATACATACATACATACATACATATATATGTATGTATGTATGTATGTATGTATGTATGTATGTATGTATGTATGTATATATATATATATATATATATATATATATATATATATATATATATATATATATATATATACATACATACACATATCAATAGTTTTTATATTACAAGTGATTCAAGAAGAGGCCCATGACAGTCTCTATACAACAGTAAATGTTTTAGATCTCAAGACAGGAGGCATAACAATTAACTTAGTTTTAAATCGGAAAGAAGAAGGAGTACCTTTCAGAAGGCAGACAAAGTGTCACAGTGAGAGAGGAAGCATCAGAATAAAGAGGGTCGGTATTAGTGCCCGTCCTCTTCCTAATATACATAAACATCATCAGAAGAATTTGGTTAATTTATATGAAAGTTTACAAATGATGAATAAATAATCAGAAGAACTAATATAGAACAGGACTGATATGCATTACAGAATGACCTAGAAAGCACTAATAGGAGGATCTGATAACTGGCTGTTTGAATTCAACTCAGACAAATGTAAAACAGTGATAGGGATATAAGGGAGAAGGCCCCAAATGCAGTACAGAATAAAGGAGAAGCAGCTTCCCACTTCAGGCATCGGGAAAGACTTAAGAGAAGAAAGTGCTTCGCAAGTGCTTTGGCCTGGGTTCGAATCCTGGCCGTGGAGGAGTGACCCGGCGCCAATTCTTTACTGTAGCCTCTGTTCACCCACCAGTGAATGGGTACCTGGTTGTTAATGGATTTGGCGGGTCGTGTCCCGGGAAAAATTAGGATTAAGGATCTGCCCGAAACGCTATGCGTGCTAGTGGCTTTACAAGAATGTTTGTACTCTTGTATATATAAACAGATAAATCAAAATATAAATAACAGAAGACATAACTGCAATCCTAACACATGAGACACCTCGGCAAAATAACGTCGGAAGCACCAACTGCGCTGGCCAACGTCCAGATACCCATCATAAAGTGGCTACAAGGAGCCTCCTGACAGAGGCTACAGGAGCCTCCTAACAGAGGCTACAGGAGCCTCCTAACAGAGGCTACAGGAGCCTCCAAACAGAGGCTACAGGAGCCTCCTAACAGAGGCTACAGGAGCCTCCTGAACGCCACATACATCCTTTGTGAGACTCGTTCTTATGGTGCTGCCTCCCACGGAGTCTCTCATGTAAACAAACACAAAACTCAACAGAAACAACACAAAGCTAAGGAAGCCTGAAGGAACTAGTCAACCACACTGGCAGGTTGAAGGAACTAGTCAAACACATTGGCAGGTTGAAGGAACTGGTCAACCACACTGGCAGGTTGAAGGAGCTGGTCAACCACACTGGCAGGTTGAAGGAGCTGGTCAACCACACTGGCAGGTTGAAGGAACAGGATAACGACAGTAATGATTATAAGGGTAATTTACCAAGGCGACAGAGAAACCAAGAACAAAGATGTAAATGCAAATGAGTGAGCGAGATGTTTGAAAGTAAGTAAGTAATTATCAAAAGAAGGCACCAAACCGGGAAGGCTATGTGCCACCATCAAATGTGCGGAATAATCAGAGGGCGCTAAATATCACCAAGGATGCCAATACGAGAACAAAAACGCATAAGGCGAACGATATCAAAAGTATCCGAGTCACCAAGAATTCTATTGAGGGACAGGTGACCGCGAGGGGCGGTCGGAAAGCAAGACACATGCTCGTCCTGGAAGTCAGGACATTCAAGAAGGACATGCACGACCGTAAGAGGGACAATGCAATTAGGATAATAAGGAGCAGGGCGGCGCTCCATCAAGTGACCATGGGTTAAGCGAGTATGGCAATACACAACCTCGCCAGAGCTGTTTCCCATTGCCGGTTACGGTGGTAGGAGGACGACCACGAGGAAACACAACATTTAAGAGTACGTAGTTTGTTACCAGTAACAGACGACCAAGAAGCCTGCCAACGGGTAAGGATGGAGGAATGGATAACTGGGTAAAAGTCGGAATATGGAATAGCTTTACGAGAGATGGGACACGAGCGGACAGCTTCCTTGGCGGCAGCATCCGCACGCTCATTTAAAGACACACCAATATGGCTGGGAACCTAACAAAACTCAACCGACTTAAATTTACTGTGAACAAGAAACAGCCAATGCTGGGTCTCGACAACTACTGGATGAACCGGATTAAAGGACCCGAGAGCTATGAGGGCACTACGCGAGTCAACAACAACTACAAAGGAAGACTGACAACGAGAAAGCAGGAGACGAAGAGCATAGAGAATAGCATAAAGCTCTGCTGTAAAGATGCTAGTCTCCGGAGGTAAGCGACACATATAAGTGCGATCAGGAAAAACAACAGAGTAACCAACACCGTCTGCAGACTTAGACCCATCGGTGAAGACAGAAACGGAGCAGGAGTGAGAAGAAAAGTGCTCAAAGAAAAGGCGTTTTAGAACCGTAAAAGGGGTAAAAGCTTTAGTGATGCGGGTCAAGGATGTACAAAACTGCGGAAGGGGGACTCTCCATGGGGGCAAAGAAGGAACAACACGAGGAGAAACATTAGAAACACGAACGGAAAGAGAATCCTGTAAGCGAGATAACTGGACAGAAAGAGGGAGGTGGTGAAGAGGAACAGGAACCGCAGGAGGGGTAAAAGTTAAAGCACGACAGAGGCGAGAGGAAGGATGTCGTAAGGACCGCGCAAGATAGCGAAGACAGTAGCGATCACGGCGGTCCTGGAGAGACAGGAAGCCAGTGTCAACATACAAGCTAAGGACGGGAGTCGAACGAAAGGCACCAGAACTGAGGCGCAACCCAGTATTATGCAAAGCATCAAGACAGCGAAGAGTAGAAGGAGAAGCAGATGAGTAAACAGGGCAACCATAACCGAGCTTAGACAGGACGAGAGAAGAATGTAAAGCAAGGAGAGTGCGCCTATCCGCTCCCCAAGAAGTATGGGACAATACCCGAAGGAGGGTAAGGGCCTTAGAGCACTCAACACGGAGGTAAGAGATATGGGGAGACCAAGACAAACGAGTGTCAAGGAATAACCCCAAAAGCTACGCAGAATCTTTGTATTCAAGGGGATGACCATAAAGTGACAGTGAGGGACGAAGAACGACCCGTTTCCTAGTAAAAGATATGGCACAAGTCTTAGAAGTAGAGAACTTGAAACCATGATCGGTGGCCCAAGACGACACGGCATCAATCGCAAATTGAAGCCGGCGCTGAAGGAGAGGCGAATCATCACCCTGACAGCAAAGGGTAAGATCATCGACATAGAGAGCGGAGAAGACACCTGAAGGAAGAGAGGAAAGAAGACCATTGAGGGCAACCAGAAAAAGAGTAGTGCTCAGAACACTACCCTGGGGCACACCTTCGTACTGCTGAAAAGAGGCAGAGAGAGCGGTACCAAGGCGCACCCGAAAGGAACGACGAGAGAGGAAGCTGCGGAGAAAGAGAGGGAGATGACCACAAAGGCCAAAAGAATGAAGCTGGGACAGAATATGATATCGCTAAGTGGTGTCGTAAGCCTTTTCCAGGTCAAAAAGGACGGCAACAACGGAGGTCCTCGCAGCAAAAGCAGTACGAATGTAGACCTCCAAGTTCACCAGGACATCTGTCGTGCTGCGACACTTGCGGAAACCAAATTGAGAAGGGGAGAGGAGGTGATGGTGTTCCAGGAACCACATCAGACAAACGTTAACAATACGTTCAAAGAGTTTGCAGACACAACTTGTGAGGGCAATAGGGCGAAAGACCTTAGGGGACGTTCCCAGAGACCCTGGTTTGCGAACAGGGAGGACAACGGCATCGAGCCAGTCCTCAGGGACTGACGACGACTCCCAGATCCGATTATACAGACTCAGTAAATACTGAGACGTGCACGGAGGGAGATGGCAAAGCATCTCATAATGAATACCATCGGAGCCCGCTGCCGTAGAACCGCAGAGGGCCAGGGCAGAACGAAGTTCAGTGAGAGAGAAGGGATCGTTATAGGAAAGTCGAAGATGAGTGCAGAAATCTAAAGAACGAGACTCGAGGACAGGTTTACGAAGAAGGAAAGATTGAGGAAGATGAAGACCAGAGCTAACAGAAGAAAAGTGGGAACCCAGTTCGGTAGCAACCTGCAACGGGTCTGCCACAAGAGTACCACGGAGGTGAAGGACCGGTGAAACATCGGGAACGAACTTACCCGCTATCTTGCGGATACGCTTCCAGATCCGTGGCAGGGGAGTTTCGGGCGTAATTGTGGAGACATAAGATGCCCAACATTCACGTTTAGCCGTATGGATGGCCCTACGGGCCACCACACTCGCTTTCTGAAAGAAAAGAAAAGAATCGGCCGTCTGCTGACGGCGGTGCCTCTTCCAGGCTGCACGCTTACAGCGGACAGCCCGAGTACAGTCTGCATTCCACCAGGGAACGCACTTCCGTGGACCCCGAGAGGAAGAGCGAGGAATAGAGCAGAGGGCAGCGTCGAAGACAGTGTCATGAAAAAGGAGGAGAGCGCGAGGGAGAGGCAGAAGGGAGAGGTCAGAAAGGGCAGTACTGAGGTTAAATAGGTTCCAGTTCGCTTTAGCAAACTGCCACCTAGGGAAGGAGAGGGAAGGACGAAAAGAGAAAAAGGAAACAAGGATGGGGAAATGGTCCCTGCCATGGAGGTCATCAAGAACCTGCCACCCGAAATCTAAGTAAAGAGAAGAAGAGGAAAGAGAAAGATCAAGACAGGAAAGGGTGCGAGTCCGAGAGTCCAAGTGAGTGGGCTCACCAGAATTCAAAAGAGACAGGGAAGAAGAGAGGATAAACGGCTCAAGAAGGCGACCTCGGGTATTCTTCAGAACATCACCCCAAAGAGAATGACGACAATTGAAATCACCTAGCAGGAGTACAGGCTCCGGCAAGGAGTCCAGGAGGTGTTTCAGATCAGGAAGAGAAAGCGGGACACTCGGGGGGAGATAAATGGAACAAACTGTGTACCATTTCCCCACAAAGATACGAGCAGCAGAACAATGGAGAGACAAAGTAAAAAGTAATGGGACAAAGGGAACATCAGTGTGAATCAAGAGAGCAGAAGAATTAGGAGCCCCAGCTGTGCTGGGGGGGGGGGGAGGAGAGAAAGGAATAGCCACAAAAACGACCAGGACGAGCACCAAGCATCGGCTTCTGGAGACAGACACAAAGGGGCGAAAACCGCGAAATCAGAAGTTGGAGTTCGAGGAAATTGGCATAATAACCTCGAACGTTCCATTGAAGAATAGACATCGACGAGAAGAGAAAGGACAACAACAGAGAACAAGGAAGAAACAAAGGCGAAAGAGCAATATAGCACGTTAAAGAATATCAGGGTCGGGATCAGGGTCAGCAAAGTCAGGGTTAGGGGGCATAGGTAAACTGAGCACAGACGGAGGGACGGAAGCGAGAGAACAGACCAGAGGGGAGCAGGCAGGGTCCGGAGGAGGAGGAGGAAGAGGAGGAGACAACGGAGAGGAGTAGTCAAGGACAGCAGCATGAAGAGGGGGGAGTAGAAAGAGGGGAGCGCACCTCAGCAAGGGCAGCAACCGAGAGGGAAGCGGGGCCTAAAGAAACCTTCATAGCAGGAACAGGGGGTGCAACCACCGAAATAGGAGGGGAAGGAGCGATAGAGGCAGAAGTAGGGGCCGAGGAAGAAAGCGAAACCTTCTTACCCGCCGGGGAGGAGGAAGGAGAGGAGCCAGGCTTTCGCTTTTGGCGTAAAGAGACAGGCGTCCCAGCAACTACGTACTAGGCAACGGATTCCAGCATCTCAACAGGAGAAGCCGAACGAGAGCACACACGACGGCCGTTTGGAGAGCGATGGACATCAGCCCGCACCGACAGGCGGTGGGGAGAGTCAAGAGATGGAGGGGAAGGATGGGAAGGAGGAACAGAGGGAGACGAGGAAGAAGACACAGGAGACAAGACAGACCGGGTAGAAAAGATGGGAACCCCAGACAGAGGACCAGGAGGTGGATCCTTCAGGACAGAACTCAAAGGAACAGAGGAGGGGGCAGTGGGCATATCAGGGTCCAAGGCCCGGAAACGGTTGTGAGTCTGAGGAAGGTGGGAAAGACGAGGAGAGGAAGAGTGCAACACGCGAGCATAAGAGACATTAGCATAAGGCGGGAGCCGGCGAACCTGGCGCCTCGCCTTAGGAAAAGATAAACGCTCCCGGTGCTTCAAGTTGAGGACGGCTGCCTCAAGCTTGTAATGGACACACGCACGGGAGAAGGTAGGATGGGCCTCACCGCAGTTGAGGCAACGAGCCTGGGGAGAAGTGCACTCCGACTTAGAGTGACCTTCGCCACCACACAAAGGACAGAGAGAGACAGTCACAGAGCAGCGGAGGCACCATGCCCAAACCTCCAGCACTTGTTACAGAGCCGAGGAGAAGGAATGTACTCCTGGACAGAGCACCTGGCACCAGCAAGAATGACAGAGGGTGGAAGGGTCCTACCATCAAAGGTAATCTTCACAACCCGAAGGGGTTGACAGCGACTACCACGAGGGGGACGAGTAAACGTGTCCACCTGGAGAATATAATGGCCCTGGGCATCAAGGATATGTCGAATATCGTCGTGGCAGTCTCGCAGATCCCGAACACCGGTCGCAACATGGGGCGGGAGGAGAATAGTGCCAACACTGGCGTTCAACTGAACGTTCTTTGAGACCCGAACAGGGATCTCGCCAAGGCAGGATAAGGCAGCCAAGCGGGAAGCAGCATCCTGAGAAGGAGCAGCAGCAATGACACGTGTACCGAGATGAGTGGGGTTGAAAGTAACAGAGGCATCCACGGAATCAACGAGATGTCGATGGAGGGAGAAATCGCCAGGAGGCGCAGAATCAAGAGGGAGGAGATCAAAATATTTGGCCCACGAAGCGGGACCAAACAAAGCTTGATAGGTATTAGAACGGGAAGGAATCGAGCGAGGGCGGCCGTGACGAAGACGGCGGTGAGAACCCCCAGAGAGAGAGAGGGGTTAAAAGGCGCAGTAGTTACAACTAGACATGGAGCCGCGTCAGGGGACAAGGTAGTCACCACTGGGGGCTTGGGGCTCGACCCAACCACAGAGGAGGGAGGGGAGCCGAGGGGATGAGTCAGAGAGGCTAAAGGAGGAACAAGGTCGGGGCCCAATGCAGCGGAGGCTACAGAGCCCGGTCTTCCCACACGGACCGACTCGGGGGCTAGGTCGCCCACCCCACGAGCCTGAGAAGGTAAAGGAGAAACAGCAGAAACAGTAGATATCATTGCTACGAAAAATCAACATTCATTCACGAATGTGCCCCCACACCCACCATGGAGCCACAATTAGAGGCAGGACACCTAACAAGAAGCTATCACTGATCATGCCGGGGCCTCCTAGGGGGGCGCCGTGAGTATACCCCCTACAAACGCCACCTTAAGAACCGACAGTCCGTCGAGATCGGGTTCAGTGACGAAAGGGGGATTGACAATAAAAGGTTCCCCTTGCTCTCGACGTTGGGTACTACAGTTCTACGGGTGCAAGAGTATGCCTCCTCAAGCACCCTGGTGTCAAAATAGAAGAAGTCCAAAGGAATAACCAAAACAAGCAAAAGGTCGGCAGGAAACGGCAAGCAGATACGAGAAGAGGGGGGAGAAAAACGAAACAGAAGGAAAAGGAAAAGGCGCTCAGCACAATTGGAGAGGACGGCAGCAGGAGCACAAGGCTAGAAAAGGACAGAGGACTGTCCCAAGGGGCATCACACTCCGGCAGCCGCCCACTAAGCCCCCCTCACGGCGTCAACGGGCTGAAAAGGGAGGGGGGGGGGAGATGTTTGAAAGCCTTACTCAATACACAGTTTTAAATGTTGAGAAAAGGGGCTTAAGGATAGA